>NC_134575.1:124763018-125082080 GCF_050947875.1 Dermacentor variabilis | reverse complement strand
GCTGATGCGATAGAGCTTCCTTCTCCATTGACTGCTGTAGCGAAGTAACATTAGAATGTTTTATGTCTAGCCAGAGAAATATGGAATGTCTTCAGGGCAACTAATACTTCCGAAACCATACTGCAGCACGACCGGAGCCGTATATATATATATAGCTGCTAGATTTGCGAGGAAGCTATGCGCAACCGTTAAAGAAACACACAAACTCGCCGCGGCACACTGTGAAAAATATATGAAGCTTAAAAAGCTTCTTTCGTCATTTCTTCACTTGATGGCACTAGCTTCTTTACGAAAACTGTCCACTTGAAGCGGCGCGTAAACGGAAACATACGAAATATAATACGACCGCGCACGTGTGTCTCGTCTGGTCGGGAGGCTGGAATATGCCGCGTTTCGTCGCCAGGGCGGCGTGCAACGCACTCTTTTAGACGCGCCATCTATCGAGCGCTGGTTCCCCCTACACGGCCTTCCCATAGCAGTTACAGAACATGTGTCAGTTGCTGCGCGGGTTCTTCTTTTACTTACAAAAGTTCCTTACATCACTACCTACTTTGTATGCTACAGTCAAGCTGTCATCACAGCGGTAGCAAGCGCAGCTGTAATCTTTACCGGGAAACGGATGTGCGGAGCGCTCCGTGTTTCACATTGGACGTAGGCACAGGAGCGCCTTATCATCGGTTACGTGGTTCGGATGCTTGTCTTGAGCTTCTTCTTTATTTGAAGAGCGGTTGTTTTGTATTTTATATGCATCATTCTAAATGCTGTGCGTAGTATTTGCTTCACTTTGCTTAGTGCCTGTAGGCTCTATGGAGTGGTATGCAATATGCAGTGGTATAAACCACTGCATATTGGAATATAAGCCACAGATCATGTTAGTACTCTGTCGATGCTACGCCCCGAAGAAAAACCGACATACTAGCCATAGACAGGTTCCCTATAAAATGAACTTCAGATAACCGACTAAGGTAAGAGTATTGGTTCAAGAAGGAGCGAAGAACTAAATAGAGGTCATGATGGAGAACTTAATATATTTTCATCACAAGTACAATACAAAAGCAGGTGAAGTATAATTGTACAGTCGGAGGTCCCGAAGTAAACGCTGTCGGGGGACCTCCTAAATAGCAAACAAATTGAGGTTAGTGCAATTGTGGCAACAGTAGGAGGCTACATCATACAAAGTTTGTGTTTGTCAGCAGCGTTTAATACAGTGTTTTAATAAAAAACTAGGTGGTGGTAGCATGGGCAACATTCAGTGCTGTAATGTAGTGACAGGGACAGAAAAAAAACAAAAGAAAAATAAAAATAAAATTAAGAACATTAAAATACAAATATATTTTTTTAATGTTTACATCGAACAATTTCAGCAAGGAGGAAAGAAACTTTCGCTATCATGGAGTCGCATGTATGCATTAGATTAACCACTTCGTTTCCTTCGGCGGTCTGCAGGCATTCTACGCATTTCTACCTTTTTCTTTCTGTAAATTATCTGGGCTTGTACTTTCTTCCAAAAGCAATATACGACTTCAAATCAGGCCCCTACTGATCGTTTCCTCAATCTAATTTCGTTCCTGAATTATTGAGTTCTCTAGATAAATTCATGACACTACGGAATTATTAAGGGGAAACCCGAAACACGGAAACAGCGCTTTCGTCGAGCAGTTTGTATACATACCCAAAATGCCGGCGTTGTTAATAAGGACATCCAGGCGCTCTTCCTGCTTGACCACTTGTTGCGCGAACTGCCTGATGGAGTGGAAGGAGCACAGGTCCAGATTCATGCACTCAGGTCGCACGCCGGTGTCGCGCGCGATCTCGTCGGCCGCCGCGCCTGCCTTGGCCACGTCCCGGCAGGCCAGGATGACCCGCGCGTTGCGCCTGCAAAGCTCACGGGCTGTCTCCTTGCCGATTCCTGCGTTTTAACACGGGGGCCGGACATTCACATCGACGTGCACAATTCTGCGTACAGCGCCTGAACTTAGCTACGCGGTGCGAGTGGGTTTCCGCTAATAAAGCGAAACATAATACAGGGTGTTTCACGTAACATGAAGCAAGGTTATAAAAAAGTCGCTAGCGGCAGCTGAATGCTACTAATTTCATATGGTTAACAATGATGTGGCGCTCCTTACAGTATCTCTTTTATATTCTGCCGAGGTAGGTAATTAATTAAGATGAATATGCAGATTAGTTATTATTCACCAAAGGGCAAGTACATTTCGTTACTTTGTAGAGGAGACTCACATACAACCGATGCATTTTTTTGTTCTTTTTGGAAACGCGCATGCTGCGTGGTGGTTTTTTTCCGGTATTAAAAGAAAGCCCGCGAAACATGAAACAAAACCACGTGGCTGCGCTCATACGCTATCGCATTGCGACGCTCTCTACCGTACTTCGAGCAAAAGAACTATAACTATAGCACTCATCCTAGAGCTCGAATTCATGAATAGCGCTTAACGTAAGAGGAAACTGCAATCAATCCGCATGCTGCACACATTATTGGAGACGGCAGCTGGTGAATCGTGACGAACACTTGCGAACGAGAAGCGTTATGAATTCGACCGTAGTGGCGCCTGTTATGCCAAACATATATCTTTTAGAGGCTTCCCAAATTCATTTTCTTTCCTTACACCTAGAGTGCGACACCAATCTACTGTAAATGAGCTTTAACACCAGTGTTGCACGCCGTTCCAAATGACCGAGGAACTTTCCAGGATAGGATTGAGCTTGCTTCGCTTTTACTTCCTGCGCCTCAGATGCTGCGACTAGGAGCACTCTCCTTCTGTGGTTAGCAAAGAGTTACAGCGTGCCTAATTGTCCGTCCTGCCCAACATAGTGGCTTATGCGCGACCACGAAGACGCGGCAGAGTGCCGATAACTTGCCCCGCAACAGCTTAGCATCACCACCTTTCTGGACTAGTGCATGCACCAGTGTTAGTGAAAATTGCCCGAAACTACGCCACACAATGCCAGTGATAGTATTAGCCGAGCAAGAATATTTGCCTCTGAAGAGAACAGGTATTTCCAGGCAACCGACAACTTAATAGGCCCGTAGTTAGCCGAATTTTTGTGTACTTGCGCTTTCTTGTCGGTCGCCATTAATATAGCTCGCTACTGAAGGCGTATAACACTCACTTCACGCCTACTTTGCCAACGTTGACGCACGCAAAATCACAATTTAAAAATACTTAGCATAAACATTGACTGTATATTCCTGAAATAAGAATAAAAACCACGTCTTGGACCCACAGGGGTCACATGAGTCGAGAACTAGCAATACTGAAAATGGGTGTTTCGGGTGTCGTTAGAAAAGTTTTATTCTCGCAATACAGAGACATTTTTCTTTGATTGAAATACGTTTTAGCATAGCATGTGAAAAATGATCAAATTATGCTGTTTCTTCAGTTTAATTTAAAAATGTTCCCGAATGAAACCTTTAGTTACTGTGATAAAACTGTCACTAGAGCCTACTATACCCTAAAATAATTGTGCACGAGACTGTTGCAGATCAGATTACAAAAAAGATGAATGTGCCCTTTTAGATATTGTTTAGGTGCTACTTTTAACTCAGGAAATAAATAAACCAATCAAGCGATAAGTCGGTGTCACAGAGAATAATTTATGGGTACGAACGCTTTATTAGAACTTACTTTTAATGTAATAACAAATATGTTCAAATTTAGGTCTTGACGCCAATTCCTGCAATGCTTCGATTCGCACGTTGGCTTCGCCTCATAGCACTTAGCTGAATATACACTAGTAAGTGCCGCACACGACTTTAAAGGTCAACAGCAACAAAGTTTCAATATTTCTGAATTGATTACACTTTAGTGGATTACACTAATCAAATAATTATGGCAAGTGGCGCCGCCGCGTATTGTCATTTTTAACGCCATTTAAATAGCGTATATCAGACAGCACGCGCGCGCTGTATATTTGCTGTTATGTATTTGGAAATATATTAGCTCAGTGACAAACAGTGACAAACTTTTTTGCTTTGGGGGGACAATTGTTTTGTAATTCTTACATTAAACTGAAGCCATCCCCCTTTCCCGATGGGACATATGCCTCTAATGTCAAATCGCTGATGTAATGCCTTGTAATAAAGTGCTTTTAAGGGTGTATCAATACAGAAAAGGCTGAATACCTATCTTACACTTGACAAAAGCGGTAAAGAAATTGAAAGGACCCGCTTTCCTGGAATTCTGAGAAAATCACATGGAATGCTCTCGGCCAACCCCAGAGGATAAAATTACGGATATCTTGGAAGAAGGTGACCCGACTTCTCCTGAGGTTTTTATGGTTTGTTGTCTTGTGCACTAATCGATAATCATTGACAGATTCATTTCGGGTCGTTGTGTCGGGCGCCGTGTCGGGTGTTGTGTCGGGAGGTATTGGGCGAGACGGGCTCGCGTCCTGTGCCGCCTCGCTGTGCACGTCGTCTTGTTCACCCGTCTCGCGTTACCTGAACAGCGCCGAACTTTTCTAGAAGGAGATGCTCGGTCGGAGCAGTTGCCGGCTTGTCTCACAAGTCCAGATCAGCCTACAGCCTACAACATCCCCTTTCTTAAAGTGGAGCCTGCCGTCAGAATGTCTTTCACAAAACGTGTACTTCAATGCGCTAGAAACCCTCAGTCATTCAGTTTAGGCTACAGATCAACCATTCTACTCTAGTCAAAAATTCTCGTTCGAGAATCACCAATACTTGATGACGAAACAGGCAATAGTCTTACCCCTGTTAGCTCCAGTGATGATCACCGTCTTTCCCGACATGTCCCGCGTTGATCTGCACTTGCCCACTGTGACCAGGCTGTATATCTTCACAAACGTCGCGAGAGCCAAGACTGTCAGCACGACGCAGGCCACGCACCACAGCAATACCATCGCAACGGCTTCAGCAAAGGCCGCTCCAATATTATATT
Source organism: Dermacentor variabilis (assembly GCF_050947875.1). Taxonomy (NCBI): domain Eukaryota; kingdom Metazoa; phylum Arthropoda; class Arachnida; order Ixodida; family Ixodidae; genus Dermacentor; species Dermacentor variabilis. The sequence continues at coordinate 125,077,164 of NC_134575.1, read as the reverse complement.
TCGGGAGGGGATACAGTGCTTTTGAGCTTCCGTCCTAAACTGAGAAAACGAGCACCTACGCGGACATTAGAAAACACGTTAAAAATGCCAAGTTACGTGCGTACATCGAAAGATATTCTACAGACAAGCGTGTAAAGACGTCCACAGCGCCTGTTTGTTTACTTTGTTCACGACACACTTTTGTTTCCTCATACAGTGCCGTTCCAAGACTGCCCCCAACAGTCTGCCTATTACTATTCTACTACACCACATGACATTGAATCTTTTTAAGAAAGCTAAAGGACGCTTGTGCGAATGGCTTTGATCATATAGGAGTACGTCCTTTCAAAGGACCGTCGCTCTGCTGCGTGTACCGTTTGCTCACATTTGCAACTGCTTCCTGCTTGATGGCGTGTTTTATGATAAAATGAAAATTGCACGTGTTTGCGTTGCATACAAATGGGGCAGCAAGAATTTTCTTTGAAAGTACCGGGTCATCTATATTTTACCCATGGTTTGTAAGATATATATCTTAAATATTAAACTAACGCAGGTTCTTATTAAAAAGCAAGTCATAGTTAACCAAACTATGGGCTTCAAAATAATGAATCCGTACAAAAGGTTTCCTTATTTATTAAAGAAGAAATAACTGAGAACAATAAAGATAAGGTGTACACTGTTGGAATAATTTTCTTTTTTCAAAAAAGCGTTTGACTCCATCAGCCATGATATTCGAAGAATTGGAAATATACGGCGTGCGAGAAGTGCACTAGAAATAATCAGAAGCTATTTATGCAATAGGCTCCAGTATGTCGGTATCGGAAACGCCCCTTCAAGACTCGAAATAGTAAATTATGCAATGCCGCGTGGGTGGATCGGGGGTCCCTGCCTTTTACTTGTTTACAAAATGATTTTGTTCTCATACCCGAGACAACTCATATGTTCTCGATGGCAACAACGCTAACAATTTTTTTAATAACCTTGACCTCAACAACCTGACGTCCAAGCGCTATCCTCATGCATATCTTCAAAACATTTAAAACTGAATCCTCTCAAGGTGTAGACAAGATGCGGACGTGCTCGGCAAGGTGCGCTGAAGTCCCCATAAGATGGTAAGAACTGGAATTAGCCTAGACCTGAAGAGCGAACGGACGAAACTCGTACATAAGAAGCCGATCAATGAGTTAGTGGTAAGAGGAAAAATAGAGGAATTCCAGTTCAAGCTACAGAACAGGTTTTAACTCAGGAAGAGGACCTTAGTGTTGAAGCAATGAACGATAATCTTGTGGCCATCATTAAGAAGTGTGCAATAGAAGTCGGTGGCAACTCCCTTAGACAGGATTCCAGAAAGCTATCGCAGGAGATGAAAGATCTGATCAAGAAACACCAATGTATGAAAGTCTCTAACCCTACAGCTAGAATAGAACTGGCAGAACTTTCGAAGTTAATCAACAAGCGCAAGACAGCTGACATAAGGAAGTATAATATGGATAGAATGGAACACAGAGGAACAGAGAAAGTCTAAAATCCGTGACGAAGAAACTAGGAATTGGCAAGAATCAGATGTATGCGTTAAGAGACTAAGCCGGCAACATCATTACTAATATGGATGAGATAGTTCAAGTGGCTGAGGAGTTCTATAGATATCTTTACAGTACCAGTGGCACCCACGACGATAATGGAAGAGTAATAGTCTAGAGGAATTCGAAATCCCAAAGGTAACGCCGGGAGAAGAAAAGAAAGCCTTGGGAACAATCTAAATGGGGAAGGCAGCTGGGGAGGATCAGGTAACAGTAGATTTGTTGAAGGATGGTGGGCAGATTGTCCTATAGAAACTGGCCACCCTGTATACGCAATGCCTCATGACCTCGAGCGTACCGGAATCATTGAAGAACGTTAAAATCTTCCTAATGTATAAGAAAGGGGAGGCCAAAGATATGAAAAAATATAGACCGATTAGCTTACAGTCAGTTGCCTACAAATTATTTATTAAGGTAATCGCAAATAGAATCAGGAACCCCTTAGACTTCTGTCAAGCAAAGGACCAGGCCGAATTCCGTAAAGGCTACTCAACAATAGACCACATTCACACTATCAATCATGTGATAGAGAAATGTGCGGAATATAACTAACCCTTATATATAGCTTTCATTGATTACGAGAAAGCGTTTGATTCTGTCCAAACCTCAGCAGTCATGGAGGCCTCACGGAATCAGGGTGTAGACGAGCCGGATGTAAAAATACTGAAAGATATATATAGCGGCTCCACAGCCACCGTAGTCCTTCATAAAGAAAGCAACAAAACCCCAATAAAGAAAGGCGTCATGCAGGGAGATGCGATCTCTCCAGTGCTATTCACCGCGTGTTTACAGGAGGTAGGCAGAGACCTGAGTTGGGAAGAATTGGGGATAAAATTTAATGGAGATTACCTTATCAACTTGCGATTCGCTGATGATATTGCCTTGCTTAGTAACTAAGGAGACCAATTCCAATGCATGCTCACTGACCTGGAGAGGCAACTCAGAAGAGTGGGCCTCAAAAATAATCTGCAGAAAACTAAAGTTATGTTTAACAGTCTCGGAAGAGAACAGCAATTTAGAATATGTAGCGAGTCACTGGAAGTGGTAAGGGACTACAGCTACTTAGGGCAGGTAGTGACGGCGGATCCAGATCGTGAGACGGAAATAATCAGAAGACTAAGAATGGGCTGGGGTTCGTTTGGCAGGCATTCTGAGATCACGAACAGCAGGTTGCCATTATCCCTCAAGAGGACAGTGTATAATAGTTGTGTCTTACTAGTACTCACCTACGGGGCAGAATCCTGGAGGCTTACGAAAAGGGTTCTACTTAAATTGACGACGACGCAACAACCTATGGAAAGAAGAATGATGGGTGTAACGTTAAGGGATAAGAAAAGAGCAGATTGGGTTAGGGAACAAACGCGAGGTAATGACATCTTAGTTGAAATCAAGAAAAAGAATTGGGGGGGGGGGCATGGGCAGAACATGTAATGAGGAAGGAAGATAACCGATGGTCATTAAGGGTTACGGACGGGATACCAAGGGAAGGGAAGCGTAGCAGGGGGCGGCAGAAAGTTAGGTGGTAGGATGAGATTAAGAAGTTTGCAGGGACGACATGAATACAGTTAACACACGACCGGGGCTCTTGGAGAAGTATGGGAGAGGCCTTTGCCCTGCAGTGGGCGTAACCAGGTTGATGAAGAAGAAGATGATGATGATGATGCCGACAAAAACAAACTACGAGGGACGTTCCTAAAGTAAGTGTTATCTTTTATTTTTACACGGAAAAGTTATTGCAAAAAATACGCCATGGCATAATGAGCTATGCACCTTGGCCTATTTTTCCACGTAGTTCCCACTGACATTGAGACATTTATCGTAGCGTGCAGATAGTTTGAAGAATCCACCCTGGTAATAACTCAGTTCCGTGCGATGCAAGGCCTGAGACATGACCTATCCACAATAACCGATCTGTAGGCGTTGATGGATGAGCGGCAGACTAATCTCACATGCCCATTTATTCCAAATAACAGCATGCAATTCCATTAGCGACTCAGTTGTCAGCACAGGTCTGTCTGCTATCGTAATCTGCACTCGAATAGCCTCGGCCACACCAGTCGACTGCTGCTCTCTCTTTTTCGACGCTCTGCGCATGCGACCTTCCTCCTCCTGTGCTGGTTTTTCAGTCCTTGAACCTGCAACGGGCGTGAATTCTTGTTGCGATTGTATGTATCACCTGGTATACAATATTCTGTTTCAAAAAATGACAAAATTTATTTTTGGAACAGCCTTGTACATTACATTTATATTAAGCGGTAAAGCTAATACCACTGATGTTCAATTACCCTTTAACTCATTTCATGATTACGATCGCTGGTAATGCGATAAGAGGTGGGAGCAATGTAGCTAGACACATTATTTCTGAAGTCTAGCTTAACATCTGTATTTTTGAATCTGAGACTTCCGTTCCTTTCGACACATTGGGGCACAATCCGGCGCCTTCCTATGTTGCTATTGCACTCGCTTGTCATAATAGTATATGAGCATGGCGCCATGACGCCGACTCCGTGACATCGACGCACTAACGACAATGCATGGAGAAGGAACTAATGACGCCATTGTAAAGACAAACGCAATATGGGGAAAACTGCACGAAAGATGAAGAGATGACCATTCTTTAACTGGTGAATGAGTGAGCGAAAGAACTTTATTTGGTTCAGAGAAGAGACAGGGGAGACCCCGCGCCACCCGGCTAGTCCCATGTAGGAACAGCCAAGTCGAGCTTGACGACCCGGTCGCGGGCAGTCTGGCTGTCGAGGGTTTGGTCGTTGAGTTCGGGGCTGCCCAAAAGCGCAGCCCACCCATCATTGCTGAAGGAGCCGATGGCTTCACACTCCCACAACAGATGATCCAATGTTGTTACTCCACAGGCAAGGCAGTACGCACTTTGATACCTTTCAGGGTATATTGAATGAAGAACCGCAAGGTTCGAAAACTCGAAGGGTCACCGCCCGCGCGCATCATAAGGCAGAGTGCGGGATGGAGAATACCCGTCTTGAGAGATAGCTAGCTGTATATGGTGATCACATTTAATGCGAGCCATGGTTCCTCGCGGGGAAGGGGGACTGCGGAGGAGGCGCGGTCAGTGAGTCCTCTCCCGGCCTGGTGTACGCCCTCGTTAAGGTTAGAGGGAGAGCCCTCGGTCGACCCCAAGTGAGCGGGAAACCAAGTGAGAGAATGGAGAGAGATAGTTTTGGCACTTTGGAGGATTCGGACGGCGTGAGGGGAGATAATTCCGCTTTGATAGGCCTTAATGGCTGCGTTTGAATCGTTATATATTGCCTCCCTGCTGACATCGAGCACAGCACGCGCGATCACAACCTGTTCGGCTAGTATCGGCTTCGAAGTGCGTAGTTTAGCGCAGTAAGGGAGCCTGTAATTAGAGTGGACGATGGAGACGGCGAACATCACTTGCCTCAATTTCGTTGCAACGGTCATGCTCCAGTAGAGCCCTACCCCTGGCCCAACGTCTGCCATCGTTATCTGCGGGCAGCCTATTGCGGGGAATGTGCACGGTGTGCAATTGAGACCTGATGTCGCTGGGAATCTGCATGGCGTCGGGCACTGGTCGATAGGGCTGAGGCCCATCTCGTAGAATATCTTGTAGCCCGCGGGGGTGCCGGATAGCTTGACCAGCTACCACGGGCAGCTATCACGACCACAACACGCGCTTCACAGCGTGTTGTGCTCTCTGGCTTGGAGGTAAGACGAGGGAGTGGTTAAAGATGTTTCTTATGAGGGAATTGAGATTGTTTCTCTCTGCAATATGACAATTATGTTTGAAATAGGATGGAACAGCGTCAACTAAGACCATGACTCTTAATTGGCGCGGTTCCTTCCTATTTCATGTATGCACCATCTAGAGCAAATGAATGTTGCTCTGAACTAATGACAATTATGCATGGCCGCCGAGTACGACAAGTGGCAGAGCAGAAAAGCATGCATAATGCGGATGACATTGCATTCTGTTATTCACCGGTGCTTGTTGGCAATCCTCCGAATGAGGCCGAGAGCACCCTCCGCCTCGGCGGTGATCTTTCTTAGTGCGGTTCCATTGACGCCGTTAGATTCGATACACATCCCCAATATTCAGAGCGAGTCCACTCCGGGCACTGGGGACCCGTAACTAGTGAAAATCCGTATTTCACTTTCGGACACCGGTTTCCAATCACGATGGACGCCACCTCTAGATCTTTTCTTTTAGAGAAGTAATTCATACTTGGGTTGAGAACATCTGAGCCCAATAGGACGAATGACGCGCTCGGTCGCATCGATGGCTCTGCATGGCGGCCTCAACTTCGCGTTGATCACGCCAACACACCAATGGTGATGTCGTCTGCGTAGATGGCGTGTTTGATTCCTGGAATCTTCTCGAACTGCTTGGAAAGCCCGATCATTGTAATGTTGAATAATGTTGGCGAGATGACTGAGCCCTGAAGGTGATCTCTTGCGAGAGGTGTACTTCGACCTTGAGCTTGGCAGTTATCTGGCTAAGGAAGGATCGGATGAAGGCGTAGACCCTCTTCACGAGCCCCAGGCCGGCAATAGACTGTAGAATAAAACCATGTGAGATATTGTCGAAGTCTTTCTGCAGGTCTAATCCAAGGATGGCTCCGGTATCTTCTGTACTCCGGTCGGTGATTTGATGCTTTATCAGCTTCATGGCGTCCTGTGTCGAGGGACCGAATCTGAAACCAATCATATTGTGGCTGTTCATGTCATTGGTGTCGACGTGCACGTTGAGCCGTTTACGCAAGGCATTCTCTGCGACCTCCCCGACACAGGACGTCAGCTAAATTGGTTTTGATTGTTTATTGCTGGTGCTTTGCCAGGTTTGGGGACGAGGACCATGGAGGCCGTCTTCACTTGTGTAAGGAGCAGTCCACTGCGGCAGAGTTCATTAATCCTTTCGGTGGGGAAGTCAATTGACTCATCATCGAGATTCTTGAGCATCCTCTTAGTGATGTCATCCAGGCAAGGGGCGGATTCGCTGTTGAAGAAGGAACTCCGATATCTCACAGCCCGCGTAGTAGGGGAACTTGCGCGGGGGCAGAGCTATCCGCGACTGGCGGGTACTTGTCTTTGAGCCTGTCGACAATCAACTCGTCCGGGGTAGAGTCGGTGACGAAGTCGATGGCTCGTGCGAGGAATCGTCTCTGGCTGGACCTGGTGCTGTCCTCATCACGAAGGTATTTGAGCAGGCCGCAGCTATTGCCGTGTATGGGCTGGCCCGTAAAGGCTTCGCAGGGCCTATGCCGTTGTTGTTTGCACAAATTCTTGCAGTTCCTTAAATGGTCATTTCTCAGCACAATGGTATAACTCAAGGGAAATCGCAATATAGCACGTAGGACAGCAGAAGGGATCGAAGAAACAGCACTGTGCCTCGTTCCCTTCTGTTGTCCTACGTGCTATTTTGCGCTTTGCCTCTATTTCTGTAGTACGAACTAGCGCATCAGTCCGTTCTCTTGGACAATGGGATGCCGGCGAAGGCAAGATTATTAAGTCGCAATGACGATGATGATACGACAAGGATCACATGGCGTCGGCGGTATGACAACGCATGCATGATGGAGACTGTCTGAAGACTACGCCTCCATGATGATGGCGTGACAAAGGCGGAATTATAGCTATTGGCTATTGACATCATATCTTCGAAAGAATGATGATGAAGGATTGACGTCGATGGAATTAGGAAGGCAGTATATGGACAATGGCATGATGACAATGGGTTGATATTACTGAAGTGTTACAATGATAAAAGGGCAGCGTGACGACGACGACATGAAGACAACAGCTTGCACCATGACGGCATGACAAAGTTAGAATGTCGACGGGATCACGGCCACGGCAGGACGTTGAATGCAAGGCGATGACTATATGTGGACGACAATGACGACGATGACGTGACAATGGTATGAAGATAATCATATGACGACGTGAATTCATCATACAGGCTTCGTGTGCGCGAAGCCTGCTTGACGACGATGGGGTGACGATGACTGCATGATGCGAAGCGATTGGCCGTGCTGGATTGACGACGTTGCTGCAAAACCACGACAGTATCACGACCATGAGCATATGCATTGTGGTTCAAACTCCCCCTGGGCCAGCGTAGAAGGCTTGAGAACGGCATCCTGACGACAGGCGACTGGCGAAGCTTGAATGAAGATTTCGCACCGACTGCGACGACATCATCGCCACGAGCACATACCTAGTGGACAGAGCTATTGGACCACTTCGCCCTCTGGGTCAGAGTACAAGACATGGTGACGATGGCACGAGCAAAATCAGGTGACAATGCTAGAATGGCGACCATGAAACGACCAGGACGTAATCACGATCGTAAGTACTTAGCTAGTGACCCAAGCTTGTCGACTGATTGTGTCACTGTGTAGGTTGGATAGGCTGGATAGATAAAGATAGAAAGGTTCAAAACACCTGAAGTAAGCAAAAAATGCTAATCGCAATAATAAAACTATTAACACTGAAGTAAAATCAGGCTTTTACGAGGAAGAAATAGATCTTGTTTCGAACAACTCCTTTGGTGTTGGTAGGATATTGTGCTAGGAAATATTAAAGACTTTGGATATTCTAAACAAATTAAGGTATAACATAGAAATCTGCTTCAGGCATGAAATATGCATTGATTAGGCCGCACTATTGCAGTCTAGTTTCTGGTGTTACAAACAAAAGAGGCATTTAAACAGGCTAGTGTGCTACAGAAAAACGCAATATGGTTTACTGGAAATCTCTTCAGCTTTGAGCGCACATTACCCTTCTTCAAAAAGTTTGGTATCCTCTTCAAATTGAGCTAACTCTCCAAAATCTTGCAAACAGTATGTAAAATGGTATTAACTTAAATGGAACAGCCATTCTTGCGTCTTCTCGCCGTGCAGGCTGTTTGTATACTTTAAGAGGTGTAGGATACCTTAGAAAAATGGATAAGACATCTAGTGGGTGCCAGTTGATAAATTACCAGATACCTAAGCTTTGGAATGCTGGCCAACAATTATTTAACATCGTATTAACATCTAAAGTATTGTTCTTGTTCAAACGGTAGGTTGGATGTTTTTTTTTCGGAGAATGAACTGCGTTCGAACTGTTCAAAACCTGAGCGTGCGTTCGAAATGTTTTATTATTATTGTGTGTTTTCTCCATAAACTGATTTTGTAATTTCTAGTTTATTATTCTTTGGGCGTACATCTAGCAGAGTACTTACAACTTTTTGCATCCTGTTCTTGGTGCAAGTTACGCAAGCCTTATAGTATATGACGCTGTATGACTCCGCATACACTGTATATTGTCTGTAGTGCCGCATGTTTTGATTGGTTGCGAGGCCCAGTCAGGCGTCATAAAGACGCCAATCGAAAGGTAGATTAATTTTTATTGCGTATTGTATATTGCTGCTTGCCAGTGTTGGAATTTGGAGGATCAAGGAATGTATAGCTAGCCTAAATAAATGAAAAATATTCAAGTCAGCGCCCCAACAGCAGGCTGAAAACGAAAATACCGCATGGATCACCGCAGCAGCGGAAAAATACGCCAACACATTCATTAAGCAAAAGGGTACAACCTGTACGACCACACAACGGCACGCCATGTACCGTCGAGCAGTGCTCCCTCCTACACTTCAACCTCACGCACACCAAAGCGCACACAACCAACACCATTCGCACTATTCTCCGCACAAAAAAATCACGATTTCTTTCTCCGAACACTGCAAGAAAGATACATAGCTACAGGCCCCTGGCGGATGAGTACGCACATGAGGAAAACACGCCCTTGGGCGACGATATTACAGACACATAAGTAAGGGCATCCCTACATAGCGTAACACTGAAAACGAGGCCCGAAGTAGACGGCATCGATTGCACACTAATGCGCAACCTTGATAGAAGGCCATGAGAACTGACTGTAAATGGCAACGAACCTTCGAAGAACGGATCCCTTCCTTACCAATGCGGAGATGCGGACATCACGTTAATTCCAAAGCCAGGCAAGCCACTTAGCCCCGAAAATTTCAGCCTTCAAACAAGCAGTTCCTAGGCGGCTGAACCATCAGCTCGAGGCTACCGGATTGTTCTTCAGTGCCCTATTAGGTTGTAAGTCAAGTCTGTCTACACAAAGCAAACAGCTACAACTTAAGGACGATGTTGTGGATCACATCAGAACTGCTGAGACTGGAGAACATTAGACGCCCAACCTGAAAGGGGGTCTCGACAATGTCCTATATCATTCAATTTTAAGCATCCATGCTTGCTTCCATTGCAGAGACAAAGACAACTTTATTCATCAGAGTGGCGAGTTAATTATTTGCATAAAACTAATCTACAAATACATCAGAATATTATGATCCCACCATAAGGTAATCATAGACCTACGCGAGACTCGGTAAGATAGAAAACATTACTAAAGAGGCGCATTCGAGAGGCAACAGTGGCGATATGGGATTGGTGGGACACCTTGACAAATTGAAGTTGAGCGCACGAAAATCCCAGAACAAAGGAAGGCGTGTAAGATGCATAGGTGCTTGTGCGTCCTGTGTGCCTTCTAATGTACTAGTTAGTGTTCCCCAGCGCTCATCCACCTTTAGCCGAGCATTCCACAAGGTTATTTTCCCTTACGAACCTTGTTCAAAGTGACCGCCTCAAATATACCCCCACTCCTAGAAAAACTTCCAAACGTACAAAGCTTCCTGTATACTAATTATTTTACAATCTGGGTGAATACATGGTCGGACAGCGCAGTTCAGGAGACACTACAGGAAGCTGTAAACAAAGTGCAAGAGTACGCCCCAGCCGAAAGACGCACTAGCACAGTTGAGAAGCAGGGACTCCTTGTGTTAAAAAAACGTAGGACAGGCCAGATATCAAACATCAGCTTGCTTCGGAATGGCAACCACATTGGAAAGGTATACAGACTTCGCGTATTAGCGGTACAAATACTATACAGTAGCACAACCACGCATTCACTGAGCCTACTGCGCCAATAAAGCGCTCAAGTAACACTTGATAAATTTAATTTGAAACCGGTGACATGGACTCGAGAAAAAATATGTGCAACGACTCGTACTAAACTCTCTATCAGCAGACGAACTAGATGAACATCCCCTTTAGCACGGCAGTAAAGGTAGTGCAAGGCCTACCTAGTAATGCACCCATGCTGTTTCTTCTACAACTCCGGATGCACAAAACCATCAGCGAAATAGTGCAAGACCACATTAACCAAACTCTGTTCCTCCAAAGCCCAAAGAAGGCATGCCTCGTTGTATCTATACTGAGATACTCAACAGCACTGAAACCTCATTGAGTAGAACACACGTCTACTCCGCTTAACGTAGAACAAAAAGTTCCGCTAGCCCCAGTTTTCCTGAATATGCACCACCGCCATGGCAAAGATTGAAGAAGGGCGAGAGAAGAAGTCTTGGCTTGACTCTTTCTCAACGGAACGTCGCTAAAACCGCTCCTGTACATCAACGTGTCCCGGAACCCAAAGAGAGGTGTTATGTGTCTAGCCGTATTAGGTAACAGAGGTACTCTGAGGATTTAAGCCTTGTCCAGTGGAATGGTAGAGGAGGGTGCAATCACGCTGCGCATCATGCAAGCATCAACCATACCAGCACCACATGAACAGAGCGCAGTGGCCACAAATTCATCGACCACCTACAGGGTATTGGCAAAACGAATACTGACACCATCGTAATCATCATCATCAGCTTATTTGAAGTCCATTGCATGACGGAGGCCTCTCCCTAAGATCTCCAATTACCTCTGTCCTGCACCAACGGATTCCAACTTGCGCCGAGGAATTTCCTAATTTTACCACCTCACCTAGCCTTCTACCATCCTCCACTGCGCTTGCCTTATCTTGGCACCCATTATGTTACCCTAATGGTCCATCTGTAATCGAACTTACTTACGCATTCCATGGCCTGCCCAGCTTCATTTTTTTACCTTAATGTCAGTTAGGAAATCGGCTATTCCCGCTTTCTCTCTGATCCACACCGCTCTCTTCCTGTCTCTTAACATTACGCCTAACCTTCTGAGTTCCGTCACCCTTAGCGTGGTCCTTTCCTTTTTCTCGAACTTCTTTGGCAATCTCCAAGTTTTTCCCCTATATTTAAGCACAGGTAGAATGCATTCAGTGTACACTTTCCTACACTTTCCTTTTCAGTGATAGTGGTAAGTTTACAGTAAGAAACTGACAGTGTCTGCCGTACGCGCTCCAACCCATTTTTATTCTGTAAGTTTCCTTCTCATGAAAGGCTTCTCTGTGAGCAATTGATCTAAGTAAACGTATCTTTTCACTGACTCTAGAGACTGATTGGCGATGCTGAACTCATGTTTCCTTGCCAGGCTGTTGACCGTTATGTTTGTCTTCATCATATATTCTCTAGCATTAATGTTACGCTCTCTCTGTTAAGAACCTTAATAATTTGTTGTAATTCGTCCAATATATTCCTGAACAGGACAATATCATACACAAACCGAAGGTTGCTGTTATATTCACCATTGATTCTCACTCCTAAGTCTTCCCTGTTTATTAGCTTGAATACTCCTTCCAAGCATGCAGTAAGTAGCATTGGAGTGATTGTGTCTACTTGTCGGACCATTTAGTTTATAGGTATCTTCTTACTTTTCTTGTGGACAATCAAGGTAGCTACGGAATCTGGAGATATTTTCCAGGATATTTCCGGTGGATCCTGTACTCCTTGGTTACGCAACGCCTCGATGACTTCTGATATTTCTATTAAATCAAATGCATTTTCGCAACATATGAAAGCCATATAGAGAGCTTCATTGTGTTCTGCAGATTTCTCGATTCAATGATTGATTACATGGATATGATTAATTGTAGAGTATGCCTTCCTGAAGCCGGCCTGTTCTCTTGCTTGACCGAAGTGAAGTGTTGCCCTTATTCTATTGGAACTTATCTTGGGGAATAATTTAAACAATACTCGAAATAGGCTGATGTGTCAATAAGTTTTCAATTGTTTAACGTTTCCCTTTCTGTGGATTCGTACAGAGTTGGCATTATTCCAGTTGTCTGTGGTCCTTGGAGTCGGAGACCTTTGGTATAAAGGGTCGCAAGCTTTTCAAGCATGATGTCTCCTTTATCTTTTATTAAATCGACTCTTATTGTATGATCGCCTGCAGCTTTTCTCCGTTTCAGGCCTTGCACGGCCCTTCTAACTAGATCTATAGTTATTCGAAGAACCTCTGTAACCTGTTCATGACTTATTCGAATGGAAGTATCATGGCTGCTCTGAGTACTGTAAAGATCAGTATAGAATTCTACCGCTGCGTTTACAACACCTTCAAAATTGCTGATGATATTACCCTCCTTATCTCTCAAATTTTATCTTTTTTTATTCTCACTGATTTCCTGCTGCGTCCATTTCTTTACTGCTTCCTCAGTCTGCCTAACGTTATATTTTCGAATATCCTTTTCTTTCTCCTTGTTTATCAGTTTTGACAGTTGCATGAATTCTATCTGATCTCTTCAGTTGGACACTTTCATTATTTGTCATTTGTTTATTAGGTCCTTAGTTACTTGGGACAGCTTACCTACTGGTTGTATTGGTGCCTTGCCTGCCCATGTAATTGCTCCTTCTGAAGCCAGCATAGTTATGGTTTGATTCATTGCCTCTATGTCATCTTCATCTCTCTGTTCTAACGCTGTATATTATTTTACACGTACCAAGCTTAATTGGTGTGCCTTTACCCTTACTGCATCTAGGATGGCCAGTTTCTTTCTGACCAATTTTACTCTTTCCCGCTTCAAATTGAGACGAATACTAGCGCTGACTAACCTTTTACGCCCACACGATATCCGCCAAAAACACACCAGTCGTGTCGCTGCTCCAGGAAATACCCCCACTCTCCTCACTACTCCCCTCATGTCTTCACCCCCACATTTCTACAGAGTGGCTGCGCTAACCAGCTCAGACCCGCAGAAGGCTGACGCAGTGGGTACACAGAGTGGTGAGACTGAATGGGGCCCTACACTAAAGGCTACACTTACGAGGAGGATGCGTCACCATAATACATGTAAATATTCTCTCTCTCAAATTGAGGATTTCGTGGGTGGCCGATCAGTCAAATGCTGCATGCTGATTTTCCACCTTAGTGTCAAGATTGGCTTCGACTTTGTGATCACATTGTTATCAATCATAATTATCTATTATGCATTGCTTAGACATAGAAACTAGCATAGCCAAGCACCATATGTGCTGGGTACATATGATGAGGGAAGAAATGGAGCTAATTATATTTTCTTAAGTGATGTATAATTTTGCTTAAGGGGCAGTCGCAACTCCCTGAATGCAGCCCTCCATAAAGAAGACGGGCAGGCATACCAGAGACAAAAGCTTCTTTCAGGAAAAAGCAAGCAAGACCGGTTTCCCGCACAAAATGTTTACTTGACTCAATTTTATCGCCAATGCCTCCTTCACTGATCTGTACTGCACCAGAATAGCTTCTAAAGCATATTGCTCGTAAGAGCCACACGTACCAGTACTGATATTTCGTCTTTATGCTGTTGCTGCGAGAATTTTCTTTTCGTGAACTCGCATGTGCTTTCTAGCTACGCACAAAAACACCAATGATTTGCAGGTACCCCAACGCGAGCGATAGCACGAAACATCTTACGTGAGCCTCAAAGCCATTCTGCGATGTGAAAGATAGCTGTCTCTATGGCATGTTCACTTTCTCATATTATAAAATACGCCGCCCGTGGCTCAGTCACGGCTTCATTACACTGCGACGTTAGCCTAATGACTGTCCTGCTACTCTTAAATTGGCTTGGAACTCACCTACAATTTTCTCTTTATCACGATTTTCAGGCTGTAACTATGGTCCGGACAGGCCGCCGATGGAAACTGACCCTTGCAACACGTTTACCAGCCCAACCCTCTCGAGTGAGGCTAGCTTAGCAGGACTCTTTGAGGAATTATCAGACATTGTTTGGGATATCATCGGCCTTAGTGAGATTAGAACAGGTGATGCTCATACATTGCTGAATAACGGACATGTTCTCTGGTATAGAGGTCTCCTAGGTATAAAGCAACACGGGGTAGGATTCCTATTCCATAAGGACATAGCGGGCAACATTGACGAATTCTGCAGTGTTAATGAGAGGGTAGCAGTAGTCGTACTAAAGCTTATAGGAGGTATAGAATAAAAGTAGTACAAGCCTACGCTCCAACATGCAGTCACGATGATGAGGAAGTAGATCGGTTTTACGAAGATGTTGAATTAGAGATGAGTGAAGTGCAAACTAAGTATAATTTAGTAATGGGTGACTTCAACGCAAAAGTGGGGAAAAAACAGGCTGGTGAACAAGCAATTGGCAACTACGGCCTCAGTTCCAAGAATGCAAGAGGGGAGATGCTGGTAGATTCAGAATAATTTAGCACCTTAGAATAACGAACACCTTTATCAGGAAGCGTAGCAACAGAAAGTGGACCTTGAAGTGCCCTAATGGTGAAACAAGAAATGAAATTGACTTAATATTTTCTGCTAATCCCATTATAGTGCAGCATGTAGAAGTGATAGGTAGAGTAAAGTGCAGTGATCATAGGTTAGTGAGGGCTAGGATTCACCCCAATTTGAAGAGACTAAGAGCAAAATTGGTCAAAAAGAAACAGGTCAACCTAGTGGCACTAAGGGTAGAAGCAGACAAATTCAAGCTGGTACTTGCAAAGAAATACACAGTCTTAGAACCGAGAGATGATGATGACATAGAGCTAATGAATGAAACCGTTACGAGGTTTGCTTCAGAGGCAGCAATTGCTGTGGGAGGCAAGGAACCAGGGCAACCAGTAGGCAAGCTTTCCCAAGTAACAAAGGACATAATAAAGAATTGACAAAAAATGAAAGGGCCCAACACAAGAAACAACGTAGAATTCTCGGAACCGTCAAAACTGATCAACAACGTGCAAATAAGTTATCTTCGAAGCTATAACGTGAAAGAGAGTGAAGAAACCGTAAATAATGGACGCCGCCTGAAATCAGTGAGAAAAAAACAGCGTAGGACAAACCAAGATGCATGCACTGAAAGATAAGCAGGGCAATATCATCAGCATTCTCTAATATATAGCAAATGTAGCGGAAGAATTCTATATTCACCACCAAAGCACCCAGAGGAGTCACGATACCTCAATTAGAAAAACCAATGAGCAGGATACAGAGGAAGAGGAGAAATAAAATTTATTAGCAGAAATGAGCCGACGGTAAAATCGTCCGAAGTGTGCGG
This sequence comes from Dermacentor variabilis, assembly GCF_050947875.1. Taxonomy (NCBI): domain Eukaryota; kingdom Metazoa; phylum Arthropoda; class Arachnida; order Ixodida; family Ixodidae; genus Dermacentor; species Dermacentor variabilis. The sequence goes on along the minus strand of NC_134575.1, from coordinate 125,061,349 downwards.
CGTCCCCAGTCCAGGATGCCGGGGGCCTGAGCCAATAGCTTGGCCTTGCTCACCAGGCGATGCTGGTCTTCAGGGGTCAAGCTTGTCAGCTGGGTCTGCCACTGCTCGACGGTTGGTCCGGTGATGGCCGGTGTCGATGGGTTTTGTTGAAATTCCCATACCATGTGGTAGAGGGTATTGGGCGTAGAGCAGAAGGCGCATTTGTGAGTATAGCTCGTAGGATACATGGCGTGTAGCAGGGTGCCATGCGGGAATGTGCCGGTCTGTAGTTTTCGGAACATAACCGCCTCTTCTCTTGTCAGCTTGGGATGCGGGGGTGGATTGATCCTCCTACCCAGTCGGTAGTGGCTCAGGAAAACAGCGTAGCGTATCTTTTCGGGGCGCTATCTTGTTGGTCTACCGGTGCTCGTGAACCTGGTGGGATAGCCGGAGAATGTGATCTCGGGCAGCGGCATTAGCCGCTACATTACACGCCAGGAACTCGTGTGCGGTGGCCCAGACAATGTACAGCTCTGGAAAATTGTATCGTTTTTCAAGGATGCTCAGGGCTTGTTTGGAAATGCGGCCCTTTTGGTAATTTCTACATGCTGTTTGTGAGTCGGTGATGATTTTGATTCGATCTTCCTCTCGCTGGCCCGTAGTGGCCGCCAGGGCTATCGCCGTTTCTTCCGCGCAGTCGATGTCCGGAGTGCTTACCGAGGCCGCTGCTACTTCTTGTCCTTGGCCGTTGATCACGCTGATAGCGTGGGCCGCTCTGCTCTTGTACTTTGCCGCGTCGGTATATCGGACATATCCTTGTTTTGGTCCTTCGAAGGCATTACGTAGAGCTTTCACTCTCGCTCGCCTCCTTTCTCTGTGGAATTCAGGGTGCATGTTTCTCGGGATGCTGGCCCACCGTGATCTTCTCCCTCAGGGGTAGAGGAACCCGCTCTTTTGCGGACTCATATACGACTGGGTAGCCAAAGCCTCATTACCGTGTCCCTACCCGTTCTGGTGAGCTAGAGTTGCTCTATATGGCTTGTCTTGTGGGCCTGTACTAGTTCCTCCCAAGTATTGGGTATGCCCAGGCTGAGTAGCTTCTCCGTCGACGTTGTCGATGGAAGCCCCAGTGCCATCTTCTAGGTCTTTCGTATTAGTGTGTTCAATTTGTCCCTCTCGCTGTTCTTGAGACCCAGGTACGGGGTGCCGTAAGTGACTCTGCTGATTATCAGGGCTTGTAGTAATCTGATTGTGTCCTGCTGTTTCAGGCTGTGTTTCTTGTTTGTCACTCTTCGCACCAGTGCGCGACTTGGGTAACTGTCGCTTGCAGTTTTTTGATGGCGGCGAGACCGGCACCGTCCTTGTGGAAAGCGAGGCCCAAAATGCAGAGCGTGTCCACCTTGGATATGTTGACTCCATGTAGTGTCAACGTTGGGTCATGCGTCTCCGGCGGAGGCCGCCCTCTTGTCCTCTTTTTGAGGATCAGGAGCTCCGACTTTTCCAGCGCGCATGAAAGACCGCAGCTGTGTAGATAATGCTCGGTCCGGTCGATGGCTTCCTGCAGGGCGTCTTGTTGTTCGCCCACCAATCCCGTGCATGTCCACATGGTCAGGTCGTCTGCATACATTGCGTGACGGATACCCCTGATGTTTTTCAAGAGGTTCGGCCATCCTCTCATCGGTATATTGAACAGCAACGGCGAGATCACCGACCCCTGGGGGGTTTCTATCTGCGGTATACTGAACTTCTCCGTCCTGAGGTTCCCGAGGCCTATGGTCGGCGTTCTACCCGTCAGAAAGTCCCGGACGTAGTTGTATGTCCGCCGTCCGCAGTTGGTATGTTGTAGACTGTTTAGCACTGCTTCGTGTGAGACGTCGTCGCAGGATCCCTTCACGTCGAGGCCCAGGATGGCACTCTTGTGGCATGTGCTGAGGCCGTCGATGACCTCTTCTTTAAGAATGTCCTGGGTGGAGAGGCTAGGCCGAAAACCGAACATAGTGTTCGGCAGGTGCCCACCTTCTTCCAGGTAGGGCGAGAGAGGATTGTGGACCGTGTGCTCGAAGAGTTTTCCCGCGCATGACATGAGAGAGATCGGACGCAGGTTCTGTAGGTTGATGGGCTTGCCGGGTTTCGGGATCATCGTTACGTCCGCGTGCTTCAAGGAAGCCGGTATGCTGCCGGTCTCCCAGCTTTCATTGATATAATTTAGTAAACTCTCCGTCGCCCCGTCATCCAGGTTACGGAGGGTCTTGTTGTTAATTTTATCCCTGCCGGGCATCGTGTTTCTTGTGAGATTTCTTAAGGCTGCCAGGATCTCCGACTTGGTGAAAGGTTGGTCTAAATCCGGATTGGGTTCCCCCTCGTACTCCGGGTGAATGACTGGTTGCGTCTTCCGTTGTTGCTCGTCCCCGATGTATTTCCCGGTGATGGCTTCGAGCACTTCTTCTTCGGTTTCCTCAAAGTTGTGTATAAGTCTTTATATGTGTTGCCCCGTGAAAGTTTTTGATTCCGTCTTAGCCAGAAGGGTCCTTAGAATGACCGAGGTCTTTCGGTGTCTGAGCGTTCCCTGTAACTGGTCGCACACTTGATTCCAGTTCTGACGTCCGTGTTTTTCAGCATACTCCTCCGTCTGCCGCGAGACTGCGTCAATGCGGATCTTGAGTTTGCGGTTTCTCTTCTGCTTCTTCCATCTTTTCAAAAGTCCCCACCTGGCCTCCCAGAGGTGAAGTAGGTGTGGGTCGACTTCGGGATTGTCCGCGGTGAGTGAGTTGGATGGTCTTTGTGTACTTGGTAATCAAGTCTATCACGTTCTTCGTCCACTCCTCGATGTCCTCTAGGCTTCTGGGGTGTTCATCTTTCCGGGAAGCAGGCCAGTCCGTAATTTTGGCCTGACCTAATCTCACGGGGGTTTTGTGGTGCATGATTTCGGTCTGGATGATATGATGGCCGCTGCCCAGAGTCTCGTCCAGTCTTGACCACTCGACTTGCCTTAAGCCAGTGGAGAAGGTCAGGTCTGGGCTGGTGCCTCTGGAGACAATGTTGCCGATTCTAGTTGGTATTAGAGGATCGGTCCACAACGTCGGCTAGTGGGGTTGTGCCGCGTTGTGCACGTCTATACCGTTCTTGTTGGTTGATGGGTAGCCCCAAGCCACGTGTGGAGCGTTAACATCACCCACCACGAGAAGTTTTTGACCGTTGCTGACTTTCTTCACTTCCCTCAGGAACTTGTCCAAGTCCGTTAGTGTGTCACGGGGAGGACAGTGCACATTCAGGATGTAGAGGGTCTGCAGGGTTTTCTTGTGAGGAACCAGCTCAATCAGAGTGTGTTCGATTCTGTGGTTGATTTGGTGCTTCTGCGTCGTGTAATGCTTCTTGATGAGGACGGTGGTCCGGGTCCGTCGTTGGGCAATGCGTGTTTCGTAGCCGCGCATCGTAATATTATTTGTTTACTGTAACGCGATGACGTCAGGTTGGTGTATGGTGCTTAGGTGAAGTAAATTTTGCCGTTTCCGATTTATTCCTCTGCAATTCCACTGCCAAATTTTGAGGGTTTCGGTCGCTTCTTTCTTCGTTGCTATCTTATTCGCCATCTTGGCTTCCCAGAGTCTCGCTCATCTGGGCTTGTCTGATGGAGTATTTTGGCTTTTTCTTTGCCTGCTCTTTGTCCCTTTCTAGGATGGATATGCGTTGGCTGAGCTAGTTGCCCATCTGGGTGATCTCCTGGCGGAGCGTTTGTACGGCTGCTTGGACGCGTGGCTGCCAAAGATTTGTTTATGGTGTCGACGACCTAAGCCAGTTCAGCCTTGTCTTCGGTTCGGGCCTTGTTCACCTTATACTCTACTCCCGATTCTAGGTCCACTATCGGGGAGTATGTTCCCTCGGCGGCGTTGGTGTTGTCCTTTTCTGCTGTTTTTGCAATTGGTCAATTAGATGTTGGAGCTTCCTCTCCAGGGCTTGTTGCCTGGCCTGAGCTTTTCTGTCCCGTTCCTCCTGACTTCCTTCTTGCTCTTCTAGACGCTTCCTGAGCACTTCATTCCGCTTCATCAGGTCGTCGTTTTGCTTTCTGAGGGAGGAGATGGTTTCCTCGTATCTCGAATTTCCCTCTTGTGTCGGCAGTGAGGGAAATGGGTCGGTTGTCGACTTGGAACTGGCTATCACTTCCGCCCAGATGATCTTCTGCTGTTCTTGCTGTGGCTTACTTGTTTCATATTCCGAGGAGCTTGAACTTGTCTCCCTTGTTATAGATGGTTGTCGGCCTCTTGATTCACTTCTCCCCCTCACGTACAGGGGTGGGGGTCTTGGCTTGAGCCTTTTCTCGCACTCCTTGTTTCGCGCCTCGTGAGGTAGACCGCATAGTTCGCACTGCAACTGGCAATCATGGTCTGCTTGTGGGCTCTGCACCCCGCACCGGTTGCAGATATGTTTGTCTCGGTTGGGCATATGTCCTGCCGGTGCCGATTTCTCCGCAGGCCTTGCAATACTGTACCGATCTGCGGTATGGGCGGCAACGTGTGTACGAGTCGGCCACCTACACATAGAAAGGGATGTGCGGACCTTTGAAGGTGATAACTGCTCAGGTGGATTTGCCCAGCATCCTCGCATGCAGGATGCTACAGTTGTTGGCTGCCAGTAGTTCCCCAAGTCGTTTCTCCGTCGTACACGCAGTGGTACCGTGCACTACTCCACGTACTGTTCCTGGGAGCGGTTTGATGTACATCGTCATCTCGTATGTGGCCGCCCCAAGTTCGATGCCGCTGATGGAACCGAGCTTCAGTGCGTAGTCCTCGTCTGCGGTGCTGGCAATTACCAGGTTCTGCTTCCACTGCGTTTGCATGGTTACGTTCGTGCAAAATTCTTTGAAAGGGGAACCACTCGCCCTTGCAAGTCCTTCGGTGATCTCGTCCGGCCAGCTGGACAGCTTCATGTCGGTTCCTGGTCGGTATACCACCTTGTAATCAATCTCTGGCAGCGGCGGCGGCTTGCCGTTGGTTCGGCTTCCCTGATCTTGCTGCCGTTGGTGGTTGCTGTTGGCTTGCATGCTTGCTTCCACTCTCGGGTTGCTCCTCGCACTCAGTCCTCCTTGCTGGTTCCGGGGGTTTCCTTGCTTCCCTGCCTCTTGTATGCGGTCCTCGTTCGGCGGCTTCTTGTTTTTTCTTGCCTTGATTGCTTGGAACCATGGGCCAGCTTGACTCAGCGTCTTGCCGCTGTTCTCATCGAATTCCATGTTGCTTTGGGCCGCTGTGGAGTCTTGGCTATTGTTCTATAATTTAATTTCGTGAGCACTGCCGTTCATTTCCCCTGCCATTCTCGGTGCTCGCGAGGCCACGCAGGCCCGCTCCTGGGGCGCGTGCGGCGTTCGGAGAACGGGGTTCCAATATGTCGAGGTGCTCTTTGCACGGTGTGCAAAGGTAAACAAATCCACTCACCGCGGTAATTCTGGCAACTTTCGATGCCGATTGCCTTGTTGGGTTCAATGACACAAAATCGTGAAGTTTGGTTATGGTTAACCGCAAGAACCCGCGATAAAAGCACCAGCCCATGCGATGCGCGTCTGCTCCACTCCTTCTATAAATAGATATGAGGTAAGGGCCTTGCAAGACATTAAAATTGGAAGAGCGGCAGGAGAAGATAGAATAAGAGTTAATTTAATCAAAGGTGAAGGAGACATAATGCTAGAGAAACTGGCGGCCCCTATGCGAAGTGTCTGTCGGCTGCAAGGGTCCCAGAAAAACTGGAAGAATGCAAACATTACACTAATTCACAAAAAGGGAGACGTTAAAGAATTGAAAAATTATCGGTCCATATGCTTATTCCCCAGTATAATATAAAATATATACCAAAATATTCTCCAATAGAATAAGGTAAACACTGGAGTATAGTCAGCCAAGGGAACAGGCTGGCTTCAAGAAGAGATACTCTACAATGGATCACATCCCTGTCGTTAATCAGTTTATCGAGAAATCGACAGTGTACAACGAGCCTCCGTATTTGGCTTGCATAGATTAGGAAAAGGCATTTGATTAAGTATAGTGATACCAACAATCATAGTGACATTACGTAATCAAGGAGTACAGAACGCTTGCGTAAATACCTTGGAAAATACCAACAGCGGTTCTACAGCTACCTTAACTCTACACAAAAAAGCAGGAAGACACCATGTAAAGAAAGGGGTCAGACAGGGAGACACAATCTCTGCAATGTTATTCACTGCGTGCTTGGAAGAACTATTGAAGGTAATAAACTGGGAAGGCTTAGGAGTAAAGTTCGACGGCGAATATCTCAGCAACCTTCCGTTTGCCGATGACATTGTTCAATTCAGCAACTATGCAGATGAGTTACAACAAATGATGGAGGACTTTAACAGAGGGAGTGTATAATGGGGTTGAAGAATAATATGCAGTAGACAAAGATAATAATAAATAACCGGGCAAAGCAACAAGAGTTCAGGATCGCCAGTCGGCCTCTAGAGTATGTGAAGGAGTACGTTAGCCTAGGTCAGTTAATCACAGGGATCATAAGAAGGAAATTCACAGAATACAAATGGGTTGGATTGCATACGGCAGACATCGGCAGCTCCTGACTGAAAGCTTACCATTATCATGGCAAAGGACGGTGTAAAATAGGTGCATTTTACCAGAGCTGACATACGGGGCGGGGACTTGTAGACTGACAAAGAAGCTTGAAAACAAGTTCAGGACCGAAGAGTTAACGAAGATTGCTAGGCATAACGTTAAGAGACAGAAAGAGCGGTTTGGATCAGAGAGTAAAGGCGTATAGACGATCTTCTAATTGAAATCAAGATAAAAAAAATGGAGCTGCGCAGGTCATGTAATGCACCGGTTAGATAACCGTTGGACCATTAGTGTTACAGAATGGGTGCCAAGAGAAGGGAAACGCAATCTACGACGACAGAAGACTAGGTGTAGCGATGACATTAGCAAATTCGCATGAGCTAGTTGGAATCGGTTGGCGCAGGACAGGGGTAATTGGAGACCGCAGGGAGAGGCCTTTGTCCTGCAGTGCCCATAAAACTGGATGATAATGTTGATGATGATAATGATGATGATGAACTATGTTGTTGCAAATAGACTGACGACAATTGTTTCCCATTGTATTGTCACATGTATGAAACTATTTATACGGTGTATTTACAGGGTGTATATGGACATCAGCCAAGGATCCCGAGAGGTTGTTGCCACCTCGTCGTCTTCGACGTCGACGACCTTGTTCTCTTTTGCCACCGTACCACGACCCCTGGCAGAAAAAGCACTGTCCCGGTGCTTCAGATGGGGCCGCCGGTGAAGGCATAGTAAGGCTTAAGCCGAGACACATGTACGACGTCAGGTGATGTAGAACTGGGTGGCATGACGGAGGTCTCGGGGATTATCTCGTAAGTGACATTGGTCACTTGACGTAGAACACGGTAAGCGCCTTTGTAGCACGGAAGGAGTTTCTCGTAGAGCCCCACTCGGAGGCAAGGGGACCAAAGTAGAACGAGAGAGCCTGGTGAAAAATAGGTGTCACGATGGCGGCGATTGTAAGCGTGCCGTTGAGATTCCTGCGATTACAACAGACGAGTACAAGCGGCGTGTAGTGCCAGCCAGCCCGCTCAGCGGGCCGTCAACCGCCGATGGCAACCGGCAACTGGCGACGTTGTGGCGACGGCGAGCGAGCGTAGCGGCGAGTGGAGGTAGCAGCGTCGGAAGCGTCGTAGAAGCGACGGGATGAGGGACTTCGGGGCGAACTAGAATTCCTGAAGGTGTTTCGAGCAGGGGACGGCCAATCATGCTGTCATGGGAAACGTGACTGATCGGCCGCAGCAGAAACAGATCGGCCTGTCGCCAAGTGTACGCCAGTCCGAGGGATTCCTGTTAGCGTAGGGATAACGGACACTGTGAGGTGGACTACGATAGGACCGCGCCCTAGGAGCAGGTCGGGTGTCAGGACGATTCAAGGAGCAGGCGTCGGGAAGACCCATATTAGCGATTTCCTAGAGAACGACGGACTGGATCAGCGATATTGTCTCAGCAGTGTTGTTCCAAGACGTCTGTTGAGGCGAGGCAGGAAACGCTGCTTCGAGTTCGCGGCGTACAATTCGGGTCACGTTTTCACCTTGATAGTGGCGAGCTAGATTGTTTGGTGGGGTCGGTACAGGAAGAGGTCGCTGCAGCATTTGGAAGCCGTGTAAAATGATTGTATATGCGGCGACTCTTCGCCTGCTCGAAACGGCGGCATTACTTTATGATGGCGTCGACAGTCGATAAGTTTCTGAAGACCAGAAGGTTGAACGCGTCGTCCGCAATCCCTTTGATTATATGTCCAGCCTTGTCCGCCTCTGGCATGGACGTGTCGATTTTATGACAGAGGTCTAGGACGTCATGAATGTAGGAGACATACGACTCGGGAGCAGTTTGGACACGCGTGGCAAGTTGTTGCCTCGCAGCTTGTTGTCGACCGGTCGGACTACCAAAATGTCGGACAGCTTCTCTTTGAACAAGTCCCAGCTGGTTAGATATTCCTTGTGTGTATAAAACCACGTTCGCGGTGTTCCGTCGAGGTAGAAGACGACAACGGCCAGCATTATGGTCGGATACCACCTGCTCACCTTGCTGATGCGCTCATATATCCTCAACCATTCTTCCACGTTAACACCATCAAGGCCGCCGAACTTGCCGGGGTCTTGCGGCTGAGGTATAGCAACGTACTGGGTATGTGCTGTTGGCGTTGCTGCTGCAGATGCGGCGCCTTCCACTGGAAGCATGGTCGCAGGCTGGGTGAGACGTCCGCTGTGGAGCTCCGTGGCGAATACGCATACCCCGCACGTCCACCAAAATGTCACAGGTATAAAAATATTTACATGGTGTATTTACAGGGTGTATATAGACAGCAGCCGAGGATTTCGAAAGGTTGTCGTCACCTCGTCGTTTTCGACGTCGGCGACCTTGTTCTCTTTTGTCACTGTAACAATATTGTACAAATCTTTTTGTACTTCAGTATTTCTCTCGTGTGATTTACCAATCGTAGCTTGAAATTTTATGTGGCTATTATGGCAACGATAGACCATTCAGCATATTTTTCCCTTTCTAATTGCAGTTACAAAGGTCAATTCACACAAGGCGAGAATGTACAAGTTATAGAACGGGTGTGGTCGTCACTTATAATTTACGGGGTGTCAAAGGTAAATTTCGCAAAGGTTTATGACTAACTAAAGCACTATGGGATGATTAGAGCAAAATGCATGTTGGAGATTGTGTGGAGCAAGACACTATTTCTTTATTTGTTGTATTTCCCCAGTTATACAACATTAATTAGATTAGAAACCATTAACTTTGTGGCAGAACTGCTCATAAAGATGTCGCGTAGCGTTCCAGCACACACCCAGCACAGCTGATTTAGTATGCCTACTTTTATGTAATCCCCCATTTCTGCGCCCTAAAGAAAGCCTACAAATTATGAGAAAAAACAACAGGCAACATAGGCGCTGGCTCCTCATGCTTGCATTGTTGCAAGCGTTTCACATATAAACGAACACAGCAGTTATCCCAGTGTACTGCTCGGCCTGCTTCTCAGCTTTTATGAACCGCCGTAAGGAAAACACTCATTGGCGTAAATCACACAGCAAATATCTTCGTTGCTGCCCCATCCCCTTCTAAATTGCAGCACTTCATTGTCCTTCAGAACTTCTGTTCTGCTTCATCTTGGGTACGACCTCTCATAAAGTTGGAATACTGTTTTTTCTTGTAGGACCATACGAATTAAAGGAAATACACTACCCTTAAATAAGGGAAAACTGTATTTGAATGCAGATAAGTAATGATGACAGCTACGGAAATAGTTGGGACTTCATTGCGCTTGAAAAACGTAGCGTACCGACCTGATAAGTGTACTCCACAAAGCGGCGTTTGCTGTGTCTGGATTCCAAGTAATTGCGGCGATGCACTGCTGCCTCGCAATCGCTCTCTGAATTAAGCCGGCGGAACGGCGATTGATTGGACTTGCGAAACGCCAGTGTGCAACAGCTGCCCGTTGTACCTTGTTACCGCTGCACTTGCATGACTGCCTGCCAGAACATTTACAGCGGTGACTGTGACATGTGCTCTCCAGCACCATCCGCATAATCGCGATCAAACTAACGAGTAAAAGAGTGCCAGCGCGAAGGGTGTGGAACCGTTGTCCTGCCATTCTGGCATCTCGAGCCTCCTCCAGGTGCAACAAGAGGTCGTCGGCAAAGCACGAAGGCAAGAAGTATCTGCAGAAAATGACGACGCGAGTCGTAGAATTTAAAAGCAGCCTGACATGAAAATGGACTATCACAATGACAACGACACCAATTTTCTTTTTTTTTGTGGCATGTGGTTGGAAATAGTGCTCCGAAATATACTCGTCTAGCCTGCTTTACTTAATGACGTCTTTTGTACACCTTGCGGGGTCTTGCGTACTACATGCACCTCCCTCCTCAATTTTTTGTCTTCATAAAAGCTCAATCTCTCTACTTTGCAGAGACCTATGCGATCAGTAATTACTACTCTGCGAATTACTTCCCTGCAATATTTGCACAAATGCGTTAGCAGTAGCATGCTTATGTCGACAGATGGCCAATTATTTGTGGATAGTCATTTTCTTATTCCTGAATTTCTAAACCAATACGTCATTATGTTTCCATGCTTAGTATTCAATTTACCGACTTGGTACCAAACATCTTTTTTACAGCAAGGCTGTTAGCCTCTAATTTGTCGAAATTTTTCCTTGTGTGCTCACCCAAGAATAGCAGCTGGAAAAGGGGTCTGTGTTTGAGCTCCCGAGTAACAGAATTATGTTTTTTTCCATGTATTCGAACTGTAATCCGATGCAATCGTGTCTGTATCTCATGTGTAAGTCTCATTATAGAAAATTTATGACACAGTTTCCTTAGCGAAGTTCGATAATTCAATAACACACTTCCACTGCGCGAAGAGCCTACAGGAGTGAGGATGCATGCTGCACGTATGCATACGTGCATGAGTGCGTAAAGATTGTATCTGTCTTCGATACGTGTGTGCCCTGCTCATTGCATCTGTCGCCCATTGTGTGCTGCGACCGTAATCGACAATATGGCACTGTCCAACAACAGTACCGCCACGGCAGCTGGAAATTTTTTTTTCCGTTATAGTTTCCAGGTTACAAAATAAGGTTTTCTCGTATGTGCAAATTCCAATCCGATTCTATCATGTCTGTACCTAGTGTGAAAGTCGTAATTTACAAATTTCTTGAAACATTTTCGTTTGCGTAATTCAATCAGTAAGATACCGTAATTGTGCCAGGCGGTCAGTCTACAAGAATGGGCACGGACGTCAAACAGCAGCTGGAAAAGGCCATTGTCTTTCAGTTTCCGCCTAATAGAATTGTTTTCGCACATGTTCATATTACAATGCCAAGCTGTCAGGTCTGCAGATTTTGCATAAGTCGTACCTATACGCCTTCAATGGCGCATTTATAAACTAAAATTTAGTTCAATAAATCACTTGAACTTAGCGGATGGCTTATCACAATGAGGATGCTTGTTGCACTTCCGGAAACGTGCGTGCGCGCGTGACGAAATTCCGGTGTGGTGGTAACGCTTGTATAACACCTAATGGCAGTTATGGTGGTGGCAGTTGTCTAACGTCCAGACAAGCTTCGCTGTTCGTTAACTTCTAGGTGGTGGGATGGAGGCGCGTGTTTTATGACTCGGAGTTGTCTATTCTTTTATTTGCCTGGCATGTAATTGCCATCTTTTAGTTGGGTCAGCCATTCGAAGGCTACATCCCTCAGAAATCTATGAATCCGCCAATTTGTATGTAAAACATGACACGATGCACTCCGTAGCTACACATGGGGTCCTATGGCAGTAAGTGAAAATGAATAAGGACTACGTTGCTTACTGCCACTAACACTTACGACTATAACAGTGAGCATTTAAGAGATGGTTGTAGTAATGAAGGCTAATGAGAGACTGATAAGAGTAATTTCGATGAAAGTGTTTAGTCCTAGATTGCACTCTATAAAACTAATGAAGCGTAAGGAAGCCTAGTGCAGCTTACTTAATTGGAAATTACTTAGACGTAATGGCGAATAATGGAGGACCATTAGGAATAGTTACGGAAATTAAAACCATTTATGGCAAATTCTGTAGTGTAATGAAGAGCAACTACGGTAACGGTAATGGGCCTAATCACGATTTCTTACGTACTGATGAACGATTAGGCATCATTTCATTTATAAACGTTACCTTGATGAAGTAACTTAGGAATGATTAGCGTAATGAAGATTACCTAAGGCCATTTATGTATATTTGTGTATATGAATGAATGAATGTTTATTTCATCTTGAGTACAATTTCAAGCAAGGTGCAGGGGCAAAAGTACAAGGGCCTGATAGGGGCCCTTGTACGCTCAAAATACGCTTTTATTATACGTTATTTAGTGGTAATTGATTGCTAGTGAGCGAACACACATAAACTTACATATTTTCACACATTGTACACGAGTTCACACCTAAACAGAGAACAGAATTGACAAATTAGTTGGTTAGAGTTTGTATACTATTACAGAGGGTGAAATAATAAAATGTTTCCCTTCTTCCCCTCTTCCCCTTTCCTCTCCCTGTCCACAAGCAGTAAAGTACAGGTTCTACATGTAAATTACCATAGTACACTAAAATGCAGCATAGGTCCATGAACATGTACGTATGCACGTGAAACAGAAAAGAAGAAGATAAAAGCGGGCTATAATACACTTATGTTGCAATAATCACTCTCTCAAACACTGTGTTGGTAACAATTCCTTGACATAGTTTTTGAAGGTGTGTCTAGTCCACGGAGCAAGAAACATTTAGGAGTGCAAACTCCGCTGTTTGCGGCGACCAGAAAAGGTCAAAAGCCCGTGGAGCCGTTATCGCGCTGGCGGTGCCTGGCGGCCTGGAAAGAAATTACCGCCGTTGAGAGCGCGCCGGAGCCGCCTGCCCGGGCGCTGCATTTTTTTTAGCTGCGGCTTCTACGACAGCGCCGCATGGCGCCGCCACTGTATACGGCCCCGTCGGCGCATACAATAATTGTGATCTTATCTGGTCGCTCGCGCTCGCTCGCGCTGACGGGAGCTTCACCTCTTAAATGTCTTACTCCGTGGTCTAGTCACACTGAAATCAATGCGATCTTCTAGCTTATTTGGGATTGTTACTACTTGGTACCTTGTTGTTTGTTTACCATAATGGGTCGTTGTGCTTAGTGTCCGTTTTCTTGTTAGTCTCATATCGTAAGGAACTTCTTTAGTGTTTAGAGCTTAATATGATAAACGTCGTTTGCTTTAAGCATTAGCTATTTCGAATATCGGTAATCTGCTTAGTTCATAACATGCTCCCCGATAGTTTTCATAAATGCGCAATATCTTCTTTTGTAGAATAATGAGCCAGTGGTAGTTAGTTTTTGTTGTGGTACCCCATACCACTATGCGGTACGATAATCTGGAGCAGAAAAGGGAAGTATATAAGTTTTGTTTCAGCTAGATAGGTATTAATTGTGCAATTTTATAAAACATCCAACAGAGCGGGAGAGATCGATAGCTAAATTATTAATGCGTACATTACATGAAAGGTACTTTTGGAAACGAACAACAAGAAACTTTTGCTCCTTAACCCTGTTTATCTGTTGCGATTCAAAAGCTAGAACTATTTTCCTACTTAGTAGTTTGTTAAGTGCGCGAAATATTATGTACGTTGTTTTCGCTATGTTAAGCTGCAGCCTACTTTCCCGAAGCCAGGCCGCGAGGGACACAAGGTAGGTGTTGGCCCTTCTTCCTAAATCTGTTAGATCCGTGGACTTAAAAAAGATGTTAGTATCTTTGGCATACATAGCAAGTTCAGGACAGTTGGGTATAGTTACAATGTCATTAATCTAAACAAGAAATAAAACGGTCCTAATATTGACCCCTGTGGAACTCCTTGTGTTAACTTTAGCTGTGATGATGTCGTCTATTATTTGCACGATTTGATAGCGGTAAATCAAGTAGTTTTATCGAGTTCTAGTACAACTCCTCGCACACCATATATAGACAGTTTGTGCACTAGAATATCGTATTTTACTGAGTCAAATGCTTTCTTTAGGTCCAGAAATAAACCAAGTGTTAACTTATTACAGTCAGTGTCTGTAAGTATGCTATCTTTATTACTGCACAACGCTTCTTCAAATGATCTTTCTTTTTCCTTTTGAAATCCATATTGGCTACTAGACAAGAGGTTGTGTGTCTCAAAAAAAAAAGAAATCAAGCTTTGGTTAATCACACTTTGTAGGATTATCGACAAATGGGGAGCACAGATAACGGTGGGTAATTCGATAAATTACTTCTACCGCCTCCTCAAAATACTCTTACTCGTTCTATCTTAAGTTTATGTGGGAAGACACCGGTTCTTAGCATGAGATGAATAGTGTGAGCAATTGTCCCAGAAACAAGGTGATATATTTGTTTTAATTCTTTAGAGGCAATTTCGTTAATTCCAGGGGTAACATTACTTTTCAGCAGCCTTATAGACGCTCCCACTTCGGTAGGAGATGTTGGTTGCATGGATATTGTTTTTTCTAACATGCGTATAGCTGTAATATTAGTCTCACAATCAGTGGCATTAGGCCTTCATAACATCCTGCATTTATCAAATGGGCGTTTATTAAGGTAACCATATACTCATCACAAATTGCTCTACGAATTATAGTCATTTCTTCTATATAACCAAACTGTTTCTTTATATTTTTAATGCATTTACCATTTCCCACACCTTCCTAGGGTTGTCGTAAATGTTCCCAAATTTTGCTGCGTAGTAATTATTTTTAGCTTTTCTTAAATCATTGTTGAGAGCATTTGGGAATTTTTTCGTATTTACAAAACCCTTCAGGATCCAGACAACTGAGGAATTTGTGGTATAACTTATTCTTATCCTTTCTACGTTGATAACGACTTTTCTCCAAGGCTTTCTGTATTTTTTTATTTCTACGCTCCATGAGTTACTTGAGTGGAAATGCATTGTCAAAACAGCTATAGACCATGCGACAAAACATATCATGTGCAATGTCATCATCGCTCTGCTCTAGTATAACGCTTCATTCATTCCCGTGAACTAAGTTAACGAATACCTCGCGTGATCTATCCTTTCAGTTTCGTAGAAAAGTTACCTGCTCATCAGCCTTATTTTCATATCGAGTAGCCAGTAGAAAGACTGGCAGATGGTCACTAATATCGGAAGAAAAAACACGCGATTTTATATAATGTGCACTGAGCTTCGTTATGCAGACATCTAATACCTTAGCACTGCGTGCTGTGATTATAGTGGGCATATCTATGTAATTCGAACGGGCGTACGTTGACAACAGGGTCGTACATTCTCTATAGTACGGGTCTGAGTATTTCAGGTCAATATTTATGTCGCCTATAATGACAAATGTGCCCCTATTGAAAGCATTGTCACATAACAGCGTCTCATACAAACGAAGGAAATGTTATTTTTTCCTAGGGGTCGCCTATAGACAACTACTGTTAGTATCTTGCCAACGCGCAAGGCTAAGCATTCGACATCATCATTCATGACGGATAGGTGAGGCAGCTTCTCGCATGTAAGTGTGTCCTTAAAATATATAGCAATGCCCCTCCCTTCCTCACGCTACGGCACAAATGCTTAGAATGGTGCCAAGGTAGACATGGTCCTTCATTTCCGTGAATCCAAGTTTCTGAGAACATTATCACGTCAAATGACACGGTACAGGAGCCAAGAAAGTGGGTAATGTCCTGAGCTTTGTTGCTGATGCTTCTGATATTTATATGCAGAAAGCAAAACTTCTTAGCGGATAGAGAGAATTTAGAATTAAACGCATCAATCGTGTAATAATTTATCTCATGTTCTAGCTCGGCCATAACAAAATGAGGGCCAAAAATATTCAGAAGATGTTACGCACGAAAGTATGCCAATATGAATGCGCAGCCGCATCAGCACATATCTTACTCAGATCTGCTGGTGTGGTGACACGGATAACGGGCACGCCTTCTTCTTTTCTTGCCCAAATTTTCCCGCCGTTTGTCCAGACAAAATTCCAGTTTGCAGCTTTATTTTTTTTGGATTGCGGCTGAAACCAGCGCCTTATTAGCTTGCGTGAGGTTCTCGTTTACGTAAACGGGCGTGGTCGTCTTAGTTCCAAGTATTGAACTGTCTATTCTTTGTTTTCTGCATTTATACAAGAATGCATTGAGCTTGCTCCGTCGCACGCAACGAGCAAAAATGTTGTGCACACCCTGCTGCAAGCCACGTACCCAGTTACACGTGTCAATATCGGCTTCTTCGACAATCTCACCCAGGCTTTCCCCAATTTTTTTCATTGTGTTCACCGGATCATCTCCTGGCAGCGCTCCTTTTATTTCGACATTATTCAGGTGCTGGTATTGCTCGAATTCTTCACACTTTTGAACGAGCCTTTTGTTTCCCGCGTTGAGTGCGCTATTCTGGTTTACACTGTCATGCATTTCCTTCCTGTGCAGTTTTATGCAATCTCCCACGCCCTTTACACCATTGCAAATGTCCGTACAGAATGGTACGCTGTGTTTCAGTTCCCTCATATCTGATCTGTAGTCTAGCTTGAAAATGTCAAATGCTCTCACTAATTACTGTAGGTCTTTTATATTCAATGCATCTTTTTCAAGATCGCCGTCGGCGTTTTTTTGCAACTCTATTTGCCGTCACAAACACTTTTACAAACACTTTGCGCTAAGTTCGGCAGCAGTGCGCAGAAAACAAATAGCACTAAAGGACAGATTTTTGTGAAACAAATGTCTCACTTGTAAGGCAAAGCGAAATCCTTAAAGGTGTGCATCTTTCGAAGCACCGCTGCCGAATTGAGCGATAGACACGCTGTGGTAGCGGTATATTCCTGACGGTTCCCTGGTGGCCTTCCTGGCTGTCGTCTCTGCGCAGGTCCGTCAAGCAGGTCTGCTAGGCGCTTATTTCTTAAGCCCAATGAAGAATTATATGCCTAGCGCAAATGATGCACCATTACCTAACAATAGTTCTGGTTTATTACACTTACATTATTTCACTCAATACGAATAATTCCGGCTAATTAACTTCACCAATAAGGTAATTGCAACAGCTCGTTGCAATAATTGCAGTACATTGCATAATCCTCGACACATTGAGCCACATTTGCGTAACTTGTAGGATGGTGTGATGCCTTTCTTTCCATTCGTTTAAGGTATGTAAAACAAAAATGCAAAAAATAGAAACCAAACAAATGTCCCCATCATACGACCAGAAGCGTAGCTCATAGACATATGTGTGCAAAATGACTGACTGGAAAGAATGTTTGCGCAGTACCGACAAATTCCACTAGGGAGTTCTTGGATTATTTTTGGCATCGTGCTCCATTTGATGTTCACGCTTTCGACGTAGACGTATTTGTGCACTTTAGCCGCAAATTTCTTGTAAGCTTCCCATTTTTTAGCATTGCGCTTCTGCTTTCTCCTTATTACCTTGGTGGATATCTGAGTAGGTCTTTCCGTTGTTCATCTTCCTCCATATTATCTAAAATTTTTGACTATGAACATGACTGCTATTGAATTCATACCACAACACTTCTCGTCTCTTCATTACAGACCATCAGGTCTGATTCCAATGTGTTAAAATAAATCCCCCGATGTGTCGCTTCCACGCAACGCGTATTCGAATATCTCTGTACAACACTTGTGTTTTACAGTAACAACGTTATGTCATTAAAATTCATCAGTCCAGGTACCTTATGTTGCGCCCTTTACCCAATACGCATAATTACGACAAATCAATAGCTAAGTCTCTCTTACTAGTCATGTTTTTTATGCGTTTAGCCTAAGGGGAACAGCAATGGACAAAAAGAAAATTATTGCTTCAGACCTTGCTGCGAAAGCGAAAACAAACGTTCTCTTGGGTCTTGCCGATACATGGTTTTTAAGGCAACCCGGAGACATCAATGCGGAATCCTCGCCAGCAGCATGCAGCGCTGCGCCATGGTGGCGCTGCATTGGTCAAAAGTAGGTCACAGTAATTCGCTCCTGCACTTCGCATTTTACAGTGCGTGTTGCCGCCATGCCTGCGCATGTTTCTTGGAAAATATGGCAAGCGTACAGGAACAAAATAGTATTCACGCTTTGATCTAAATACGTCATTGGTCCTCTAAGGTCGTCCATAAGGCATGGCGCAAGTGGGAACATTTCAGCCAGCCTTCTCCTTTTTCTAGTATCGTGATAGACAATGCGGCTACTGAAAGGTCGCTAGCGGGTTCAGATTCATTGTGGTGTCATTCGGGAAGACAGACCGTGGTTTTAAAACCGAGATCCAGACCCCTTACCAGCGTTTTAGACGCAGGAGCTATGATCTACACCTTCAGCTATGCGGAGTCTTATCCGTCCCACAACGGTTCTTCGGCACATAATCTTTTGTAAATGAACGTTGTGTATAAAATTGCGTCACTTCCTTAGAATAAAACAACTACGATTGCCCATCCTCTTTAGAAAGAAGTACCCAAAGCGACAAAGTAGGTAAAAAAGGCTCCCCCCCCACCACAAGGCAGATAGCTAACTGTCAGGACACAAACATGACAGGAAGACAAGCATGAGTGAACCAATGCATCACGACGCAGACCTTAAAGCATACTCACATGTACTGCTACGTTCGAGCAGCGTTCTCAGATGTAGCAGAGAATTTACAACGTACATGATGAGTAATCTACTTCCGCTGTTTATGACACGCATTACTGACCTGATATGTATGCCAATGTGAGGAGATTTTCAATCTTAAATGACCGATGCTAGAAACATTTGAAGCTCACCGAAATACGACTACAACTAGATTCAAATTTAGTGGAGAACCACGATAACATACGATACGCACTATTTGAACCTCCAGACACAGTACAGCGAAGCAAAAAGTGAAATTAAATTATGGGGTTTTACGTGCCAGAACCATTTTCTGATTCTGAGGCACGCCGTAGTGGAGGACTCCGGAAATTTCGACCACCTGGGGTTCTTTATCGTCTGCCTAAATCTATGTACCACGGGTGTTTTCGCATTTCGCCCCCATCAAAATGCGGCCGCCGTGGCCGCGATTCGATCCCGCGGCCTCGTGCTGAGCAGCCCAACACCATAGCCACTGAGCAACCACGGCGGGTAGCAAAAAGTAGGACTTTCCTGAATAGTTCTAATGCTATAGCGAAATAGCGGAGAACGAATGAAATAACGGTTCCCATGCGCGTGTAGCTTGATTAGAAAAAGTGGCAATCAGGATGCTGAGGGTAACCAGACATTACAAAATTGTGCCAAGGAAAAGTGGAACAAAAAGGAGGAATAACAGTCGATTTTATCAAAGCTTAAGGGGATATTGAAAATCGTCGAACCCTTTGCACCCAATGCTCATGACTTCAGGTACACATAAAGTAGGCAGAAAGGGAACATTATACTGTTCCGTGAGAAGAGAGACCGTAATGAAGTGTGGAATTGTATGCCACCAGCTTCCTTTCGGTATTGTGTAAAGTTATTGCCAACCTAATTTCCGAAATTACTGACTCACTTGATTTCAGTCAACCAAAAGTGCAAGCTTGCTAAAAAAAAGTGTTCTACAATGGACCAAATTCATGTCAATATTTCGGTATTTGAAAAATATGTTGAGTACAACGAGCTTCTCTACACTATTTGAATGGATTATGAAAACACATGTCATTCGGAAGAGATAGGAGCTCTCATGAAGGCATTGCGTAATTAAGAATTACAGAAGGCATTCGTGAATATCCTGTGAAATACATATGAAGGGTTCAACTACCTATTTTGTCCACAACAAATGTCTAAAATTACGTAACAGGAAATAGGTCAGACAAGGAGGCACACTTTCGCCTATGTATATACACTGAGTGCTTAGAAGTATTTAACTTAGGAGTGACGACTTAGAAGTGAGGTTGAGCGGAGGATACCTCAGCAGCACAGCGGAGGATATCTCAAATTATTGAGCCCCTTAACCAAGAAAGTGCAAGAGTAGGGTTGAAGATTAATTTGCAGAAGACAATGGCAATGTTAAATATCCAGGCAAGAAAACGAGGATTCATGATTGTCAGTGAGCCTCTAGAGTGTGAGGAAGAGTACGATTATCTGGCTTAATTGCCAACAGGCAATCACGATCACGAGAAGGAAACTTACAGAAAAAGAAAAAGAGTTAAGACACATACGGTGACAATTATAAAAGGCTTACTCGAAGCTTACCACTGTCATTGAAAACTAAACTGTAAAATCATTGCGCCATACCGGTGCTGACATATGGAACAAAAAATTGGAGTTTAGCAAACAAGCTCGGGAACAAGTTAGTAACCGCTCAAAAAGCGACGGAACGAAATGTATGAGGCGTAACATTATGGAGCGGGAAGGCAACGGTGTTGACCAGAAAGCAAAATCAAATTGTCGACATACTAGTCGACAATATTAGAAAAAAAAATAGAACTGGGAAAGCCATGGTATGAAACGGGCAGATTACTGGTGGACTAATATATTCACAGCATGGGAGTCAAGAGAAGGCAAGCGCATTCGAGGAAGTAAGAAAATTTAGTGAATTGATGAAATAGGTAAATTTGCAGGCGCTAGTTTTATTAAGCAGTATAATTTATGCATAGGTGTTGAAAAAGATGAATCCGGCCAAGCACGCTTGACGATGTAAATTCTTCTAGGCGCATTTATGGAAATGAGATTTATATGGGTACATAACACTATCATCATTTGATGCAAAAAGTGTTAAGATTAACTAATGACCTTTCTATTGGTGTTGAGGCTCCGCATATTTTCTTCTTATTTCACTAAATGTCTCTACATTTTTTTATTATTATGTGACAACACTATAAATTGAATCAAACACTTATAATGGCGAAATATTTTTAATCGCCAGTTACAGAGCACTTATTTCTTGGCATGGGCGTTTAAATAGCCGTGAAGGACAGGGCTTTACCAAGGAATGTAAATAGATTTCCGTACTCTTGCGCGCAACTTCGACCAATAGAGAACAAGGAATGGAAAGATGTAGTTGCCTGTTGATCTACTGAGGGAGAAACTTCGCAAGTGGCCAAATATTCCAACTGCTTTCAAAACTTTGGCGTGCTTGTTGCCGGCATGCTTATACTAGCTTAATGTTTTCTGAACAATAATAACAAACAATAAACTCATTGTGAAAATGTTGTAGCTCTGCGTTCATATAGCATACTTTCATGTCATATAATGTTTGCTTGTTTTTAGGCTCGAACAACATCAACATCGCTATGCATTCAAACTATATTTTCTAGTTTGTTGTATGATGACAATAAATAATATATTTTGGCCATATTGTTGTGCTTTGGTCTAGCGCATTAAAATTCGCCTCCCCACCCCCTCCCCCAAGAAAAGAAGCGTAGGCATCATGTTAATGCAACTTATTTTGTTCTGTACTAGAGCCTTTGCAACTGGTTTCTTGTATTACATAAAGCAACTGCCCAAATATCGAGCGTCGCTGGTACTCGGTATTTGGTGGTTGTGCTTTCATTCTTTGAAATATAGAGTAAAATTATTTACCCCCTTTCGGCTTAAATTGTCCCCAAACAGCAACCGTCTTTTGTCCTGCTCAAGTTATCTAATTTAAGATACCTTCATTTAAAATTCGACGCGCCATGTTTTGCTGCCAGGAACAATGCTGCGTAACGTAGATACGCCTGTGAGGTTCGTGACCAGGAAGTGCTCGGCGCACCGCGCTAAAGACTAGAAAATCCCGGAAAAAGCGAATATTGTTTGGCAACAATATATGCCGAAAATGATGCGAAGTATTCTTGGAGTGGTAGAAAAACATGATTGGAAGCCATGCCTCAAAATTACCACAAAAAGGAAGTGCAACACATTCACAGTCACGCAAGTCTCCTTTGCTGGAAAGATATCGCATTTAACGCTGTGAAATAACGTCCAGAAATCCAAAAATATCGTAAAAGCACAATACATTTTTTGAATATTTTTCAGAATCATTTAATTTTACATATAAAAGAGCATTCTCTCTTTATTTGCGTCTCTAGAAGCTTACCGGTGGTTGAAGGTGCACTTAGATATCTTAGGACTATTGAAGTGCCTGCGTATGACTCTTACTGCATCTTTATAGCAAAGTGGCAATGCCAAAGCTGGACTGTAGGTTTCTTATATTTCAGTGATGAAGTTTAGAAGAATTTGTTGTTGGGAGAGTTGGTACATATTAGCGAACCTTGTTTAACTACGCGAACAAACGGACCACACAGACAGCATGGGACAAGGACGGCGCCCGTCCTTTTCCCATGCTGTCTCTGTGGACTGTTTGTTCGCGCAGTTAAACAATATTCAGTTACGAAGTAGGTTTGCCCGGCGAATGACCGGTGAATGGTACAGCACTTCAAACCGAGCACAGTCTAAAAGCCCGAGGCTCTGCGGCACGTGATGCTGTTAACAATCCTGGTGCCTAATTACAGGTATTCTTTTTCATTACAATGGCCTCATTAGACAAGGGAGCGATCCTGGCGACTAGACCGCAGAATCATGATACGGCTTCAGCCGCTGGACGTGGACAATTTCGCACTTACAACAACGCATGTCAGACGGCGGTGTGAGAGGCTCTATGAGGTAGTTGACGGGAGAAGTTCGCTGCAGAACGCGTATTTAGAAAGAAGTTTCGAAGCGAGTCCTGGTGTGCGGTTCGATAGGGACAGTCAAACAATGGTTCCGGGTAGGAAAGTTGGAGCCGAGTTGCGGACATCGTCTTTTGATTTTTGGCGATTCTGATCATCCGAAGCGAAGCGGCGGGCCAAATAACGACATTATTCCTCTTGTTTGCCGGCAACTGAGCATGGCAGACATTCTGCTGTGTTCGGTAGGTAGGGCAGAATAGTATAGACCGGATAAGAAGAATGACAGCCGTAAAGAAGATTCACTGCCTTCTCTCGCATCTCCTAAGGCATTGCTGTAAGGTTTGGCTTTAATAAATGAATAAAGAAAGAAAAGATGGATGATCTGGGAGGAACCGGTAGTGGCTTGCGTAGTGGTATTGTAGGCGTAGGTGACAAATAAAGCAACTAGGTGCAAATTTGTGCGGTCGGATGCGATGTAGATAGCAAGTATGTCAACAAGGGTGCGATTAAACCGTTCCGTCGTACCATTGGTCTGCCGGTGATAGGCGATGAATGTGCGATAAACACTAGCGCACACAGCAAGCAATATTTCAACGACCTCAGACGGGAAGGCGCGGCCTCGTCCGCCTAGAAGTTGCGATTTGCTGCGCTGTAGCAGCTGGCGGGGCAGCAGTCTTTGCATAGCGTGTCAAGTGGTCAACGGCAATCATAATCTACCGGTTGCCGGACGTAGTCAGGGGACGTGGCTCATATAGCTCGACACCAACACGACGAAAGGGATGAGATGGACATGGCAGGGGTAGGAGTTCACCGGGTTGAGGTGCGGTGGAGATTTGCGTTGCGGACATTCACGGCAAGAGCAGACCAACTTCCGAACGAAGGTGTACATTGCCCGCAAGTAGTACCGGTGCCGAAATCTTTCGTGCATCTTGAAAACGCCGGCGTGGCCACACGCGGCGTACGAGTGGAAGGAGTAACATATGTATGATCGCAAGGCTTTCGGCATGACGAGCAACTACAACTCTGGGGCATAGTTACGTCAGTACAGTACAATACACTACAGTACCGTATCACTTATCACTGATCGTCAAATGGGAAAGTTGGGGCCGAAACTTTCGAGGGGCCGGAATTGATGAGGTATGTGAAATAAGGTGGAAAAAGGATGCAGTCCAGGTGTCATTGTGTTGTTCGGCAGCAATACTGACACAGTGAAGAGTAGACAACGTGGGCTCATAGGAGGACTTACGAGTGACCTCTGGTGAAAGTGGTGAGCGGGTAAGAGCATCAGCATCGGAATGCTTCCGCCTAGAACAATAGGACCGCGCGTATGTCGCACTCCTGGATTCGCAGGGCCGAGTGGGCGAGGCGGCCAGGTGGGTCGTTCAAATTCGACAAAGCGCATGGTGGCCTGTCGCTACGTCAAAAAATCGACCGTTTAAATAAGGGTGAGGCATGTAAAGCGCCCAGACGATAGCCAAGCACTCCCTTTCCGTACCACTGTAATTACTCTCCGCCTTGGTCAGCGTTCGGCTCACAGAAGCCACGACGTAATCTGCGTGGCCAGGATGACGTTGTGCAAGCACAATAGTAAGGCCTACACCACTTGCGTTCGTACGTACGTACTTCAGTAGGAGACTTTAGTAGGAGCTTCATGGTCGCATGGTCGCAGGCAGGGGACCACGATGAGAATTCTTTGGCGCCAAAAAGTATTTGCATGAGGGGTGATAGGGCAGATGTAAAATTTCGAACAAAGCACAGGAAATGAGCGCACAAGACGATAAAACAGACATGTTCTTTCATTGTAGTGTGCTTAGAAAACGCAGAGGTGGCCAGTAGTCTCTCGGGATTCGGACGGAAGCCAGCCATGGAGAAAACGCGGCCGTGGATTGTCAACTCGCGTGCGGCAAAGCGGCATTTGTGAGATTAGGCTGCGGACCGGCGCTGGGCAAGGAACCCACAACGTGATGAAGGTGGCGCAGGTATGTTGCGAAATTATTGGCGAACAAAACAATGTCCTCAAGGTCACACAGACAGATCTTACCCTTAAGGCCCCGCAAAACGCTGTCCATCATCCTTTCAAATGTAGCAAGTGCGTAGCAAAATCTGAAGGGCATGACGCTGAAATGATAAAGCCCATCTGTTTTAACGAAGTAAGTTTCTGGGCGATTGGCCTCAGCCATTTGGACCTGCCAGTAGCATGACCGCCAGTCCAATGAAAAGAACTTAGCGGCTTGTAATAAGTGCAGAGAATCACGATTGCGCGGCAGTGGTTGACACCTTTCAGAGTGATCTCATTTAAGTGCCAGAAATCTATGCAGAAGTGTATGGAACTGTCTTTCTTTGTGACAAGCCCGACGGGAGAAACACGTTGGCTCTGTGAAGGTCGACAATGACGTGGCGTTCTGTCGCGGATACGCGATACGGATGTTGGCGCAGCGAGTGCGTGGGAGCCGTAGCCGATGTGGTGCTCGACTGTTGATGTCGGCCAAAAGATACTGTTGCGAAGTCGGGAGAAATCTGGAAGGGCTGCAGAATGGTAAGAATCTGACATCGCTGCGAAGGGGTCAGATCCGCGGCGACCAATTAGCCGAAGACATCCGTAGACGTTGGAGTCACGTGCATAGTGTGCGCTCAGGTCAAGGACGGACGCAGAGGACGTCTCGTCGGGGACGGAAACAATTCGCACAGAAACAATGGTATCGACGTGGCCAAGGCATTTGTGACGAAGCAATCTGAGTGGGGATGAAAGAGGGTCATAAACGGGCATTGTGTTGAAACCGGTGGGGAGGTCAAGCGTAGCAAACGTCAGAGGACGGGCTTTTCGGGCAACGAAGAGGTCAGACGACGTGAAGAGCGTTCCATCGGAGCTATAAGCTAGACTGGCACAAGTAATGATGAGCAGGGAGATATATTGGTGTCTTCCTTGACGAGAAGTGTAGCAGAAGAATGAGGGTCAATGAAGGCGAGGTCAGAGTTGGGTGAATTCAAGCTGAGTGCGAGCGCAATCGACTATATATTAAGAAAAGAACTAAACTATTCTACACAAGTCTTTATAGTGGGCAAAAATTGACAATTTTTGCCATACTTCCGTGCAGAAATATTCCCATTGAACGAGCAGATGTCATTCTAAATACATTGTGTCTGTTGGCATTCGCCATACCGAATAGACGTTTCAGTGCTGGGCAAAAGTGCTGGTTAACATATACTGAAATATGAGAATCAAACGCGAGATCGGCTGATGTAACTCTTTGTTTTCTTGCTCTCCGTAGAAAACTGGCAGGTTTTTCAAGGCGCGCCAACTGCACGATTATAGGCTTTGCTTGATTTCCGCCCTGGGATCGGACACAATGACCGGTCTCAATTTCACTGTCCACAAGGGATGCTCCAATATCTATTGGATATTTCTTAGTTATTTTTAGCAGACCTTTGTTCGGGGACTGCAGAAAGCCCTTTACTTACACATTGAATCGCCTGAGGAGGAGGAGGAAAAATTAATTAAAAAAGGAAGGACAAGCAGGTGTCTTTCTGCTTGTGAGGGGAGGTGCCCTCAGTCCTGGGCTCCTGCGACTCTTGCTGTCTCTCGGGCCCACCGCACCAGTTGCTGCTTATTACAAGGGTCGCAGCTAGTCAACACGGCCTTCTACTACTCGGGTGTGGGGTAGGATATATGTGGGGCTGCCTTCACGTTGGGGCACGCCCATGTGATGTGATATAGAGAAGTGTAGTCGTTAGAAACGGCACATTTGTATGAGTATAATGTAGGGTGTATTGCCTGTAGTCCGCTTAAACAGGGGTATGTGTTGGTTTGTGTTGGTTTGTAATTGTCGCCATGCTACGGCGTCTTCGCGTGAGAGGGTCTTGTGTGGAGGTCGGTATTGTCGTCTTCAATTTGTTGTGGTGTATGGCGTTGTGTTGTAAAGGTACGGGCTCCATTGATGCGGCTGCATCCGTCTCTTGTGGCACTCGGGAGGCTTTTTCTCGGGCTACAGCGTGCGCACGCTCATTGGCAAGGAGGGAGTCGTGTCATGGAGTCCATTTCAACGTCCGGGGATTGGGACGCTTGTTTGAGGAGTCGGTGGGTGATGCAATATATTCTGCCTCTCACGCTGCTACGACAAGCTGCCTGGGAGTCAGTAATATTTGTGACGTGCTCGTTGGTTAGACTAGAGGCGATAGTGATGGCGAAAGTTATGCGTACTGCTCAGTTTGAACATGTGTGCTCTCGTGTTCCTTAACACCAGCACGAATAACATCACGTTCATCATGTAACACTTTCACCACTGCTTTGAATCCTACAGTTTCCTTTGGTGCAACGGATAACGGAGTCTTGTGCTTTTTTCACCCACTTCCTATCAGGAGATATTTACTTTAATTAACAAGTTAAAAAAATAATGTATCTGCAGGCCATGATGATATAAGGTCTGTTCCCGTCAATCACGTAGCACTTTTAATATCAGACGTATTGCGTTACCTTGCTAATCTAATGTTTACCACTCACATGTTTCCCGATGACCTAAAGATAGCCAAGGTCTGTCCAATATACAAATGTGGTGATAAATGTAAATGTCGAATTACCCACCAATCTCTGTGTTACCAGCATTTTCTAAAGTATATTAAGGAGTCATCAATTCCAGGCTAGAATTCTTTTTTTTTATTAGACAAAACCTGATTTCGGTTTCCCAGTACGATTTTCTGAAGAAAAAATCAACAGAGCAAGCACTACTCTTTATTAACGATAAAATACTTGAACATATAGAGCAGAAGCACTACACACTTCATCTATTCTTGGAATTCCGAAAGGCGTTTGATTGCGTACTGCGCGGTATTCTCTTACATAAGGTAAATTGCTATGGTGTACGTGGTATTACACCTATGTTGGTGCAAAATTATTTACATCACAGGATACATTACGCATGGGTGAACGACGTTTCATCTAACTGACTGACTGTCACCTACGGAGTCCCTCCGGCCTCTACATTAAGACCAATATTGATTTTAATATATATCAATGACGTTGCCAAACTACCAGGTTCTCATGACATAATTATATATGTTGATGACACAAACATATTGTTTACAACGAAATCTATTATCCACGCTGAGGCTATGGTAAACAAGTATTTAGGTAACTTAGAATATATGTTTTCCTGAAATTTATCCAATACCAGCTGTAATATCTATTCCAATTAATAAGGCACGGCAGCTGGGCTTGCGCACAGACGAATAATCCGCTTGTCTTCCTTGTGCAGTTCATGGCCAGCCTGCTGGTGATATTGGCCGGAAAGCAACAACCGTGTCAGCACTTCCGAGTCGCCTATGTGCTTCGTCGCCAGAATGACAGTTACACGGCGCCTCCGATACTGTAATCTTCGGATGGCTTCAGTGACGTACCATCGTCAACTCCTAGCGGCAGCAACAGTGCAGTCTTCCAGCCGTGCGTAGCGGCGCTGCGGGCCAACTGGACTATAAAAGCTGTCGACGACGCATCAGAACCCAAAGGGCACGGCAGCTGGGCTTGCGAACAGATGAATAATCTGCTTGTCTTTCTCGTACAGCTAAGAAAGCGTTTTGGAAAATTCTTTCGTTCTAGCGAGCATTGTCTTGTCGTGCGGCCATGCCTTGCGGTGTTTCTCGATACAGTGTCTGACGTAGTGTACATAACAAAGTGGCGATTGCTTGCCGGCGATGTTGAAACTAATCCCGGACACGATAGGGCGGAACTTTCACGTCAGCAAAAACAAATTGCAGAGTACATAAAAGTAATAAAAAAGAACGATTAGCAACAACCCACAACAAATTAGAGCGCTTAACTTTCCTTGAAGACAAGCTTTCCTCGTGTACGGAACAGGTCACTAATTTACAGCAGGTGGCGTCAGCCTTGGAACAAGGCTAGACGACCTCGAGAATTGCTCCACAAGGTCGAATCGCATAGTCTATGGTATGTCAGATGAAGAAGGTGAAGAAAACGAATCGCTGCAGCGCTCTGTGAATAAAAAGTTTGTCAAAGATTCCTTGCAATTGGATGAAGTCGCGATCGAACGCATCCACAGATTAAGTAGACCGGAAGAAAACAAAACAAGGCCAATAATACTGAAACTTCTAGATTTTAACGCATATACAGTCCACCGCTCTACCAATTGAGCTATCGACCACTGCTAGATTTCAGGGACAAAGAGAAAATTTTGTGAAATTGTCACAAACTAAAGGGGACTGCGTTTATCATCACTGAAGATTTTTCACCCCGCGTTCGCGACATTAGAATAAACTTATCGAAATACTGCACACCAAAGTAAAAAATTCCATCGATAAAGTCTCTCTGGTTTACGACAAACTGAAGGTAAACGGGAGCTATATTTTTGGGACGATGTAAAAAAAGACGTGTGCCCCGTTACACGAGTTTGAAACCAAACACAAAACCAGGACATGGAAGCACGAACCCTACGCCCGCGCCACCAGCACCGTCCCAAATAACTTTCATGAACATAAATGCGTGTTGCATTGTCAACAACTCGGTCACCTTGAATCGTTACTAGTAGGTTTCGAGCCGGACTTCCTAGCCATTACGTAAACCTGGCTAACAAAAGACATTAACAATTTTGAAATAATTCCCCCGTACTACGCTCTAGTTAGTAAGGACTGACCGACACGTGGCGGAAGCGTGGCTTGGTAACAAAAGATGAAGTCCCTTTCGTTACAATGCCTGAAGTTGAGGGGAGGAAGCGAATCAGTGCAAACTCGGTTTTCCTAGTTGCGCTATAATTGTTGGATGCGTTTATCTCGGCCCTTGTTCTGATTCAGACATATTTCAATCATTGTGTACTTACATGCAATGTAATGCTAAGGGCACCAGACTAATACTGCTACGGCACTTCAATCTTTCTGACATCAACTGGAGTACACTGCAACATCATTCCCCTTGCGCGGAAGTTGTTTTTGATATAATGCTTTCTTTCAACCTCACGTAGATCGTAACAGAACCTACCCGGGTACAAGGAAATAGCCCTAACGCTTTAGATTTATTGTTCCTGAGCAATCATTTCCCTTATGTTGACGCGAACGTAGAAATACTAGAAGGCCTGTCTGACCACAATCTAATGTCTCCTGTCCCGTTTCATTGCACTACACCCTCTTCAAGATCAACAATAACATATCCTGACTACAGCCGAGCTGATGACATTAACATACTTGGCACATTATCTGAAGAGCTATCATTGTTCCGTCAACTGTCAGATGACACTAATACCAATATGGAAATCCTATGGAGTAGGTTTAAAAATATTCTATCGTATTGTATTACCAATTTCGTTCCTACCAAAACTAAAATAACGCGAAGGAATAATCCATGGATTACTCGAACTGTAATTCATGCCAAACAGAAGGTCGGACAACTGAAAAAAAAAAACGCAACGACGCCACCCACCAGAAGGAGCAGCTGAAAAATTAACATTAGCCATTAAACTTTATATTCTAAACTTAATATAGCTAAAACTTTCTATTTTTCGAATGCGCAAACAAGTTTCCTGAAAGATTCTCCTCAAAACTTCTGGCGTTACTTAAATTCTAAAGTACATAATGGAAGTCATCCTTCCTAGGAGGAAAGCTGAAAAACTACAACCACACTGAATAACTAATTTTGTTCCATTCTCACTACAGACGGTGGAAATGCACCTCGCAATAGCTCCTGCACCGGCAAGCAACTAGGACCCCTTACTGTGACCGAAGCTGAAGTCTTAAGCCCTCTACTAAATTTAGACACTAAAAAATGACCAGGGCCTGATAACATTTCTAACATATACTTTCTAACATATATATGCTGAGTGGATTGCGAAGTTTTTAGTAATAGTCTTTAAGAAATCTCTGTCATCCTGCACCCTTCCTAAGGAATGCAAAACAGCTAAAATAACACCAATGCATAAATCAGGATGCAAATCAGATTCCTCAAACTTCAGACCAATCTCACTAACCAGCACAATATGAAAGCTACTAGAGCACATCATCTTAGAGCACATAACAGCCTATCTAAAAGATAACCAAATTCTAACAGCTTTCCCGCATGGCTTTCAATAGGGACATTCCACCATTACTCAACCAATTGAACTCGTGCATGACGTAACCACCTCTATTGATCACCAGAAACAAATTCATTTCATTTTCTTGGATTTTTCGAAAGCCTTCGACTGTGTCACACCTTAAACTTATTAGGAAGCTTGAACTAACTTTAGGGACTGGCCCAATTTTAGAGTAGATTATTGATTACCTCACTAACCGTACTCAGTTTGTCGAAATTAACAATGAGAAATCCTCAACAGATGATGTCACCTCAGGTGTACCACAAGGAAGCGTCTTAGTGCCAGTGTTATAACTAATTTTTATAAACAACCTTCCTGCTAGCTTTTTTAACAACATTAGATGTTTTGCCGTTGACTGCGTACTGTATCAGAAAATTAACTA
Source organism: Dermacentor variabilis (assembly GCF_050947875.1). NCBI lineage: Eukaryota > Metazoa > Arthropoda > Arachnida > Ixodida > Ixodidae > Dermacentor > Dermacentor variabilis. Next base: position 125,030,256 of record NC_134575.1, on the reverse strand, counting down.
TGTCACCGACAATATAGCTTTAAATAACGCCATAGGACCAGTAACCAATTGGTGCGAAGAATGGCCGATGACTATTAACGTTGACATATCTGTTCTATTATATGTAATAAGGAAGAAACATAGATCACTCTTTCATTACACACTAAACAGCAATCCTCTTCCTTCGGTCTGTGAATACAAGTATTTGGAAAATTACTAACCTCTCACCTCAGATGGGATGCTAAATTCACAAAATCACGTAACCGCGCCAAAACAGTTATTTTTGATTATTACACGCCTCAGACTAGCATTATATGTCATAAAGATACTACCATATAAAACATTTGTCATACCCGTACTAGAGTGTGCAAATGTCGTTTGATTTCCTCTCACTAACAAGCTGATTAAAAAACTTGAAGGTGTTCAGAGGAAGGCACTCAGATACACTTTTAACAAACATAGGCCAGCAGACTAACCAACAGAACTACTGGAACAAGCCGGGATGCTGACCTTTCAAAACAGAGCTATACTAGCCCGCCTTAAAACCATTTACCAACTCATAAACAATCAATAAATATGGATACCCCACGATACATAACGAAATCTCAAATTAGGAAAACACGTCCTAACCACCCCACACACTAAACGAGTATGCATTCTATACTGACGCTTTCAGGTATTCATTCTTTCAGGAGACTATACGTGAGTGGAACGCTTTGAACGTGAGGTCTGTTAATAGTTCATCAGTAACTGCTTTTATCACGCTTGTTGAAAGCGATCTACTTACAACTAAGTAATTATTTTGTTTATTGTCAGTATCACTTTGTTTCTTACTACCTTTATTTGGCATTTCGTGGAAGAATTATCTGTCCAACCCAAATTTTGCAGCATGAAACTCATTGTATATTTTTTACTCCTGCTGATGTATAAGTATATTCCATGCAATAATGTGAATTTCTGAGCCGTTTTTCATTGTCATGCTTGTATGGCAATGTACTTTTTTAATGCGCTTTCTGTTGCGACCCCTGACGGGATTGACAGCATTGCATAAATAAATAAATAAGTATTCTCCATTTCTATGAGGTAAACATCCAATTTGGACACGTAATAATACACAAGATTGATTGTATAAAATTTCTCGATGTCTGCTTCCACCACTCTTTCATGAAGCACACATGTATCAAAATTAGCATCTGAAATAAGTAAAAGTGTTGGCAGTCTTTGCAGAAGTAGCTAATCTGGTACCCCTTTTGATCAGCTAGCAGATGTATCATAAGCTTGTATTTTCTAAGTTAACCTACTGCTTTCTCGTATGGGGAACAACTACGACCACTAACTATCAGTCACTACTAGCACTTCAAAAGAGAGCTTTGCCATGCTTTCATTGTTGCTATGGAAGACCACCAGATTGTTCTGTCACCGTTGTTTTCCAGTTACAAATTGCTTGATGCCAACCAAGTCTAGCTTTTCCGTTTGCTGCAGTATAGTGAAGACAACGAATTATGCACCCAAAAGAATGCTTTATTTAATGACGCATACAATTTTCGAAAACAAATACACCGGGTCCCGAAGACAAACTACAGCAAACAAAACTGAAATTATCAAAAACACCGCCTATTAATAAAACGTTGGCAAATGTTGATTTTGATGTTTCATTAAAAGTGTTTAAAAAGGAAACAAAGAAATATCGATTCTGGTTTTGGTTTTGTATAACACCGTTTTTACTGTCGTATGCTTGAATAACTGCCTCATGTGACACTTGCAAGTGCAGGTGATTTTGCATTTATAGTGTTATATTTTCAGTTATGTGTTTGTGTATAGCTGATATCAGACTGTACAGGGGAGCCGAGGCCTTCGTCAGACATTCCAGCATTCAGCCCCGGCTTTCTCCTTTGTGCGAAAGGGAAAATAAACCTCACTTCACTTCATATATTCATAATATTTATTTCCTGGGGTCTCTTTCCAAAGTTTCACGCATTTCTCGGGCCTCCTGCTTTATGTCGCGATTGAATTCCTCAAAGAGTTTACGCCAATCTTTAGGCATACCTAATGTACCAGTGGATACGATGAACTCCCACAATTTCAGTGTGCACAGTTGCCTAACGGCCATACACTCACAGCACAACGTTCATCGCCCAACGGCACTCATGCCAGCAACAGGAGCGGTAATTAAAATAATGGCACCCCTTGTACTCAAGATAATGTACAAAGATCCACCGACCTGCGAAAATTCTACATAAGCATCATTTGAAGATGTGCTTACGATGCCACTGCCAATCGCAGAGTGCGAATGTGCCAACAGCTGTCCGAGAAAAACGCAATCCCGTGATGGAACTGGTAAGAAGTCCGCGGTTGCAACGCAGTTGGATAGATGGCGGTCCCAGCGCCGTTGGTCCTGGCGAAATCAAAGCAGGAAAAGTAGGGTAATCCTAAGTCGCTCCCAGGAAAGCGAGTCTTAGCCCAGCCTACTGCCCAGCCCAGTCTATGCGCCAGCGATGAAGGCTCCTTGAAGAGGAAAATGCTGGAATACCGTCCATTGCATGCATTCCGCATACGCTGGATTAGATGTTGTGCTTGCCCCGCCACTGCCAATGCGAAATTTCCGAACCGGTTTCAAACCGAGCCAAGAAGAAGTGTATCCAAGTGATGAATATATTAGCATTTACATCGAACATAAAGTAACGTAATATAATGGGGTGTAGTTGTACGGTAAGCATACATGTACTTGTATAATGGAAGAAGATAAGGTTTTCGAGGATGTTATCAAAACCAACGAAACATTCGAAAAAGGATACGCTGCATTAATATGCTTATGTCTCAAACGTACTCATTCATGTGTAACAAAACGTAAATTTTCAGCAGGCAAGTAGCAATCTGCACTGTAGTGAACGAACAAAAGAATGAATTGTTCATTGATTATACAATTTTAATAAAGCAATTAGACCTCTACAGTCTAAGTAGAAAGAAGTTGCGTATGGAAAAAAAGCGAAAAGAGGAGGGACACGGAGGATAAGAGGTCGAGTCAAAGGAGGTGATCGATATATAGATTGTTACGAAGAGTTGCGAAGAAACGGTTTTATTTACCGGAGATGGACGATGGTCGTAGCCTGATCGTAGCGCTGCCCGGCCTCTCAAACTTCTCGTTCTCTTCGTCTTCTCTTCTTTCTTCTTGTCCGTGCCTTTCGTATCTGTTACATTTCCCCGGAAGTAGACGAAGCCCGTGGGGCGAGTCAGGATGGACAAGCAGGGTAGAAAGGCTTCAGGCGAGCAATATGAGTCAGCTGATTTCTGCTTGATCGCCGACCATTGCACAGTTGGCGAGCTATGACGTGAGTGAGTTCGCTCAGGCGGTCCACAACTACAGATGGGCCTGAATATTGTGACAAGAACTTTTGGCACAATCCACGCTTGCGTTGCGGTGTCCAAAGAAGGACCAAGTCACCTTTCCAACGATACTTGTACGTGATGGTCGTCGTATCACTATTTCGAACGACTTTGCGAGGCCAGAGTAGGAAGACGAGCTATTCTACGGGCTTCTTCGGAGACACACAAAGTCTTCGATACAGAATCGTCACTGTGCAGAACGAAGGGTAAGAAAGTGTCCCGAGGGCATTGCGGTAACCTTGTATACATGAGATTAAATGGGCTATAGTTCGTGATCTCGTGTTTCGCCGTGTTGTATGCGTAAGTGATGAAGGGCAGCACGTCGTCCCAGCTCTTATGATTGGAGGAGACGTACATGGCAAGCATGTGGGTCAGCGTTCTATTTGTCCAGTAAACCAGGCAATTGGTGTGTGGATGATACGGTGTGGAATGACGGAACTGTGAAGTGAACAAACGAAGTAACTCTTCAATAGCATCAGCCATGAAGTGGCGACCACGGTCGCTGATGATGACACGTGGGGGGCCATGACGAAGGACCACGGCACGCAGGAGGAAGACAGCCACGCAAGCAGCGGTGGAAGACGGTATTGCTGCAGTTTCTGCATACCGTGTAAGATGGTCCACGCATACACTTATCCAACGGTTCTTGTTAGATAACGGGAATGGACCCAAAAGGTCAATGCCTACTTGCTCGAACGGTGTACTGGGCGCTGTCAATGGCTGAAGGGGACCCGGGGCTGCGGTAGTCGGTCGCTTGTGACGTTGGCACGTTTCACAACTAGTGACATAGCGCTTGGTTGTTTCGTACATCTTGGGCCAGTAAAAGCGCTCCTGCGTGCGGTGTAGCATTCGCACGAAGCCGAATCGGCCGGATGTCACATCGTCATGCATGGCGCGTAGCGGAGACTTATGGGGACAACAAGCCGAAAACGTGCTCCGTACCCGGAGTAATTAGTTTCGTAGAGCAATTTATCACGGACAGTAAAGCGCCCGCTGCTTTGAGAAGTACGGGCGGCGACAAAAAGCGGATCAATGTTAACATAACTCCGTTGTTGTCGCTGAAAGTCTGCCGCGTCAGGGAACGTAGAATTAAGAGCAGCGAGGCAGTCGTCAAAATTCTCAGCATCGCAGTCGGTAGCCGCAAGAGGAATCCGAGAGAGGCAGTCTGCGTCAGCGTGACGACGGCCACTCTTGTACGACACCACAAAGTCGTATTCCTGGAGGCGCAGCGCCCAACGTGCGAGGCGGCCAGAGGGATCACACAAACCGACTATCCAGCATAAAGAATGATGGCTGGTGATAATCTTGAATGGTCTAACATAGAGATAACACCGAAACCTCTGTATGGTGAAAACAGCTGCGAGGCATTCCTGCTCCGTAACCGTATAATTGCGTTTAGATTTGCTCAGGCAACGGCTGGCATATGCCACATGTTCTGCGGCACTGAGACCTTGTACAAGCATCGCTCTTATCCCAATTGCACTAGCATCAGTGTGAACTTCAGTCGGGAAAGAAGGTTAAAAGTGACACAAGAGTGGTGCTGATGTTATTATCAATTGCAGTTGACAGAATGATGCGTCACACTTTGGTGTCCAAATGAAGGATGCATTTTGTCGCAAAATACTTGTCAACGGGTAAACGATGTCGGCAATCCGGGGAGAAAATGACGAAAATACGAACATAGGCCGATGAATGAGTGAAGTTCTCGTGCTGATAGCGGTGGCTTGAAGGAGCTCACCGCTTCAATCTTACGAGGATCGGGTCTGACGCCATCCTTGCCGACGAAGTGTCCCAGGAGCAGTGTTTGACGTTCGTCAAACCGACATTTTTTAGTTTAGAACTAGTCCAGCTTTTACGATGCCGTCGAGAACAAGGCTGAGGCGTTCGTTATCTTCTTGAAACGTGCGGCCAAAGATTACAACATAATCGAGGTAACACATGCATATCTCCCACTTTAGACCATGTAGTATTGTGTCCACGAATCTTTCGAAGGTGGCAGGAGCATTGCAAAGGCCAAAAGGCATAACATTAAATTCGAATACGCCACCTGGAGTCACAATAGCGGTTTTTCCTTGTCGGCAGGGTTCATAGGTATTTGCCAATACCCCGATCGCAAATCAAGTGTTGAGAAGTAAGAAGCAGTGTTTAAGCAATCAATGCCATCATCGATTCGCGGTAGTGGATAGACATCCTTCTTCGTCACTGCGTTTAGATGTCTGTTCTCCATGCAGAATCTCCAGGAGCCCTTTTTTTTTACGGACGAGGATTGCTGGGGCTGCCCATGGACTAGACGACTCTAGAACTACACCTTTGTTCATCATCTCCCTAATTTGCTCTGCAATAAATTTGCACTCGCAGGATCACTCTCGGTAGGGCTTCTGGCGGATGGGATGTGCGGAGCCGGTATCTATTCTGTGACGAGCGCGGGACGACGGTAAATGAAGGGGCGCATCTCCATGGGTGAATTCTAATGTAGCCTCATGCCTGGCAAGGACATGTACCAGTGCTTGCCCTTCCGATGTACCGAGAGCCTTGCTGACCCCCATGCCAAGCATTAGATTTTCAGAATGGCGATTATCGCAAGGAGAGCAAGCTGTAGAGACCTCCGTAATTAGTGCCGCTATCGGGCTACAGGCGACTTTATCGAAAAGAGCGATTTTCATACCACGAGGAAGAACAACTGGCGCGGCGGAAAAGTTGAGCGCCCACAATGTGGCGACTCCTTTCGTCATGCACACGACAGAGCAGGGCACAAGTGCATCTTTTTAGCACACTTTATGCGGAGAGGCCTAACCACAAGGTCAACACAATCAATGTCAACAGTAATTGCAAAAACACGAACGTGCGTCAGGCACCACGATGGTGCCATCACTTCATCAAGAACACTGAGTGTGACTGTGTCCCGGCTTCGCCACGCGAGCTTTGTTCGGAATGCGCTGGTATAATTAGCTTGTTCAATGCTATTTCGCCACAACCACACTCCACGGAAGCGCCGCACTGTTCAACAAAACCGATACCAAGAATAACATCATGCGAACAACGAGAAAGAACAAGGAATTCCGACACAAAAACTTTCTCAGCCAACAAAACACTCACAGCACAAACACCAAGGGGATGAAGCCACTCGCCGCCTACTTCTCGAAAGGTAATACCGTCATTCCAAGAAAACATAACTTGGTGACCTAGGCAGTTTTTGAAAGCGAGGCTCATCACAGACACAGTCGCCCCAGCATCAACTAACGCCATGCTCGGTATTTCGTCAATCAAGGCATTCACTTTGTGTTTGAGCACCAAAACAGGCAGAGGTATTTCTTGCAAAGACCATCCGGCGACCTCACCTCCTTGGCAGCGGATGCTAGTTTCCCGGAGGCGGTGAAGAAGAATGGCGCTGAGGGGACGGAGAGCGAGGGGGACGGTTATTTGTTGGCGTCAAACTGGCGAAGCTGGCGAATCGCTGCGTCTGGTCTCGTGTGAGAAGTGGTCAATTGGAAGCAAATCGGTCGTCCGCAAGTCATATGAAGCACGGGTTTTGGGTGGCGAGAACATCGGTGGTGTCCTTCGTGACTGACGGCCTTGGCGACAATAGCGTGCTATATGGCCTGTGGAACCGCAGTTGTAGCACACGGGAGGTTCGCGGTTCACAGCATCTTCCTCGAAACGAACGCTAGGCTGCTGCGGGCGGCGAGAAAGTTCGTTGTCATGTGGATAACGTGTCTCTGCTGCTCGCTGAAATCCGTTATATCGTTCATAAGTCTGACAGAAGCCACAGGGCCTCGAGGGAAAAACGCGGCTGCTCTCGTTGTGGCCGAGCTTCATAAGTAGGGCCTCTGTCGTAGAGACGTGGCTGCTGTCGGGGCGCGAGTTCATAATCCTCAGCGCACCTCGCTGCAGGATACGGGGAGAAGGATGCCACGTTTGGCTCGAAATATGGTGGTAGGGGGAATCTATGAGTGCCTGGATGTGTCACTTGCGCGTGCAGGCTGAGCTCTTCCCGAACTATTTGTCGGATCGCTCATGCAAGATCCAGGGGCAGGTTGCTGTCCACGCTTGCAAATGTCGTCACATTGGCTAGCCTGCAAAACTTCGGCGTGATGCGCCTCGTCTTCAGTTGCTCAAAAGTACGACAGTGCAAAATTATGTCAGCGACGGAAGCCAGGTTGTCTTTTGGGACGAGGAAATTTTAAACATCTTCGGCAATTTCGTTCAGGATGGGCCCGACTTTGTCTTCCTCAGACACTCCAGACTCCACCATCCTACACAGTTTTATTACCACCTGAATGTACGTCGCGCAGGTTTCGCCTGGCACTTGCGCAAATTGCAGTAGCGCCTGTTCTGCCCTTTTCTTTTTCGCCGCGGAGTCGCCGAATCGCTTTTTCATTTCCGAAACAAATCTTCCCCATGTTGGGAACGTTTCCTCGTGATTTTCTAACCACAACAACGCAGTATCCGTTAGAAAGAAGAGAACGTTAGATACGTTCGAAAGCTGAGAAGCGCTGTTCCACTTGGCGGCACTCAGCCGGTGAGAATGGATGAGCCATTCCTCGACGTCTTCGTCCGATCTTCCGGCGAAGGGACGCGCATCTCTCCGTTGTAGAACGGAACTTGACGGCGCAGCAGTTGGAATCGGCCGTTGTTCGTCTGCGTAGTGGGACATATTCAACTCCGGTAGATTCGGCGGCAGTCCTGCAAGGCGACGGCTCCGTCGAAGAACTTCTCGTTCAGCCTCCGTCTTCACGTGGCCATTGCCCTGCACCATCCACCACAACTGTTAAGAAGAGTTGCGAAGAAATGGTTTTATTTACAGGAGATGGACGATGATCGTAGCGTGGTCGTAGCGTAGCCCGGCCTCTCGAACTCCTCGTTCTCTTCGTCTTCTCTTCTTTCTTCTTCTCCGTGCCTTTGGTATCTGTGCCTTTGGTCGTTCACTACAGTATCATCATCATCATCACCACCATCATCATCATCATCAGCCTAGTTACGCCCACTGCAGGGCAAAGGCCTCTCCCATACTTCTCCAACTATCCCGGTCATGTACTAATTGTGGCCATGTTGTCCCTGCAAACGTCTTAATGTCATCCGCCCACCTAACTTTCTGCCGCCCCCTGCTACGCTTCCCTTCCCTTGCAATCCAGTCCGTAACCCTTAATGACCATCGGTTATCTTCCCTCCTCATTACATGTCCGGCCCATGCCCATTTCTTTTTCTTGATTTCAACTAAGATGTCATTTACCCGCGTTTGTTGTCTCACCCAATCTGCTCTTTTCTTATCCCTTAACGTTACACCCATCATTCTTCTTTCCATAGCTCGTTGCGTCGTCCTCAATTTCAGCAGAACCCTTTTCATAATCCTCCAGGTTTCTGCCCCCATATGTGAGTACTGGTAACACACAGCTGTTATACACTTTCCTTTTGGGGGATAGTGGCAACATGCTGTTCATGATTTGAGACTGCCTGCCAAACGCACCCAGCCCATTCTTATTCATCTGGTTATTTCAGTCTCATGATCCGGATCCGTGGTCACTACCTGCCCTAAGTAGATGTATTCCCTTACTACTTCCAGTGCCTCGCTACCTATCGTAAACTGCTGTTCTCTTTCGAGACTGTTAAACATTACTTTAGTTTTCTGCAGATTAATTTTCAGACTCACCCTTCTGCTTTGCCTCTCTAGGTCAGTGAGCATGCATTGCAATTGGTCTCCTGAGTTACTAAGCAAGGCAATACCATCAGCGAATCGGAAGTTGCTAAGGTATTCTCCATCAACTTTTATCCCCAATTCTTCCCACTCCAGGACTCTGAATACCTCCTGTAAACATGCTGTGAATAGCATTGGAGAGATCGTATCTCCCTGTCTGACGCCTTTCTTTATTGGGATTTTATTGCTTTCTTTGTGGAGGACTACGGTGGCTGTCGAGCCGCTATCTTCCAGTATTTTTACATATGGCTCATCTACACCCTGATTCCGTAAGGCCTCCATGACTGCTGAGGTTTCGACTGAATCAAACGCTTTCTAGTAATCAATGAAAGCTATATATAAGGGTTGGTTATATTCTGCACATTTCTCAATCACTTGATTGATAGTGTGAATATGGTCTATTGTTGAGAAGCCTTTACGGAATCCTGCCTGATATTTGGGTTGACAGAAGTTGTTCCCGATTCTATTTGTGATTACCTTAGTAAATACTTTGCAGGCAACGGACAGTAAGCTGATCGGTCTATAATCTTTGAAGTCTTTGGCGTCCCCTTCCTAAGGATTAGGATTAGGTTAGCGTTCTTCCAAGATTCCGGTACGCTCGAGGTTATGAGGCATTGCGTATACAGGATGGCCAGTGTCTCTAGAACAATCTGACCACCATCCTTCAACAAATCCACCAGTATCACTAAAGTATATATATATATATATATATATATATATATATATATATATATATATATATATATACACACACTGTTGGGAACGCTGTATACACACACGCAAACACATACATAAATGCATGCGTGTATATATATATATATATATATATATATGAACGAGAAGAGAGGGGGTTAACCGAGGGACCCGATTTTTATTGGTCATATCATAAGAAGCCAACAAACACTTACACCAAGCTCAACTTAGGGGAAATTACTTGCGCCTAATAAATGAAATGAAGAAACGATAAATTAATGCAAATTAAAGTGGGTGAAAAAACAACTTGCCGCAGGTGGGAACCGAACCCACAGCCTTCGCATTTCGCCACTTTAATTTTTTCATCCACATTAATATATATATATATATATCTATATATATAGTGTAACCAACACTTACAACAGCCGTTTCTAGGTATACTAATTTATTCTGGGCAAACCTGTACCCGTAAAGAAAACCCGATTGAATACTCAACAGCAACAACAAAACGCTTCTCGAGCGGCGTTTCTTCCAACGTCGTTCTCCTCTTTGTGGCCTCCTGTCGCGTGCCAATCGTCCGATTCTCGCGCACGAGCCGCCGGCCTGTCAGCACCGGCCGAGCGTCGCCTTGCGGTGCTTTGCTTGACACTCACGGTGTGGCGGCTACGCAGTTGGGATATGTCGATCGTCTTTTTCTTCTCGCAATGCTTGCGGCATTAGCTCCCTCCGAAGAAGCATCGTCCCGATGCGCAGGAAAGGCCTATAGAGGCCAACTGCTTTAAAAGGACAGTGGTCAGAGGATGACCGGTGCTACGCTTGATCGTATGTGCAACTTCTGTTAATCAATGCCTTTCATATTATGGCTTAATTCGTACTACATGTAGGACCTCTGGGCGAGTCCTGCGTCGGGTGGAGCAGACTTGGCCTTCAGGAGTTACCTCGTAGTTTAAGGGACTTAACCGGCGAAGTACTTTGTAGGGGCCAAAATAACGGCGCAGTAACTACTCCGAAAGACCGGGCGTACGTATAGGCGTCCATACCCACACTTTGTCTCCGGGGTTTTACTGTACCTCTCTTCGCCCTACGTTGTACCTGTTTGCGTCGACGTATTGCTGTTGTAGGATACGGTGCCTTGGCAACTGCCGTGCTTCTTCTGCGCTTTCTATGCACTCACTAACGTCAGGGTCGTCTTCGGTGCTGTTGTGTGCAGGTAACATCGCGTCTAGTGTCGTTGTTACTGTCCGACCGTAAACAAGTTCAAATGGCGTGAAATGTGTCGTTTCTCGTACTGCAGTATTATAGGCAAAGGTGGCATATGGTAGAATACTGTCCCATGTCCGATGCTCGACGTCCACGTACATAGAGATCATGTCAGCGAGCGTTCTATTGAGCCGTTCAGTCAGGCCGTTTGTTTGTGGATGGTACGCTGTGGTTTTTCTATGAGCAGTATGTGTTAGTTTCATAACAGACTGCATCAAACGGGCAACAAAAGCTGTTCCTTTGTCTGTTATGAGTACCTTAGGTGCGCCATGTCGCAGTAGTATGTGTGTGACAAAAAACTGAGCCACTTCAATGACGGTTCCTTTTGTAGGAGAAGAGGTCTCAGCATACCGGGTCAGATAATCGGTTGCTACCACAATCCACCGCTTTCCTGAGGTTGAAACGGGAAATGGTCCAAGTAAATCCACTCCTATTTGTTCAAATGGCGCTGTTGGTGGCTGTATCGGTTGCAGAAAACCTGCGGGTTCGAGTGGCGGTGTTTTTCTTCTCGGCCCGATTTGACATAGTGCTGTACTGAATTCATCAACTTCCACCAGTAATATTTCTGGCGGATTCTCGCCAGAGTCGTACTAACGCCTAAGTGGCCAGCTGCATGGTCATCATGGCAAGCTTCTAAGATCTCAGCTCGCAGCGATGATGGTACGAGAAGTAGAAACGTCTCACCACTGTGCTCGAAGTTTAGTTTGTAGAGGACGTTGTTCCGGAGGACATACGGACACAATCCGCGAACGAAAACTCGAGGTAGTTTCACTTGTAGACCCTCCAGGTACTCGATGAGGAGGAGTAATTCCGGATCAGTACGCTGATGATGAGCCATTTCCGTCGTATTCACAGCCCCAAGAAATGGGAAATCTCGCTCGTATTCAGGTGACGTAGCCTCGATTGGTGCGCGTGATAAGCAATCAGCATCATTGCGCTTGAGAACGGACTTGTAAATGAACATGATGTCATACTCCTGTAGACGCAAGCTCCATCTAGCGAGTCTTCCAGAAGGGTCCTTGAGGTTCGCCAGCCAGCGCAATGAGTGATAGTCGCTGGTGGCTCGAAAGGGTCTGTCATATAAATATGGCCGGAACTTACTGATGGCCCGTATAACCGCCAGGCATTCCTTTTTTTGTAGCTGAGTAATTTGTCTCGGCTTTCGAAAAGGTACGGCTTGCGTACGCAATGACTTTTTCTTCGCTATTCTGCCACTGAATATGTATGGCACCGAGACCAACGTTACTCGCCACGGTGTGGATGTCCGTATCGGCATTTTCATCAAAATGGGCAAGTATAGGAGGACTCTGCAAATGACGTCGTAGTTCAGAGAAGGTGTCTTCTTGTTCTTTCTCCCACACAAAAGGGACACCTTTTGTCAGTCGCGTGAGTGGTTGGGCAATTTTAGCAAAATTTTCTACGAAACGCCTGTAGTAGGCACACAGTCCCAGGAAACGTCTAATAGCTTTTTCGTCTCTTGACTTCGGAAACATTTCTACTGCAGTGTTCTTCTCAGGATCGGGGCGGACGCCTTCAGCACCGACAATGTGTCTGAGAAAGCGGAGCTCGCGAAAGTTGAAGTGGCATTTTTCGGGTTTTATGGTCAATCCCGCCGTGCGAATAGCATCCAGAACTGCTCTCAGTCGCTGCACGTGCTGCTCGAATGTAGTGGAGAAGACCACCACATCATCAAGGTAGACGAGGCACGATTGCCATTCCAGTCCGGAGAGAACAGTGTCCATCATACGTTGGAATGTGGCTGGCGCAGAACACAGACCAGATGGAAGCACCTGAAACTCGTATAAACCATCCGGTGTCACAAATGCCGTTTTTTCGCGATCTCGCTCGTCCACTTCTATCTGCCAGTATCCGTTTTTGAGATCCAGTGAAGAGAAGAAGTAAGCATTGCGTAGTTTGTCCAAGGTGTCGTCGATGCGGGGGAGTGGATAAACATCCCGCTTCGTGACGAGGTTGGGTTTCCTGTAGTCAACACAAAATCGTAGGGTGTTATCCTTCTTTTTGACTAGGACTACTGGAGATGCCCACGGACTATTAGATGGCTGTATTACATCGTCTTTGAGCATTTCCTGTACTTGACTTCTTATCGCTTCTCTTTCCTTTGGAGCTACTCGGTATGGGTGTTGGCGAACTGGTCTTGCCGGTTCTTCGACCACAATGCGGTGTTTTGCGACGGGAGTACGACGAACTTTCGATGAAGTCGAAAAGCATTCTGCAAACTCTGCGACCAAGTTCACAATCTCATCTCTTTGTAGTGATGACAGCTCTCGGTCAATGTCGATAGAGGTAAGGACACTGTCTAATGTGGCTGAAGCTGGCGATGCTGCATCGAGGGTTGACACATCCGCAAATTGTGCATAGTCATGAAGAGACGCTATGGCTGTTCCCTTCGCCACTTGTTGTGGCTCATTGCCAAAGTTAGTCAAAAGGGCTTCCGCATATCCGTTGCGCAGGTGAACTAGGCCTCTTGCCACGTATATTTGCTTTTCCAGTAGCAGCCCGATATTTCCGTCTGCAAGTACCTCATAGTCACGAAATACGCCGCTCCTTACAACGACAGTCATACTGCACCATGCCGGCCCCGCCACGTCTTCATCCACAATACGTAGAGAGGAAATATGTGGCTGTTCTGTATCAGAAATGGTAACAGCATTTTCTGTGGAAAACAAAACGTGTGATTCTTGCAAGTCGATAATTGCGCCATTCGTTCGCAAGAAGTTCATGCCCAGTATCAGCTCACGGGAACACTGAGGAAGGACAATAAAGCTGCTGACGTATGTAAAGCCTCTAATTCCAATTCTTGCTGTGCACATTCCTACGGCGTCGACTAAGTGTCCCCCCGCTGTACGTATTAGAGATCCGGTCCAATGGGTCAATACCTTTTTCAATTTTCTGGCGAGTACACTGCTAATAACTGAATAGTCCGCAGTAGTGTATCTACGCAGTCACTTCGAAGTCGTCGATCATGACGCGCAACTCGGAAGTAACGGTGTCATCACTGCACTTGTCCGTGGTTTCGTCACTGCCGTCGTCTTGTCGGATTGGCGATGGAGGGCCTTCGGTGTTCCGGGCGTCAGCGGCCTTGCCTCCACAGGTCGCTGGCTCTAGGTTTCCCGTCGTGGACTTTGGGAGCGACGCCTCGGTGAAATGGAAGCGGTACGCGGACTGGGCGACCTATAACGCATAGGCGCTGCTGATCGAGGTTCGTGTTGCTGGGGGTTCCGAACAGTTTGGCGCGTAGATAAAAATGCCTCAATCTCATAAGGGCGCTCCCCGTTTCGAGGGCAAGGCGCATTCACAGAGAAGCCACGCAGTCCTACTCGGCGATACTGGCATCCCCGTTATAGGTGACCAGCCTCTCCACAGTGGTAGCAGAGGGGACGCCGCTCTGCAGTGCGCCATACATCGCTTTTACGTGGGCTTCCTTCTGGCATGGGCTGCACATTGCGAGGAAATACCTGGGGTATTGTGGCCGTTCGTCCAAAGTCGGCGCGTCCTAGGTCCTGACGTAAAGCTTGGGTGTAGGATATCCGCGGCTGACGCTCTGGCTGTGCGTAGGGCCCTACCTGAGGCTCTGGCTCACAAATTACTTGCCGGACTTCTTCGCGTATGACATCAGCAAGTGAGGACACCGTAGGAGGGCTTTGGGCCAGCTGAAGTTTCTGCAGCTCGTCCCTGCAGACGGAACTCACCATTTCGCGTAGGACGCCCATGTTGTTGGGGAGGGCTCCAGACCCAACCTCAAATGATGCGACGCATACACCTCTGTTGTACTGCGTCGCACGCTGCTGCAGCGTCTTCTCCATCGTCGTCACCTCTGATCGAAATTCGGCTACAGAGCGGGGCGGATTACGTACCAGGCCGGCAAAGAGTTCCTGTTTCACACCGCGCATTAGGTGCCGCAATTTCTTGTCCTCAGCCATGTTTGGGTCGGCTCGGCGGAAGAGGTGGGTCATGCCTTCAATGTACATGGTCACACTTTCGTTGTTCCGCTGGTTCCTCGCCTGGAGAGCGGCTGCTGCCCTCTCTTTGCGGTCCGTGCTCGGGTACGTAGCTAACAGCTCTCGTCGGAAATCGTTCCACGATGATAACGACGCTGCGTGGTTTTGAAACCACATGCGTGCAGATTCCTCCAGCGCGAAGTACACATACCGGAGTTTCTTTGACTCGTCCCAACCGTTAAACCTGGCGACACGCTCGAAGTTCTCGAGCCAGTCCTTGGCATCCTCGAATGTGTCTCCGTGAAAGGATTCTGGCGTCCGAGGCGAGTCAACGACGACGTGAGGAGGGATTACTTGGGTAGCCATCGCACTGGTACCTAGGCTGACTGCCACCGCTACCCTTGGTGAATCGGCGAGAGGACCAAACTCGGGGGCCTCACCTTGTATGCGGCGGCTCGTGCGTTGGTGGACGGGCGTTAATTTCGTTGGCTCCAAACTTCGGGGATCCGGGCTACCTTCCCTGCAGTGTGTGGGGCTTGGAATCATACCCCGCACCTCCACCAGCTATGTAACCAACAGTTACAACAGCCGTTTCTAGGAATACTAATTTATTCTGGGCAAACCTGTACCCGTCAACAAAACCCGACTGAAACTCAACAGCAACAACAAAACGTTTCTCGAGCTGCGCTTCCTCGAACGTCGTTCTCCTCTTTGTCGCCTCCTGTCGCGTGCCAATCGTCCGATTCTCGCGCACGAGCCGCCGGCCTGTCAGCACCGGCCGAGCGTTGCCTTGCGGTGCTTTGCTTGATGGTCACGGTGTGGTGGCTACGCAGTTGGGATATGTCGGTCATCTTTTTCTTCTCGCAATACTTGCGGCAATATATATATATATATATATATATATATATATATATATATATATATATATATATAGTCATATCATGAGAAGCCGACGAACACTACCACCAAGGACAACATAGGGGAAATTGCTTGTGCTTTATAAATGAAATAAAGAAACGATAAATTAATGAAAATGAAAGTGGACGAAACTACAACTTGCCGCAGGTGGGGAATGATCCCACAACCTTCGCATTTCGCATGCAATGCTCTTCCAATTGAGCTACCGCGGCGCCGTTTCCGTATCCACTTTGTTAGGTATTTATGTGTACTAGTAGAACCCTGGGAGTGTTAGCCAGAGCCACCATTCACAGACCTTGGCGGCGGACGTGGAACGTCCTTTTCGCCGCAGGCATGGCGAGAACGTGATCTTTTTGGGTGAAGGCAACTGGTAAACGAACTCACACATGCTACCTGAAGGCATCAATGCTGCCGTATTCGAGACCCTCTTTATGTAATAAACGAGAAGAATGATGGTTAACCGCGGAGCCCGATTTTTTTAGTCATATCATGAGAAGCCGACAAACACTGCCACCAAGGACAACATAGGGGAAATTACTTGTGCTTAAGAAATGAAATAACGAAACGATAAATTTATGGGAATGAAAGTGGACGAAAAAACAACTTGCCGCAGGAAGCGAAGGTTGTGGGTTCTGTTCCTACCAGCGGCAAGTTGTTTGTCTTATCCACTTGAATTTCCATTAATTTATCGTTTTTTTATTTCATTTAGTAAGCACAAGCAATTTCCCGTATATTGGACTGATAGGCCAGAGGTCGCAGAGCAAGCGGCTATTGCGCTCGCAATGGTTCACAGGCGCAAGCCTTTTGTATATAGCGATTTAAAGTCGGCCGTTAGTGCCGACTTTAAATCGGGCTCGGTAGTTAAGGTTGCTTTTAAAATTATGCAGACATGTGAGATCTCTCAACACTACTTATGCTGGTTCCCTGCTCACCTTCGGATGATCGAGGGAGCCCCTCCGAATCTGAATGAGTCCGCTCATGAAGCAGCGCGAGATCTTACCCTCCACTAACAGGGCCCAGGCACTTACATTACGCTTACTAAAGACTGGTACATAACCTTGCCCACGGAGACTGAACATGTTTTATCCGGAGACGTATAGAGAGCCTTATTGCCAAGATTGTGGTGCTTTAGCCACGCTCGAACACATGCTCTGGTCTTGAGAAAGAATTGAAGACTCGGCGATCAAAGATGCGTCCAGGTGATAGGCTGCACTTCGCAGCCCGGACCTGGATGAGCAATTCTGGGCTGTCTAGCAGGCTCACGACCTGGCCGTGAGGCTTGGCCTTCTGGTCCCGACGTGGGAGCGGCCCGCTTAGCGGTTAATTATCATTACTTGCAGCACCAAGTAAAGTTTTCCTTCCTTGCTTCCTTCCTTCCTTGGATACAGTGTTTGTTAGCGTCTAATTATATGACGAATAAAAATCGGTCCCCTCGGTTAACCCCCTTTCTTCTCGTTTATATATATATATATATATATATATATATATATATATATATAATATATATATATATATGTATATATAAGTAGTAGAAAATTAAGGCTGCGATGTTAACCAGTCAATCAAGAGACCGGTTGCTCTGAAGCAGGGGTCTACTACCGTTTTGGGCAGGGGCCGAATTGGCGGCCTGTGGCGGTTTCGATGCTTGGAAAATAAGAACGAAAACAGAAAAAAGATGTGACAATAAATTCGCAAACATAACGGCACTGGACGTCGATTTAAAACAGTCTTGCAATAACTGATGTGCCCTGCGCAAATAATGTCTTACTTTAATTACATGTGGTAGTTATTACATTCAGAACAGGATATAAATTGGTATGCATATTTAAAATAATGTTTACGCTTCACCTCTCACACGTACGAGTTATAGGCGCGCCCAGTTATATTGCACACCGGTAGCAGTCGACGCGCTGGGCTCTAAATAAGTGGGAATTTATCGCATCAGAGACAACCTGAACGCGTTCAGACATTTAGTGCTCTGCTTAATGTCGTGCATTACGTTGGAGAAAACTGAACATATTTGGTGGAAGTGTTTTAAAGTTGGCAAGGAGGAAAAAAGAAAGGGTAATCGTCGTCGGTTTGCCGCTTACTAATAGAGGCCGAGATAACTCCGAAATGCATCCTAATTTTGAATCCATGCATGGCTTGATTTAAATGAGGCCTTACGCGAACGTGCCCGGCACGCTCATTGCGTTTCACTCGGCGCGTTCATGACAGGCGTCTTTACATCAATGCAAGAATGCGCTTCATGTTAAGATGCGTTTACAAATACGGGGTTGAAGCGCCACTTACGCTCAAACCACTCGGCACGATACACGCGTTCCGCCTGGAGCAATTTGGAGCGTGTTTGGAGCAATGAGAAAGAGGAGAAGGTACCACTTAATGAAAAACGCGTACCAGTAGCTACTGCAAGTGCAGCAAAGGCGATGAGCGCACCCAGCGACCAAACAAAAAATGGGACTACTACTCATCGCACTGAAAAATCAGTGAACTAACACTCCTCACGGTGAATGCAAGAAGCATCATCAACGAGACTGAATCACTTGAATATATGATCTTTGATCATGAACCTGACCTAGTAGCCATAGGAGAAACAATGCTAACACCTGATCTTTTTCATCCCAAGTTCGCACCACCCAACTATTCTGTAGTCCAGAAATACCGCCCAACACATGGCGGTGGAGTGGCATTATTGATAAAAAGGGGTCTTTCCTCTGTGGCGCTTCGAGAGGTACAAAGCGGAGAGGCCATTTTTTGCAAACTATTTTTGACGGCACGGCATATGCATAGGCTTTGTTTATCGGAGCCCGAACTCTGGTGATGCCTCTATCAGCGTCGTTCAAGATTACATAGAAAGTCACGTGTTTGGTTTCTGCATTGTCCTCATGTGTGACTTTAATCTGCCAGACATTAACTGGAATACTGTGTGCTACTCATCATCAGCTTCGGATGCATTGTTTGACCTCCATGCTAACCTTCAATCTTCATCAGATTGTTTCATGCCCCACCCGGTCACAGGGAAATACTCAGAATACTCAGAACATACTAGATCTAATCTTTTTCAGTAATCACTTTGACATAAATCGCCTAAAACCTGATGTTCTCTATGGTATATCAGACCACGATGTACCAGTGTGCATCGTACCTCTTGGTGACAACATAACCACTGATTCTACTGTATCTGTACTAACAGACTTCGAAAACGCTGATGACGATAGCATACTAACGCATCTCGCTCATGATTTCTAGAATTTTTCAGAAGCTGGCTCCGTTGATTCAGTAGATGTAAATTCCTTTTGGTTTCACTTCAAATCGGCTGTACTTAACTGCATCACTCACTACATACCTCCAAAAAAAGCTCCCTCCAAAAAATAATCCATGGATCACGAGAGAAGGTATTCAAGCAAAGCGACGTTTGAAAAGGTTACGTAGGGGAATAAGAACAAAAGGCGGGGGAGAATCCAGAATTCAGAAACTACCGGACGCCATAGCGGAATTCAAACTTAAAGCTAAACTTGCTAAACAGTACTACTTTGATGTAACGCTAATTTTCTTGTTAATATGCCCTACAGGTTCTGGAATTACTTTTGTACTCATAAAAATGGTACATCTCATTCTCTTCCCGAAGAAAAAACTTCAAAGGCTAACACATATGACGATTTTTTCGGTCAGTGTTTACTATGGTTGATAATATTATTCCCGCATTTGCAACACAACATCATGCGAAAATCACTAAACTAGACAGTACGGTTGCCGGTATTTTCAATCTACTGCTTAAACTTCACCCCAACAAAGGTAGTGGCCCCGACAACATACCTAATACTTTCCTAAAAAATATGCCGAGTAGTGAAGTAAATATCTTGGCCTAGTTTTTGGCAAATGACCTCATGATTGGAAAGTTGCAAAGGTAATCCCGATCCACAATAGAGGTGACACAACATTACCTTCAAATATCAGACCCATTTCACTAACTAGCACGTCGTGTAAACTTCCAGAACACATAATCCTAAAGCACGTGACCATATTCCTAGAGCGCATAAATTGTTTTCTCTCCCATCACGGTTTTTGCAGTGGTCTACCGAAAGTAACTCAACTAACAGAACTAGTCCACGATATTGCAGTTACAGTTACTTGACTCTACTCGATTTGTCCAAGGCTTTCAACTGTGTATGTCACAGCAAATTATTGGCTAAAGTTAAAAATGTTTTTGGTACAGGAGAGCTTTCTGCTTGGATAAAAGGTTTCTTAAGTAAGCGCTTGCAATTTGTGGTTTACAAAAAAAAACGCTTTCTAACATAGTTGCAGTAACATCCGGAGTCCCCCAAGGGTCTGTACTCGGACCATTGCTTTTCTTACTCTATATTAACGATATCGCAGCTAACATCTACCATCATAGCTAACATCATCAGGTAACATCAGCCAGCATCATAGCTGATTGGTGCTCTAAATGGCAGATGCAAATAAACATACAAAAGTCCGCGATCCTGACTTTAACCAGGAAAACGGTATCATCAATCTTTACGTATGCAATTAACAGCACTCCATTTAACAAAGTTGAAGAACACAAATATCTAGGCGTTACATTAACCTCGGAGCTCAAATTGGACAAACATATTAGTAATATAACCTCAAAGGCGCTGCGCAAACTATTTTTCTTAAAAAGAAGCCTGGTGCTCGCAACCGAGTCAACGAAGCTGCATGCCTACATATTATTTGTAAGGCCTGTTCTCGTATACAATAACGCAGTGTGGTTTCCGCATAGACTGACTAACATAAGTAAACTACAACCACTACAAAGGAAAGCTGTGAGGTTCATCCACAACAAATCTAAACGTACAGACTCGCCGACAAATCTTTTAACCCAGTCTGGTTGGCGAAACCTATCAATAAGAGCGAAACACACTCGAATAAAGTTCTTGTTTCAACTACTAAAAATAACTATAGGATAGATACCTCCAAATAAATTTCATTCTCCGAGGAACGACCTACACGTAACAAGCATGCGCACACATTAACAGAATACGCATGTAAAAATGACCCGTTTAAGTATTCTTTCTTCCCGCTCACAATATCAGAATAGATCCAACTTGATCCTACCATCTCCAAGATTGAATCATTCATCGCCATCATCAGCCTGGTTACGCCCACTGCAAAGCAAACGCCTCTCCCATAATTCTCCAACTACCACGGTCATGTAAGAGCTGCGGAAAAGTTGTCCCGTCAAACTTCTTAATCTCATCCGCCCACCTAACTTTCTGCCGTAACCTGCTACGCTTCCCTTCAATTAGCATCCAGTCTGTAACCCTTTATGACCATCGGTTATCTTTCCTCTCATTACATGTCCTGCCCATGCGCCCCATTTCTTTTTCTTGATTTCAACTCAGATGTTTATTAACTCGCGTTGGTACCCTTACCAAATCTACTCTCTTCTTATGCCTTAACGTTACACCCATCATTCTTCTTTCCATAGCTCGTTGCGTCGTCCTCAATTTAAGTTGAACCCTTTTCTCAAGCCTCCAGGTTTCTGCCCCGTACGTGATTACCGGTAAGACACAGCTGATCGTACACTTTTCTCTTGAGGGATAATGGCAACCTGCCGTTCATGATCTGAGAATGACAAATCCACCCAGCCCATTCTTCTGATTATTTCAGCCTCATGATCCGGATCCGCGGTCACTACCCGTCCTAAGTAGATGTATTCCCCTACCACTTCCTGTGCCTCGCTAACTATCGTAAACTGCTGTACTCTTCTGAGACTGTTAAACATTATCTTAGTTTTCCGCAGATTAATTTTTAGGCCCACCCTTCTGCTTTGCTTATCCAGGTCAGTGAGCGTGCATTGCAATAGTCCCCTGAAGTACTAAGCACGGCAATATCATCAGCGAATCGCAAGTTGCTAAGGTATTCTTCATTAACTCTTATCCCTAATTCTTCCCAACCCAGGACTCTGAATACCTCCTGTAAACATGCTGTGAATAGCATTTGAGAGATCGTATCTCCATGCCTGAGGCCATTCTTTATAGGGATTTCGTTGCTTTCTTTATGAAGGGCTACGGTGGCTGAGGAGCCACTATAGATATTTTTCAGTATTTTTACATGCGGCTCGTCTACACCTTGATTCCGTACTGCCTCCATGACTGCTAAGGTTTCGACTGAATCAAACGCTTTCTCGTAATCAATGAAAGCTATATATAAGGGTTGGCTATATTCCGCACATTTCTCTATCACCTGATTGATGGTGTGAATATGGTCTATTGTTGACTACCCTTTACGGAATCCTGCCTGGTCCTTCGGTTGACAGAAGCCTAAGGTGTTCCTGACTCTATTTGCGATTGCCTTAGTAAATACTTCGTAGGGAACGGACAGTAAGCTGATCGGTCTATAATTTCCCAAGTCTTTAGCGTCCCCTTTCTTATGAATTAGCATGATGTTAGCGTTCTTCCAAGATTCCGGGGCCTTCGAAGTCATGAGGCATTGCGTATACAGGGTGGCCGGTTTTTCTTGAACAATCTGCCTACCATCCTTCAACAAATCTGCTGTAACCTGATCCTCCTAGGCTGCCTTACCCCTTTGCATAGCTTCCAGGGCTTTCTTTGCTACTTCCGACGTTACTTGTAGGATTTCAAATTCCTCTAGACAATTCTCTCTTCCATTATCATCGTGGGTGCCACTCTGGTACTGTGTAAACCTCTGTAGATCTCCTCAGCCTTTTGAACAATCTCATATATATATATATATATATATATATATATATATATATATATATATATATATATATATATATATATATATTGTCGCAGTACAACGCGGACAGTAGACAGGGAGACGTTCAAGAGCTGCAGGACAACTTGTTTAAAACACAAAACAGGCCGGAGCCACGTTTTCTTCGATCTCGCCGAAACCCACTGACCCACTAGACGAAATCCGTTAAGGTCCCTATCTTCGCTGTCGTCTGCATAGAAGAATAGACGCACGCGTCATTTGTCCCTCCCTAAGAGAGCATCGTCCCGATGCTAGACCAGAAGTGTCACTTGCGGAATTAAGGGTCTCTCACATAGTTATTCGCTCATATACGGCTTCATGCGGACAACGTGCACAAGTTCACGACGGTGCGTGCGGCGCCGCGTACAATTGGGACTATCGGGGACGACCTGGTACGTGACGTCACTGAGTCGGCGCAATACTCGATATGGTCCGAAGTATCGCGTTAACAGCTTCTCGGAGAGGCCTCGTTTTCGTATGGGTGTCCAAACGCACACTCTGCCGCCGACGTCATAGATTACTATTCGACGGTGAAAGTAATAGCGCCCTGCGTCGTAGTCTTGCTGCTGGCAGATCCGCAAGCGCACTAGTTGCCGAGCCTTTTCTGCGCGTTGCGTAAACACAGCGGCGTCCGTATCAGTGTCGTCAGAGTCATGTGGAAGCATAGCATCCAACATCGTTTGTACATCCCGCCCATGAACAAGGGTGAACGGAGTCATGCGCGTCGTCTCCTGTTTCGCCGTGTTATAGGCAAAGGTGATATACGGTAGGATGTCGTCCCAATTTTTATGTTCAACATCCGCGTACATGGAGAGCATGTCTTCAATTGTTTTGTTTATGCGTTCTGTTAACCCGTTGGTTTGTGGATGGTAGGCGGTTGATTTCGGATGCGCCGTTCCACTTAGCAGGAAGACGTGATCTAAAAGCGCAGCCGTGAATGCGGTTCCTCGGTCTGTTATTACGACGGTTGGAGCGCCGTGTCGCAACACAATGTGCTCAATAAAAAAGCGCGTCACCTCTTTCGCTGTGCTTCTCTGGATTGCCTTTGTTTCAGCGTAACGTGTGAGATAGTCGGTCGCTACTATAACAAAGCGACTCCCGGAAGTAGAAGTAGGAAGCGGACCCAATATATCCATTCCGATTTGGTCAAATGGTCTTCGAGGTACCTGGACGGGTTGCAGGAGGCCGGCTGGTTTCGACGGAGGCGACTTGCGCCTCTGGCAGTCGAGGCAAGTGCGGACGTGATGTTTTACGGTGGTATTAAGTCTCGGCCAGTAGTACCTCTGCTTCACTCTGGCCAACGTTCTCGTGTAGCCTAAGTGACCAGAAGTCACCTCGTTGTGACAGGCTTTAGTACTGCCGTACTAAGAGCTGCAGGAATGACGAGCAGACAGGGGGACCCGGTCCAAGAAAAGTTTCTTTTGTAGAGGACTTTGGCCCGCAAACAAAACGACAACAGGCCTCTTGCGAAAACTCTAGGCGGTTTCGCAGATCTGCCCTCTAAGTAATTGATGAGCTCAAGCAACGCAGGGTCGTCCTCTTGTTGTTGGGCGATGGTGGATGTGTCCAGAACACAAAGAAATGCCGAGTCTTCTTCGGGTGGAGCAGACGACTCTATCGGCGATCGAGACAGGCAGTCAGCATCCGTATGTCGTTTCCCCGACTTGTACTTGACAGTCATGTCAAACTCTTGCAGCCGTAGGCTCCAACGCGCCAGTCGTCCCGAAGGGTCTTTAAGGTTTGCCAACCAACACAGTGAATGGTGGTCGCTGATAACTGTGAAGTGGCGGCCATACAAATAGGGGCGAAATTTTATAAGAGCCCATACTACGGCGAGGCATTCCTTCTCAGTTGTGGAGTAATTGGCCTCTGTGCGTGAGAGTGTTCTGCTTGCATAGGCAAGTACTTGTTCTGTGCCCTGCTGCCACTGAACAAGAACAGCTCCCAAGCCAACATTACTGGCATCAGTGCGGAACAGTGTAGGAGCGGTCTCATCAAAGTGAGCAAGCACTGGAGGTGTCTGGAGACGTTCCCGCAAGTCAGTGAATGCACCTTGCTCTTCGTCACCCCATACAAAAGCAACGTCGTCTCTCGTCAGGCGAGTTAACGGCGACGCAATGCCAGCAAAGTCAGCAATAAACCGCTGGTAATAGGCACAGAGGCCCAGAAAGCGCCTGACAGCCTTTTTCTCGGTTGGTACTGGAAACTGTGCTACGGCCGCAATTTTCTCAGGATCTGGGCGAACACCTGCATGGCTGACGACGTGACCGAGAAACTGTAATTCTCCGAAGCCAAAGTGGCACTTCTCCGGCTTCCGGGTGAGGCCGGCGGAACGGATGGACTGCAGAACCGCTTCAAGCCGTTGGAGGTGTTCTTCAAAAGTTGCGGAGAAAACGATGACGTCGTCCAGGTACACTAAGCAGGTTTTCCACTTCAGACCCGAAAGCACAGTATCCATGAGGCGTTGGAATGTAGCAGGGGCAGAGCACAAGCCGAAAGGCAAGACTTTAAATTCGTATAGGCCGTCTGGCGTCACAAAAGCAGTTTTTTCACGATCTCTCGGATCTACCTCGATTTGCCAATATCCGCTTTTTAAGTCCGTTGAAGAGAAGTAACGCGCGTGACGGAGCCTGTCGAGTAAATCATCTATACGGGGAAGCGGGTACACGTCTTTCTTTGTCACTTGATTTAGTTTTCGGCAGTCCACGCAGAAACGCAAGCTGCCGTCTTTTTTCTTAACTAGAGCTACAGGGGATGCCCAGGGACTCGTTGATTGTTGAATCACGTCGTCTTCCAGCATTTCTGTCACTTGTTGTATGGCT
Source organism: Dermacentor variabilis (assembly GCF_050947875.1). Classification (NCBI taxonomy): domain Eukaryota; kingdom Metazoa; phylum Arthropoda; class Arachnida; order Ixodida; family Ixodidae; genus Dermacentor; species Dermacentor variabilis. Next base: position 125,004,787 of record NC_134575.1, on the reverse strand, counting down.
TCACGTTCTCTAGGAGCCACACGATAAGGATTTTGGTGAATTGGTCTTGCCGTATCTTCTGTAATTATGCGATGCTTCGTTAGAGGCGTCCGTCCGACGCTGCACGTCGACGCAAAGCAGTCATTGAACTTCGACAATAGCGTGAGAAGCCGCTCTCGTTCGTGCTGCGACAAAGCAGTGCTGACGTCGAGTGCAGAAGCTGGGCCTTGCGTAGGTGCTTCTTCGAGTTGCGAACAGCAGCCTCAAACATCCGCAACACCATCAAAATAAGGCACAGCCATGCCCTTTGGAAGGTACCGTCGCTCTGTGCTGAAATTGGTTAGTAACAAGTTAGTGCGCCCGTCGGTGACATTTACAATTCCTCGTGCGACCGAGATACCGTGAGTAAGCAACAACGTGGTTACTTGGTCGGCAACTCCCTCGCAATGAAACGGTGTGTCACATGCTACCGTAACAAGGGTGCATGATCGAGGTGGGATGACGACGTCATCTTCTGCTAGACGAAAGGAGTTGCGTTGCGGCGATAAGCACTGGACTAAACCAGGGCTCTTATAAAACGTCACCATGTGGTCCGGAATGTTAATTACGGCGCCGTATTCTTGCAGGAAATCCATTCCAATAATCAAATCTTTATAGCACACAGGAAGAACGATGAAAGTGGCCACGAAAGAAGAATCCCGGATGCTAATTTAGCAGTACATCTTCCAATAGGCATCAGTAATCGCCCGCCTGCCGTCGTTATGTGGGGCCCCGTCCATGGCGTCTTTACTTTCTTCAGACGGAGGACGAGTTCCTGACTCATTATAGAGAAGTCGGCACCAGTGTCGACTAACGCTGTCACCGGCTGTCCTTCCACCAAAACATCAATGCCGGCGCTCGCAATTTCTTCGGTGTCGGGGTTTATCGGCTTCACGTCATTCTGCGGCGAGAGTGTCGGGGGCTTTTTATTTTCTTACGGTGGGCCTGCAACCTTACCCCCAGAGGTCGCCGCCTTCAGTTTTCCCAGCGTGGGCTGGGCGACCTTCGTCCTCGGAGGTCAGCAAAAGTACGTCCAGCAGGGGAAATGCATCTGACGTGGAGGGGTTGGAGAGCGCTACCGACGGCCGAAATCGGACTGAACATGCGGCACAGATTCGTCATTCGGGTGCTCTGTTGGAGGTCCCTGAAAAGCAGTTTCGTCGTGGCGTAGCATGGAGCCGTCAGTTGCACGTCGGTCATATGACCACGGACGAAAAGGTCGAAATGATGTGTCGCGATGCCAGCAATGACACGAAATGTGGCCGACGCCTCCGCAGTGAAAACAGAGTGGGCGCCTATCGACGGTGCGCCATGCGTCGGTTCTCCGAAATTGCGGCCGTCCCGTCTGCGGCTGGCGGTATGACTGTAGCTGCGTGACGGTGTGCGCCTCGAAGCCTCCTCTTGCGGCGGCGACCAAGGAGCGACTGTTGGAGGCTGGTGGTATGGCGGTGTGGATGTAACGGGTGGTGGACATCGGACAGCGGCTGCGTAGGTCATGGGACGCTGGTGATCTTGCAGATCGGCTGCCGGTAACACCTGCCTGATTTCTTCACACACCACTCCGGCGATTGACGCTACCGGTCTGTCCACTGTCGGTGTCAGAATCTTTTGAATTTCTTCTCTGACGAGTTCTCTGATCAATTGCCGCAAGGGGTTCTGATACTCGCCAGTCACTGCGGCGGCATTGATTGTGGTGCTGGTGGACAGTCGATCGTACTGTCTGTATCTCTGATGAAGGGGCCGCTCAATAGCCGCAGCCTCTTTGATGAAGTCAGCGACGGTGACTGGTGGATTCCGCACAAGTCCCGCGAACAACTGCTCTTTTACACCTCGCATGAGGTAGCGCAACTTTCTTTCGTCAGTCATGTTCGGGTCGGCTCTATGAAAGGGGCGGGCCATGTCCTCGGCGAACATTGTTACCGACTCATTAGGTTGTTGTACGCGTAGCTCCATCATCTGCTGGGCACGGTCGCATCGGTCGGCACTCGCAAAAGTATCTGTGATTTTCTGACGAAAGTCATTCCATGTCGTTAGGCTAGCTTCGCGGTTTTCGTACCAAGTACGACCGCTGTCGTCAAGGGCGAAATAGACGTGAGAGAGCTTTTGCTGCTCAGTCCACTGATTAATCTGTGCGACGCGTTCACATTTGTCAAGCCAGTCTTCAATGTCTTCGAAGACTGCTCCGCGATAGCAATTGGGAACCAGAGGATGCAGAACGGTTACTTGCTGTGCACTGGAAAACCGGCTACTTTGGCGTGCTTGCTTTGGGCTGGTTTCGGCCATTGCGAGATGTGTGGAGCTCCTGGACAGGGGTGGTTGAAAGGGGCAGAACTCCGGGGCTAGGCCTAGCAGTCGACAACTAAAGCGATGCACCGGTGTTGAAACTGGTGATAACGCGTCTGGGCTAGAGGAACGACTCCCAGAAGGACTCCCGAGCATCAGGCGCGGTCAGTACCCCGCACCTCCACCAGTGTCGCAGTACAACGCGGACAGTAGACAGGGAGACGTTCAAGTGCCGCAGGACAACTTGTTTAAAACACAAAACAGGCCAGAGCCACGTCTTCTTCGATCTCGCCGAAACCCACTGACCCACTAGACGATATCCGTTAATGTCCCTATCTTCGTTGTCGTCTGCATAGAAGAATAGACGCACGCGTCAATATTAGTAATGATATTGCCGGCTTTGTCTCAATGCAAACATCTGATTCCTGCCTATTCCTAGTTTCTTTGCTGTTTTTAGGCTTCCTATGTTCTTGAGAGCATGTTCAATTGTAGCCATATTATAGTTCCTTATGTCAGCTGTCTTACGCTTGTTGAATAACTTGGAAAGTTCTGCTAGTTCTATTCTAGCTGTAGGGTTAGAAGCTTTCATACATTGGCGTTTCTTGATCAAATCTATCTTCTCCTGCGATAGCTTACTGGCCTCCTGTCTAAGAGAGTTTCTACGGACTTCTGTTGCACGCTCCTTAATGATGGCCATAAGATTGTCGTTCATATCTTCAACACTAAGGTCCTCTTCCTCAGCTAAAGCCGAGCACCTGTTCTGTAGCTTGATCCGGAATTCCTCTATTTTTCCTCTTACCGCTAACTCATCGATCGGCTTCTTATGTGCCAGTTTCTTCCGTTTCTTCCTCCGGTCTAGGGTACTTAGTGTTCTTACTATCATATAGTCACTGTAGCGCACCTTGCCGAGCACGTCCACATCTTTTATGATGCCAGGGTTAGCGCAGAGTATAAAGTTCATTTCATTTCTAGTCGCGCCATTCGGGCTCCTGCAAGTCCAATTTCGTCTATCCCGCTTGCGGAAGAAGGTATTCATTATCCGCATATTATTCTCCTCTGCAAACTCTACTAATAACTCTCGTCTGCTTTATCTCACAAACAGAAGAAAAGGTTGTGTGAATAGCAGTACCTGTGCATTCTGGGACACCGGCACTCATTGCTTTATTTGTTAGGAAATATTAATAAGCCCTCTCATTTTCGACAGCTTATTCGTTTGCCATAAGGATTCTCAAACACTCGTAGTTTTATTTTAGTTACTTCTGTTTTATTGTTTGATCCTAGTGATATATGTGTTATTGTTTAAAGACTCTTGCTTTTTTCCCTTTCTTTTTTCATTATTTAGTCTTCCGTTTAATCTTGACATGGTTTATATGTATAATATGTGTATCTTGCACTGGTTATGTCGTTTTCTTTACTTTTTGTGTAACCTATACTTTGATTAGCTTGCATTGTAGAGCTGTTATTCTACTGCCCAACTGCCACGCTCTCGAAGGAGATCAGCAGTATTGAAAATAAATAAATAAAGAAACCAAGGGGCGCGATTTTTTACTGCTGGTGTAGTACACATTTGCCTGTGTTTAGGGTGATGCCGGCTTCTTGAAAGCGCTCTTTGTGCAGTCGTGCATCATGTTCTGCCTTCGTGCGGCCAAACACTATTATGTCATCGTGAAGACATGCTTGGGCGTCCAGGCCTTCTAGCGATCTTAGCATTTTCCTGCGGAAAAATTCAGTTGCTGAGAAAATTCTGAAGGGCAATCGGAGGAACTTAAAATGGCCAATTGATGACAGGAAATTGTTGTACCTCTGCGACTCTAGTAACCAGTAACGAATAACCGGCCCTTGCGTCAAGTTTGCTAAAGCAGGCAGCTCCGGTGAATTTGGCCAGGCAGTCATTGACGGTGGACACTAAGACTCGTTCTCACAGAATGTTCTACTTCATTCCTCCAAAGTCATTGCAGATTTGACGCTCGCCTCCTTTATTTTTCGCAACTACTATAGGTGTATGACACTCTGTGGTCTCTTCGACCTTTATGACTACACCTAGTCTCTCCATTCTCTCCAACTCACATTGGACACTCGGCAACATGGGTAGGGGTACTCGCCTCGAGTACATAATAGCACACCGCTTGGCATCAGGGAGTATCGATATTTTGTAATTGGTCTTGAGAAGCCCCAGGTCTATAGCCAGGTAGAGGTAGTGGCATAAAATGTTGGCTAGGTCGCTGAGCTTGCCTCCTGACACTGCTACCTGTGGCAGACTTGGTAGGGCATTGAAGGATTTGATTGCGGGACGCCAAAAAGGGCGTCATGCAGCTTGTCTATTACATAAATATCTTCTTGACATAACCAGACATTCCAGCACAGGATCGCAGGGAAGAGTCTGACCGTTGGCCCTGCCGGGTCCTAGCAGCTGTTCCTTTGCTTGCTTCAGGGTGCCCATGAGTTGTTCGTCGTAGAAGCTTGCTGGCATGGCAGTTACATCTGCGCCAGTGTCTACCTTGAACTTTATTGGCAAGCCATTGACCATCACATTGATTTTCCATGGCCCAGGATCCTCTTGCTCAGTTAATTGTCCAAGTAAACCTCTTCCAAAACAGCTTGGTATGTACTTTTTTGGAAGCGGAGAAGCATAGGGCAGCAGTGTTGCTTTTTACTGCAGGCACTGCATGTTTTGCCATTAGCTGGGCACATAGTGTGTGATGGTGAACCGTAGGTGTTTTGATGAACCATACCAATTGCATGTCAGCGCAGTTTGGTCACGCTGTTTTTTTTTTCAAGAAATATTTGACTTTCCTTTGCTTTTGGAGAAGCTGTGCATGGTGTCTAAAGCTTCAAGTGACTGCAGCTGTGGCTGTAGGTGCTTTTCCTGCGGTTTGATTGTCGCCATGTTGCGAGCAGCGTTGACAGCGGCTTTCAGAGTAAGCTCGGCGTTAAGTTGCAGATTCTCACTTACCTGCGTGTCTGCGGGACCGACCACGAGTCTATCACAAATCAGTTCCTCCTTCAGGGCGCTGTACTCGGAGGCTTCAGCTAGTGTGAAGAGTTCGGTGATGAACACATCGGCTGTCTCGTGCCCGTCTTGCTTCCGGCTGTTGAACTTTGCGCACTCGTATATCACGTTCATCCGTGGCAGAAAATTTTTTATGAACGCTTGGTGCTGTGTTGTATTCGAGTTTCTCAGCCTGAACAAGGCTAGGACGTCTTCGGCTTCATGACCCATGGCATTAATGACTGTGTTCACCTGCGTCTCGTCGTCTTGCTTGTTTAGTCTGGAGATAGCTCTATAGCGCTCCCATCTCGTGAACCACCGTTTCCACTCCTCGAATCGCCGAAAATGAAGTTTCTCCGGCAGTTCGAGGACGAACGAGTTGAGCTGAGCTGCGTGCTGGGTTGTGAACACTATAGGCGAAGCCATGAGTAGCAAAGTTTTGTATTCACCGCACTGCGCCGCATGTGTAGACTCCTACTTGCGTGGTGCATTTCTCAATGCGTTCTCGAGTATCCCACCGCTGCCTCCATGTCGTAGCCGGGTGACGAGCATACATGATTGACAAAACATAAGTATTAACTGGGAACTGTTTACTAGGCTGCGTTCGCAAAACACGCAAGGCTACATGCCGGCTTGGCTTACATGGTCTGGTCCGCTCTCCGAGAAGCGTTGTTCCGCATCTTACATGACTATGTACGCGGCGCCATCCCGTTGCGGTAGCTCACACGACACCGTGCACCAGTGCAAATTAATGGGCAGCAACTTCAAAAAGTATACTTCAAAAGTTCTGCTGTAGGTCGAAAACTATACTTCCGAAGGCTGCCCAAGTTTAAGCCACTCTCCGTTAACAATGTCAAGACGATTTGCCCTCTTACCAACATGCACATTTACGTCACTAGAACATAACATCATTGCTATAATAGAGCCCGGTTTTGGTCCGAATTAAGACACTGATATAACGCAGCAGAAATGTTACGAATAAGTCCCATAAATACGCAGAATATTAGAATTGCGTTCACTCTCATTCTTGCTAACTGATGATTTGTTGAAATTCCGGCAGTCTTCTGAATTATAATTTTTGAACGTGCTACTCATTGAGTTACGATAATATATTGCGGCGAAATTTGATAGATGGCCGCTCCGCCAATTCAACATTTCAGTTTCAACCACAGCTAGTTACCCCTGTGTGTTTCTTGGCTTCATTGCCTGCTGGTTTTATATGGTCGTGATTAAAAAAAATGAGGCCCGTATTCGTTCTGCTCATTCATTCATGCGAGGGTCTAAAATCTCATAGCCTTGATGCCTTTAGGTAGCATGCATGGGTTTATCTACCACATGCCTGCTCTCTTGAAGTCAGGTGTTACGCAACACCATCGTGCAAAAAAGAATATTCCACATCCTCCCAGGGCCACGTACACCACACATAAATACCGAAGTTAGCACAATTGGTAAGCTCATCGCGTGTGTACTGCAAAGGTTGTGGGTTCAGTCACCGCCAGTGACAAGGTCTTTTCGTCTGCTTTCATTTCTCTTTGTCAATATTTTCTGCACTTAAATTTCAACCACACCTAATTACACCAATGCTTTTCTTGGCTTAATTGCCTGCGACCTTGATGTCGTCAGCAATAATACGGTAACAAGAAAATTAAAAGAAATATGTGGAGGACAGGGTCATCGGTGCTCAAAAAAGCACCTTCCTTTTTCTACCTTTAACGAACATGTGCGCCCAATGGCTAACTCCTCTGCCTGCACATAAAATTACAATGCAAGAGATGCAGCTGGAACCCACAGTTGAATATATGTACAGCGTACCAATGTATCTCCTCCGAAGGTAGTGAAGAGCACAGGTGCCTGTAGAGTTGCGTGCCAGGGTTCCTCGTGCCAACCCATGGAGAGGAGCATAAGTGATGCTGTAGAGCTTGCCGCTTCAAGCAGCGTTCAGGTAGTCATTATTAATCCTGCGCGTAGCATCCAATGTATTGTAGATATCAAGGCAGCTTCAGTCCTGTAGCAAATAAAGTGATCAGTGATCAGTGACCAAAATGTTGAGATGTAGGCACTTTGGCACACGGTTGTTAACATGTTGAAGTTTCTGGGATGCCAGTGAAAATTTCGTTAAACATTATATGGGCCACTCATACAGGGATGGAAGCAGTCAAAGAAGTTTTGGAGCAGCTCTGGGAGCAGCAAATTTGACACACTGGAGCAGGAATTGCCCATTTTGGAGCAGTAAATACATGTTTACATGAGTAGCTTGGGAAAGGCCAATGAGTGAAATACAGGCTTATGAAGAAAAGGTGTTCTTTATTATACTTTACAAAGCACTATTTGATTATGGCAGATCCCTTCTGCAGAAGCCTGCAAAGCAAGTAAAATTCATGATAGGAAAAATTGAAGGTTTCCTATGAAGGAAACCTCTACAGGTTCCTCGGAAACCACCATTAATTTACATACTGGATGTGACAACTAACTCTGGCCAAGAAAAAAATAAATGAGTGCTTTCCATGAACATCGCCCCCTCTATGTTGATAGGCTTATGTTAGTGTTACTCAAGTGTTTTTCCATTGTGAAAAAGCAATTAATGTGTAATTGTAATCAATGCTTATTTCCTGACTTATCCAATACGGTGTCATTGCAAAAGTTGTGGAATACGCCGAGAAATGACCGATAACAGTGTTGCAGCGACCTAGGTGTGTTGTCTACTTTTCCGACAAAAAAAAAGAGTAGAAAACATGCAAATTTTTCTTTAAAAATTCACGTGACAATACGCCCCGCATCAGTAATATAAGTGGTCTCAGACAGAACCATTCTCGTCAGTGCATTGCATATATTACGAATGTGCAAACCTGGGACACAGCCTCGTAAAAGTTCGCAAAGCGAACTGTTACCAAGATCGTGCTAATTCGCGTTTGGTAGGGACAGTACTTGCACGCCAAAAACTGATGACATGAAGAGATAAAACTGCAGCTATTCTTTCCCAGTGTCCCTATTTGACAAAGTTTGCGTAAAGATTGATGCAATATTCGGTGCGCTGAAGCGTTGTCATGGTCAGGGCAGTTTATTTTCACCTTTTATTTCACGGGATTTCTTTCTCGTTAAAGGAAGCCTTCACAAATCCTAGGTTGTTTTAAATGCTGTTACCGGCCATTTGTAAGCATCATACAAAACTTTTTCACTGACATCTCATCGATTAGGCAAATTTAAAAATTTAGCTAATGAAACATATTCGTGCACAATGAAAGAGAAATATTTGCAGTGGGCTGCCATGAACAACATTCATCAAGGTACAGTGAACACCATTCGAATAGTACCCTCTGGTAAATGTTAATTCTTGGCAACCTGCAGTTGAGATAGCAGAATATCGCAGAATAAATGTGAAACGACGTACTGGTCATTGCATGTTTGCCAGTATTTTACCTCTGTTTTGACACACTGGTTGCAAAAAACACATGAACGCGCGTGTTGATAGCACTTGAGCTGTGGTTTACAAGTTTCCCTTGTTGTGCAAGGACATCTAGGTTAGACAGACGGGAAGAGGTATCAATGATTCCTTGGGCGAGCATAGTTACAACCTTCATAAAAGTTAATGACGTAGGTCACTTTCCATGCATTGCAAGGCTTTTGTATGCAAACTAGTATTTTTTTAAGAATGTATAATTATAGGATGCAGTTACACTCAACTGATGTGCCAGATTATTGAGGCTAACGCCATTGTCAAAATACGTTAGGTTGTGCGTGAGTTCACCCTCCTTATCTTTATCAGGTAAGGAACTTTCATTTGGAAGTTGGTCGGCACGTTTTCAGTGAAATGCAGCCGTGTGCTTCTTGTGAGGTTGTTTCAATTGCTTTTCTCATCTGTGCTATGAGCGGCGTATATTATGTGCAGTAGGGCCATGGAATAAATCGAGTTGGAAGTTAATGTTCATCCTGTCACCTGTAATTTTTCTTTCATACTCAAACTGAGTTATGCTAAAGCAAGACAAGTATCCATTCAGTCAGTTTGTGCCTTCGAACCAGTTCAGTGTTCTCAGTGCACAATGGTGCTATTATAAAGGGACATTGAAAATATTGTTTATTTTCTTTGAATAAATAAGGTGTAGTATTAGGTTTTACACTGCATTTTGCAAGTTTTAATTATCCTAGTATAAATCTGTATTCTTTAATGTGAAAGTATAAAACAAGCATCCAACCTTACACATTTCCAATGACATGTAATCACTACAGTTTAGCGGAAAGGCGCTACGATCTCAAACAGTCGCAGCTTCTATCCGCGGTTGCTGTATATCAATGCATTACGCACCGAGAGAATATGATCAAATCTTAAAGCTAAAACTAAGGTAAAGGCTTCTACCAATACGCTTAAACAAGGGAGAACATATCAAGACACATAGTGCAGATGTAAAAAAAATGAATCATGGAGTTTTACCTGCCAAAACCACTATCTGATTACGAGGCACGCAATAGTGGGGGGACTCCGAAATAATTTTGACCACCTGGGGTTTTTTAACGTGCACCTAAATCAAAGTACACGGGTGTTTCCGCATTCCGCCCCCATCAAAATGCGGCCGCCGTGGCCGGGATTAGATTTAACGAGCTCGTGCTTAGCAGCCCAACACCATAGCCACTAAGCAATTACGGCTTTCTTTTTCTTTTTTTTTCCCTTTATCGCCGGCTTTGAAATACACAAACAATACACAAAAGATAAAACATGTCAACAAGGATTTTGCTGCCACGACATATTAAATTTTTTTTTCAATGCTTCAAGTTTATCTAGCATGTCAATCCATGTTGGCTGTTCAGGGAGTGCGCGATAGACATCCGTGAACCGTAATGTAGATTCAATGAAGTGACCACGTGTAGGTTGCGAATTGACATCAGTATTGTTGAGCTGCGTTCTAGCTTCCCACAAACTGTGGAGGCCTAGGAGTATCATAGCGTCATACGCAAAAGCGTCCATTTCTACCGGGAAGAATCTTATTGCATCTGGATCTAAAGGTAACTCTTTCTTTAAAGTTCTTTGTAGCATATCCCAGAAAAAGATTCGATCCCAGCAATCTAGAAACACATGCTCTATCGTTTCAGGTGTCTTGCATAAGAAGCAGTTAATGGACCACGGGACAAAAATACCCTTCTAATGCATACATGTTTTAACTGATAGTGTCTTAGTGTGTAGTTTAAAAAAGAAAGTTTTTACCGAAGGGTGTACAGGCATTCTTTTAACCCTCTTGAGGACATCTCCTGGGCCTCCACGGTTTGAAATACGGTAAATCGGTAGAGGAAGCATAGTGTCCATTAGGTCCTTATACTGTTTTTTCCTAGTAATATTGGCGAGAGACTGCATTGAAAACCGTACATGTAACATTCTGTACGCAAACGCGACTTCTCGCAGGTAACCTTTAACGGTACCATGCATTGCTTCACACGAGCATACAACAAACCCTGGAAGGTGACGACATAAAAGAACTTGCATGACTGTGCGAAGGAACACATCATTCTGATCGCGAAGGTACATAAAGCGCGACACAACTTGTCGAACAAATAAATGTGCCTTCCCAAGGCCCTGTTTCTTTACTCGAAAGAACAAGTTTGTGGGGCTGCTTCTTTCCCAAGTTGATGCCCATATGAAAACGGGGAAGACACGGTAGATTTTTTGGATGTTGATCCGGAAGCACACAGCACATTCATGACTTACCATATCTTGGACGTAAGAAATAGGTTACAGAATGTGGCGCACGATAACATTGACAGCTGTCGCCCTTGCCACGCGTTAGCCTTTTCATTTGCTCTCGGCACTTGTTCATTCCAGTACGGCTCAGGGTCGCGATAGAAGTCTAGACGCACGCCTAGGTAGGTTGTTGCTGTGGTTAACCACCGAAGTCGAGCGAAGTAGTCTGGCGTTTCTTCCCATTCACAATGCCAAAACCCATAACTCTTCTCCCAGTTTATTTTTGCCCCGGTGCACTTGTAGAAAGTTTCAACTACTGCCACGGCCTAAGAAATACTATTTCTATTTGAACAGAATATGGCTATGTCATCGGCATACGCCAATATTTGAACCTTTGTTGACTGTAACCTGAAGCCGGTTGTCCGTTCATTGTTTTGGATGGCCTTGCACAAAGGCTCAAGGTAAGCCGCGAATGGCAGGGGCGACAGCGGACATCCGTGCCTCACAGAAGACAGCACTTGCGCGCTGTCTGTCAGGTCCCCGTTTACAACGAGCGGAGTTGAGCAGTTAGCATACGCCATCCTGACACCATCTGTTATTACGCTTCCTACGTTGGAATGTTCTAATATGGCGAAGAGAAAATCGTGGAAAACACGGCCGAAGACTTTAGCGAGATCTAGTTGCATGATAGCCACTCGCTCGCAAAATACATCACAATATTCTAGCACACTTCGAGCCACGTGTGTGTTTGTGGCGATGCTTCTACCCTTTATACCACAGGTCTGATGCGCGCCAGCCAGCCTTCTTATCACACCCTGCAATTGTTTGGCCAACACCTTCATAAATATATTGTAGTCGACATTGGTAAGGCTTATTGGGTGACAAGACCCCACCAACCACGGCGGGTACATTACTGAGCTGTGAAAATTTTTCCTATACCACAAGTGAGTTTTTGGCCAGGGGCTCCAGAACTGGGGGAATCGCGCCCTGTCTGGCGCTGTAAACAGTGCCACCTCAGCAAACCGAGACATTTGCACGCGAGAACGGGCAACAAGTCCGACCATGGCTGGTAAATCATATGACGATACATTAACAAAATCTGCAGTAACTAAAACAAAAGGACGAGTACAAGCGAGACATGTCCTTTTTATTTACCTGACATATTATCCTCGCATCTTTTCTCCACTGCACGATATAGAGGCTACACAGTTCTGCCTATTCCATATCAGTAGTATTGTCTTTTATCATGCCTGCGCACTGAGCACATCAATACGTTTCGGATACCGCAGCAGCCGTTCTTCACGGCGTGAGACTCACGATAGCGAAGTCAAATGCGATCCTTTTAGAAATAAAGAAAAAAAACTGTTTGTCTGCGACAAACTTTGCAAACAGGAAATAAAATGCAAGCATACGAAAATGCTTCGTCCTGGTTGGTTGTGGCACGCAGTTCGTGCTGTGTTGTTAATCGCGCCGCCCTTGCTTGTAGGCGTGAGAAGAGCATCAAAGTATTATTATTTTGTGTCAACTACTGCTGCCTAGTAAGCACAAATAGAAAATTTTGAGATGTCAAGCCTTCACTCTAAACAGAGTAACCTTTGCAAAGGTGCACATTTTAACATTTTTGTGCACCTTTAACATAAAAATTACAACAACGTAACCTTTACATCTTTAACCTTTGCAAAGGCTAAAAATGAAAAAGTTAATTTTTGTTTACATAGGTTACATGCATTTTTTTGGATTAACCTTTACGAAGGAATAAAACCTTCACAAAAGCATACGTTACTTGCTATAGCACCTGTACCCTTTCGACGGCGCAATGCTTCTGGTAAAATCCCTTATTAAAAAAATTACCGACGATTACGTTACTTCCTAATGCGAAATTTGAGCGCAGCAAATAAGCTGTTTCACCTTTTCGATAGATTGAGGCAAAGAAATCGAGCAACACATGTATGCGCTATCACAGAATTTGTTTTTTATATTTCCCGTACTCCTGGATCATCTCGACGGCGGCGACGGTAAGCTTCTGCTTCGGCGGCACGCACCTCTGGATTCTGACGGCGACGGCGCTGGGCCTCTGCTCTGGCAGCTCGTTTAGCAGCAGCAGCAGCAGCAGCAGACGGAGGACTTCCATCGGTCGTCTCGCTCATGGCTCAGAAAGAACTGGCAGATGATTTCGCAGTGGCGAACGGCAGCGGCAATTTCGGCTCGGGCGGTGCACATATACAGATCCGCCGCCACCGATCTGGCTCTCTGATTGCCACCGCACAGGGCGAACGGCAGCGGCAATTTCGGCTCGGGCGGTGCACATATACAGATCCGCCGCCACCGATCTGGCTCTCTGATTGCCACTGCACAGGGGTTGCATTGGAGGAGGAGCGAAGAAAGGAATTAAGTTCGAGCCGGCGCTTTGACAACCGGAGACTCGCAGGAAGAGGGGGGAGGGGGGCGGCGTGTACACCCAGCGGCAAACGATGGGGGCAGAAGCGCGCGCAGCAAGCGGACAACACGATAAAGGGAGGAGGGAAGAGATAGCAGCGACTGACTGATGCCGCTGACGCCGATACTGAGTCAACCCCAGCTGCGGAGTTGGTTTCAGGGACAACGCCGCCGATGCCGACACAAACAATATGATACCCTCGCTTCCGCAGCGCTAAGAACCAGGTCTAGCCGTGGGAAGGTGGTCACGTATTCGTCGACGTGCCGGGGCCTACGTGAAATAACCGGCGCGTCGGCAACTGAAGAGCACCCTATCCGCCACACAAGAACAGGGGGGGGGGACCCTTTCCTCCTCTTTCTGCATGGCGGCGACGGTGTTCTATGCAGTCACGTTATCTTGACTCTCTAGCGGCGTCAGCGGCATCCAGCGGTATCAGTCGGTCGCTGCTAGCGCTGGGGGGATGAAAGGGGGGCGGAGCTGGTTACGAGGCCGACGACAACGCCGACGACGACGCGAAACCCAGGAACGGACGCCAAAGAGCTGCGCTCTAAAATGTCCTTGGTGTTTGGTCGGGGTCCCGAAATACAGAACTCCCGTGGACTGCGATTAGACGTGCACGAATAATACCCATAGAAAGGAGAGGTAGACAAGACAGACAAAGATATTCAAAATGCTCACCGCGTTTAATATCACTGATGACAGACATAAATACATGATGTACCTTAACCGCAATACCAACGCACACCTCCCACAACGACACTTACTATTACACAATGCAGCCTGACTTCCTGAGTCTAGGCAATATTAAAGAAAACCTACGTTATACGGGTGATGCATATATGATCAAGGCACTATACTTGTAAAGTAGTTTTCTTATGTAGTGAACAGGTACTGGAGCAAATATCTATCACAATAGGTGCTGTATATAATGCACTATAAGTCTGAGCTCATATTATATAACTGTTTGCAGTGCGCCAAAAGGAACCAGGATGAAGGCGCCGTGTAATAAAGCAACGTTCTTACATGAAATCAAAATTTCCAAAAAGTTCACAACTGATTGCTCTCTCCGCAATATAAATAAAAGTAGACACTGCTATCATGATGCGCACAAAATAAAAATCCATGCTTTAAAACGAAGTATTAAGTCAGATTGACTTCTTTATAAATGCCGCAGTAACATACAACTGGTATAAAAACAGGCAACGTAATATTGTGACAATAGACTTTATCACATTTCTGAGGAGTCTTTAAAGCAGCCGCATGCTGAAAGCTCAAAAATGGTGCTATAAGCACAGAAAACACAAAGACCATCAAAGCTTGTAGCCAAATACAAAATAAATGGAAGAGGGCCGTGATTTTAAACAACTATGCTAACGTTTGTGTATGTCAGGTGCATGCGCCTGCAGTTTTTAGAGTATCAGTTTAGGAAATGCAGCAGGAATCGTCAACAGTATACCAACGTATACCGGTACCTTAAATACCATAGTAAAATCTAACATCTCGTATCACCTCGAGCAAACATGAGATCAACTTGTAACTCAAATAGCATTTGAAGTTTGACAACACTCAATGCAACAAATGAAACAAATACACTGAAGTTCAGAAAAAGACTGAAGCCATCCGTTGAGAACATACTTCAGCATCTTGGGACGTACCCTGTCTTAGAACATTTGTTTCTTGAACTTAACACAAATTCTTCTTTTTCAAGAGTATGAGAAGATTCTTCAGGTTGTTTTTGAGCAATCCACGAGGCACTGTTGTGTCCGGCAGGGTAATTTTTTTTGCAACAGCACAAGCGTCGGTGAGAATGCAGGCGGGTACTCAAGGTTTTTGATGTAGCAGATAAGCAGGCAGAACATGAGGGCCCGCTCTATGTTTCCGCTTGTGATTCATTTAATTTCATCAGCAGTTCCAGCATAAACACAAGTGTGTGCAAAGGAGACCTACACACGAAGGCCCATGATTTGCAGCTAATTAGGCAGAGCAGTCTGTGCTCACCAGAGTAAAAATGCTCACCAGAGTAAAATAAAGTCATAGAACATACTACCTTAATTTCAGAACACTCATATATTAACTGAAAACAAATTTTAAATCGTGGCAAAGCACATATTGACACAGCAACTGATAGATACATGCAAAATTGTCCCATAAACCTCGTTGATTATTGCGTGCTTTAAATGGCCTTGTAGATACTGGTCAATGTCGATGAAGGTGCACTCACGTTGCTCTTTGATTGAGAACGCTTCTGCTACTGCTTTTAGTTTTTTTCCAGGTCACCAATCTTGCATTGAAACTTGAGTTCGACTTCGATGCAGAGCTGGGAAAAGGAGATAAGATGAAGCGAAAATTCTCAATAATATTAAATGCAACATCAAACTTTTGATACCCCTCGTGCCATCAGAGTTGATAGCAATAGAAATTTTAATTTCGATCACTTGACTAACAGTTGACCTGATGGCAAGTATTCTTTCAACAGTTGATAATTTTATAAATGAGTGACCTTCTATTTTTTAGAGTAGAGAATTAGACAAGGCTGGTGTTTCTCTGCTCTTCTAAAACTGAGACTGAGACATAGACATGCACTCACAATGTTTTCAAACCAGAAATACTGAGGCAAATATTCACTTCTTATGCACCGAGCATTCTTGAATAGCACATGGTGACCAATGTGTACGAATGTCCTACACATTGTTACAGCAAACGAAACACTCTAGAAACAAAAATTATGTGTCTATGGTGCGTTTACTTTCAGAAATCACTAAAAAACCTGCACCACTAAACATGCAAAGTGATCGGCGAGTAAGGCGCAGAGCTTTAAGAAAAAAAACTTTTACAAAATTTGCTTTTGTGTTCAGACCACTAACCTTTCAGGCAACCTTGCCGTGGGCCCTGCTGGGGTGCTTTGGCCATTCCAGTATTTTGCTCTGTGTGACCAAGGCAGAATACAGTGTAAAAAACAGGGCAATTTCACAACAAAGCGCGATAGTATGCCATGCTATCCAGAGTCGCTGAGCAACCACGGCGGGTCCCACTCTCTTGTTCTGAACCACCTAGGTGGAATACAAAATAAAACACGCGATGGAATTTCTTCACAGCATAACGAGAAACTCTGTCAGGCAATCCATGTTCACCGCACGCCGTCCATCTTACACGAAAGCCTTATTCGAGCACGTTTGCTTACGTGCTGCATAATGCATGGACGATGGTTCTGTAGTGACACACATATTTTCAATCGTACCCGGCACACAAACCAATTCAGAAGCAGCGAAATTACGCGCAGAGTTCTAGAAATTAGGTTTAAAACACTAGTACTGCAGTCGTTCTGTGGAAGCGTGCGCGTTTATCACTGCACGAAATCTCGCACACCACCACGACGTGCGCACACAGGAAATGCATAAGTAACTGTGGATTGCCACCATATTGTTCAGAGAAAACAGGCGACGACACTAAGCACCTGAGGCAGTACTTGGCTAAAAGAAGTATATCACAGATAAGCAGATATATCGACTCAATGTGTCGCGAGCTAGGTCACTCATGCACTCGTATAAACAGAGTAAACCTCATTTATGTTCGAAATGCACTCACAAAAAGAGTTCTGCAAATAAGCCCGCTTTAGAACGCAATGCATACACTCGATTTGAAGCATTAAGCCAACGAAGATCTTGCACGCCGTAAATGCGGCTTTGAAACAAAGGGAACTTACCCAAGTCCTTAATTCTGCCATGGGCACCTGGACAGTTGTTGCAATAGTCGCAACGGCTGGAGTTCTCTGCTGAGTCGTCCGACGAACAGACAACGACGTACCGCCGACAGTCGCAAAAAGGTTCGTTCCAGCTGCCGCGCAGCACACCCCACAAGTGCCTGCTGCTTAGCGGCATTACAGATTTTGTGGCGCACACACACAAACCAAAAGACTTCAAAATGGCGAACAAAGCATAGAAGAAACACAGCCAAAAAGGGGTGCGGCTCAACCGAGGGGTTTGAACCGTTCAAACGACGCGTACGAAGCAGCGCGGGCGGCGCCTTCCCGCCGTGGTTCCGTGGTTTCTTTGCGCATTTTTTTTATTGCCATAAAGACTTGCGAATGCGCATCTAGCGCGCTTCGGAGCGACCGTCGTGCGATATTTTAAGCACCTGTTCTTAGAGTTACGTGTGCTTGTGGTCCTCATTTTGGCTTAATTCCGACTCGCTATGTCGACTGAAATACTGGAAGGGCCGGTGGAATGTAGCAAAACAGCCTGTCTAGTGGCTCACTCGGCCTCGCGAATCCGGTTACATTTTCTGCCGCCCTCTCTGGGGCGGCAGAAAATGTAACACAAAAAATGTAAGACACAAAAGCTGTATCGTATCATACCAGAATATTACGTGGTAATTGAATGAATTGCGATTTTATGCTAATTAAAGAGGAGAGCTGGGAGAGTTGGTGCATATTTGCAGGAATGTAAACCAGCGCACAGGATGGAGACACAGTATAGCAAAATAGAGAACGACGGTTTGTTTTTCTCGTCGTCTTATGTATCTACTGTGTCTCTGCCCTCTGCGCTAGTTTTTCTTCCTGCAAAAATGAAATTTATTTGCGAGGCAAATCATCTCGCCCCCTCGTGAGAGTGGGCTTAGAATAAATAGCACATGGACCTCGTTTTTCAACTCACTTATGGACCGAATAATCAAGCTGTGCTGTAGCATACTGAGCCGCAAAATACTACCATTGCGTTGCATGTCACAGCTTCTTTCGACACAGAACTCAGGCATTTATTCACGCGCAAGTCTGCTTGTAACTGCCATCCAAAACGACAGTACTCAGCTCATGCGGCAGACTGTCACAAAGAGTTTGTGATATAGTAACATTTATCCTGTGGCCAAAACCACACCCGAGCTGCTTCTGAAATAAGTATATTTGCGCACGTCAAGCAACAAACGTCATCTCTAGGTATGCGCAGCTCCTTGCATCTAGAAACATAAGTTACCAGCTGCTCATAGGTTACGGCGCAAAGGTTACATGGCGTCATTTGTGATGGTAAACTATAGACTGCTTGCATGTTGGATGTTGTAACCTTTAGGAGGTACAAAAGTATAAAAAACAAGAAAACAAATCACTTGTAACCTTTATTTCATAAGATAATCGCGCCCAAAAGTTACATAATAGGTTACTGTGTTTAGAGTGTACCCCGGCATACCGGCACACAGGAGATTCTCGCGCTCAAATCACGCCGTGGTTCGAATTCGCGCCGCGTGCATTTCAACGAGCTGTTGTGGCGCCACCTAAAGGAGTTTGAATATGGACAAAACGAAACAAAGTTCTAACATATGTCCGTCTAGATTTTTATATTTTTTATTTAAGATATAAGGCACATGTTGTTTAGAAAATACTCACGGCAAACAATATTTTAGTTTAGTTTTTTTGGCCCCTCGCCCCCTCCGATTTATGGCCATTGTCAGCTGGCCTGCGGCCTTTCAACGATATTCCTTACATATTGTGGCTGAATGTTGCGGACATTGAACCTGGTTGAATGGGGTTTAAATGGAGGGGCAAGATTTCTTTTTGTAGAGTATTAATGCTCAGGACGGAGCGAGTATTAGGCTGCTTCTCGTCGGCAAAAGGAGCCGGACGAGCAAGTCACGAAATGCAAGAAAATGAACGGCTCGCATGGTTACTAGTACCGTCTCGCTTGGTTGACCAGATAGAAACAGCGTAATTAACCTGATAAATACAATGGACAGCCGTCAAATCGTTGATCATTTAGACATGTTAATGATGAGTCAGACTGGTGATCCTTTCGTCCTTGTTCGTCTGTAAACGTGTTGTGCATAGCTTCGTTTATTCGATGTTGTGCCCCATTTTCATCAGAAAAAGAAAGAAAGAAAAGCGGCGTGTTTCTGTTGACGCGGCACACGCAAGTGAAACAGATTTACGGGCAAGCCGCGCGTTTCACGTTCACACATATTGCTCAATAAAGCACTCCGGCTATATCGACATACCGGCCGCACCACTGATGGTAACGGCTGGTTTTACCGGTGGTAATGGGAGCCGAAAGGACCTAGAACCTCAGGGCACTACAAGAATATAATTCATGGTTTCACGCCTGCTTACTGCATAAGTGTACAAAGTAGATGCATCTTCGATATAGCACTGTAATCATAATGGAAAAATAAACGAATTGAAATTGTTGGTCAACCAAGTAACCAAGGTGAACCTTCAATAATTCATGAACAGGTAAGTTTACACTCAACTGACTCATGAAACAATAAGCTAGCTGTGCCAAGAATCTCAATTAATCGAGCAATTAAGGGTGGTGACTGTCACATGCAATGCCTTGGGGAAATGCATGCAAAAGTAGGAAAATAGCTGTTGCCCTGTTTTTGCGCATGCCCTATCAACTGACTAATCACTTGTTTATTTATTTATTTTTATTTTAACATACTGCAGCCCAATTGGGCTATCGCTGGAGTGGACTTCTGCATTGCATATAATAAAATATTCTTCTGCACCAATCAACATCAACACCTTAAGAAACATGATGACTTCAAAATAAAAGATACAATCAGTGTAATAAACACAGCATGAATCAAGTTAATTTATACAAAAATTCATCTAAAGGCAGTGACCTAGTCTCACTTGGGAATAAGCTCAATTTTTCAATTGTATAAGGAATGAAGCTATACTTAATTAGGTTATTATGCAGTTGAAATAGTGCAAGGTTAGGTTTCTGGCTATTCCTATTAGGCTTTAGTTTATCAGGACACAGATAGTTGTTAGTTAATGAGTAACGTGGGGTGTTAATAAGGTTATGCAACAATTTAAGGCATTCACGATCACGCGTCTTGAACTGAGGATGTAAACCGAGTTGTTATTTATTAAAGTCATTATTCCTAAAATTCGAGGGTTGGAATTTCCCCTCACCAGGCACTGCTGGCAATAAAATTACCTACAGTGCTTGGCGAATGCGTGCCGCAGGGCTACAGATGACCTACAAAGATGGCGCTGAGCCCCTGCTTAGAAAATGGAAGAGAGGCCTGACTCTCGTGCCCCGGCTAACTTTGAGCACTGACTGTTTTGGTCGGTATAATATATATTGTACTACCACAAAGTACAATGATGTATATTAATGATTAAATGGAAGCTGAAGAGTGTCGAATTCAAGAAGACGCTCATATACGGATGCGGGAACCTTATAAACCATGTAGGTAAAATTTTGTTCTTGTTTTTTTTTCAATTAGGAGCGACGTAATCGTCGGTTAAAATTGCGCTGTAGCTCCGCCCCCCGTCGAATGCCGCGCGCTGCTGCTGACGCTGACGATGCGAGCGGAGACCGGAAACCGCGGTGTTGTGACGTCAACACTAGTGTTCCGTTCCTTCGCAGCCTCCATGACCGTGCCTGACCGTGCTTGTTTCTGCGTGCGTGCCATCGTAATCTGCTTCGACCGACCCTGGATTCCTTTGTTGGTGCGTCTGCGTGTATGTAGAGTGGTAGTATACGGCCAGCCCTGCAATTCGGCCTGCGCAGTTGCTGTATATGGCCACAGAATGAGCGAGGACTACTCGCCACTAGCAGGCTTTCTAAACGCAATGCGAACAGATCGGAGCAACGAAAACAAAGACGGCACGAGTGCGGACTGACTGATGATAACTGGTGTTGGAAGGCCTTATGAATACACGAACTCGCCCAAACCTGGATTTTGATATACTGCGAGCTCCTTCGTGTTAGCACGCTGAACGGAAGATGCATGTTTATCTACCGCCCTAGACGCAGGTTTCGTCGCAGAGCGCCGCGAATTTTATATTTGCACGTGTGTTGTAAAACAACCTGCATGCAGCTACCATAACGCAGTGCAAATGTAGAGTTTGCATGTAATGGAAAGCCGGCGCACGCCAGGACGCTACGCTCTCCCCTTCTTTTGCGCACAGCGAGTAACCGACCGTCCCACGTAGCCAAGGGAATTCGCCACCTTTACGACTTCGGTTACGAGTAGTGTGCGCATAGCGCACAGATGAAGGTCACTACACGTACTGCATGAACCGGGAAGCTTTTCACGCGTTTAAACCGTCTTTGTAGATTGCCGACAGCTTTGGACAGCGCACAAATGCCGACGATCGCATCCCCGCTTACGTTCCACGAGGAGGCATGCAGGAGCACCACACTACAGTTGTTTGACAGGAAACGAGCTCACTAGATCGGCGAAAGATCGGCGAGATCACTAGATCGCTTTGCGAAAAACATACTCACCAAAGAGCATTTCCAACACGAGGAGATCCCAAGACTTCGCTTTCGTTGGCGTCGAAAGCACTGCTCGCACCAGCATCGTTTGCTTCTTCGAGAGGCCGGCTCTTCGCAATGGGCTCGTACATGTAGGGAGTAACGCCGAACTCCTCAGAAAAACGCAGTCTCTAAATTTTCCATTACCGTCTCAGAAAAACAGCACCAAACTACCTGGCACCGCGCTTCATGTGTAGCGGTAGCGGTCGGTTCGGACGAACACTAGTGTTAACGTCACGAGGCGCCCGACCAATCACAGGCGGAAACGAGACACGCGAGCTGGGCGTGTCCGCTGCCGCACTTTTCGTCGAAATAAATTATATTCGCGCTTTCTTTCGCTCAATTTTGATACGATATTCGAATTCGGAGGGTTGAAAAACATCATTTTTTCTGGAAAACCTTTTAGCTTCCCTTTGATACAGTAATAATACGTATATATAATAATGATAATGATTCTGATCTGCTACCACATCTGCCTTCCTTCATGCCACAGAAAACGTGTATGGAATTCATTTCTCAAATGAATAAATATACTTGAGAGTATTGTCGCGCTGTCGTGACATTTTAGAATAAAACAATGGCAACATCACTTCCAAGCATTAACTCTTTATTGGTCAAAACTCTGCCCCCCAAAAAAATACATGTGACACTCAAAGCACAAAAACCTAGCGGCGAGCGTGGTTTGTCAAGCGCGTGACATGACTAGTCAAAGGTCGTAACGTAATCACTGGTGCTGTACACACGCACATACACACACACACACACACACACACACACACACACACATATATATATATATATATATATGCACACCTTCCGCAAAGTACAACACTATTTGCATCTCGCGTTGACTGATCTATTTCAGTTGTTAATACGTCAATTGCAATCTACAGAAAAAGGAAAACAATTCTATGCATATGTGTCAGTGGCTAGAAGCCGGCATTGCCATCCATACCTAGACTCCATCGGAGCTCATCTGTCTGGCGAAAACTACAATTTAAATCACTGTGGTTCAGTAAAACCATGTTTGTTCACAGTGAAATAAATGTAATTACTCTAATTGATGTAACCCACTTTTATTTCCTTTTCTTTTTTGAAAGTGTTTTTTGTCACCGGTCTGCCAATATGTAAAGGAGGTCAGGGAGCACTCAAGCTGCCGATAAGCAGCTTTTAACTTGACCCCCTCCATTTGCTTGTAAATGGGCCCGAATGAAATAAATGAAAGTATAATCACGCAGCATCAGGCTGGGCATCAACCTAACTGATTCTTAATATCTGTAACTGTGGCGCGGAAAGCATATGTCGCCTTGAAGAAGACAAGTTCACTTGATGAAACGTTGGCTCCTGCTTTCACGTTCTCGTTTTGCTCATCGCCGTGAATTTCCATCTTCCGCCTTATGGTATTTTAACTCGCAGCCGAAAAGATTGCAGATTCTTCTTGTATATGGATAGTTGGTATATAATTGTGAATCAGCAACACACTAAAAAAACGTTTTCTTCTAGCGCAATACCGAAGTATACAGAGCAGAAAATTTATTGTGCCTACCTCGGCGTCATTTCACATATTTAAGAGGTGAATCATTTTCCTTTGTGTACATGGATGACTGACTTTTGCACTATGCACTATGGATGACTGACTTTTGAAAGAACAATGATGTGATGCCTAAAAACCTGTGCACCAACTTTCTTCCGATATTAGTTACTAATGCTTTATAATGTGTTTTAAGATACTTCATATGATGCGCCTAAATTTGGTGCTAGAGTGGAGAGGAGTGCAGTAGTTTTACTTTACCTGGGGTGGCAAAAGGCCTCACAACATTGCTACATCAAAGTAGCAGTGCTGCAGCACTCAACAGTGCGCTTAAATGCATTCATTTGAGCGCATCACATAAGAGGGGAGGGGGGATTACAAATATAAATGAGATACATAGTAATAATTACAATAAATAATAGGACAAAGCACAGAACAAGAGTATGCTAACATTGTTTACCCATTAAGAAACAAAATGTAAGAAATCATAAAGATTGCAAAACAAAACTTCTGCACACAGCATAATGAAATGTTGAAAATAAGCATGTCCACATAAACTATGGTATTAATACAGGTATTTATTAGTAACTCACAAAAACAACTAAACAAGAATGTAATAAAAAAGGCAACTGATGAACAGTGCGTAGCACGCCGTAAAATTTTAGTGTCAGATTCTGTGGCAATATCAGAGGGAAAGCAGTTCGAGTCAGTGATAGTACAGGGTTTGAAATAGCATGCATATTCTAACGTGTAACATGGTATGCGCTTGAATTTGAGGTGGTGATCCCGGCATGAACAGACGAC
The DNA here is from genome assembly GCF_050947875.1 of Dermacentor variabilis. Lineage (NCBI taxonomy): Eukaryota > Metazoa > Arthropoda > Arachnida > Ixodida > Ixodidae > Dermacentor > Dermacentor variabilis. The sequence continues at coordinate 124,980,805 of NC_134575.1, read as the reverse complement.
AGGCGGTGAGTGAAAGAAATCATTGTGAAGAGTAGTATGATTTTAAAGTTTGTCAAGCAGACAAAGACGCACTGATTTGTGGCGAAGAGATACTGCTTGTAAATAAATACGTGCTTGTAATGACGATACGCAAGTGCAAGATAAATAGTCGGAAAATGTGAAGGCGAGCAGCCCAGTTTTGAGCAAATACAATCTCGTCAACAATTTATACCTGCCAGAGTGTTATATTAACGATGCGCATTCGAGCTTTGTGTGGATTAGTGTAATGTAAGCAAGTTTATGTGTGTTGAAAAGACCTTGGTTTAGGTTTCATTTGATGATGCCAAGAGAGTGATGACCTGCTGCAAATATGGAGTAAATGTGGTTGTTTAATGTTAAGTCGTAATGTAAATGAAAACCTGTACTGGTAGTTGCATGTTACACTGGGATCTTCGAAATAGTCAATGACTTGTGAATTAATAATGTGTTCCATAAGTTTGCAAATTGTACTGGTTAATGATCTTCATTGGCAGTTAAGGGGTGAGAAACACTCGCCGAATTTATAGAATGAGATGACTTCATCCACTCACCAGTCTTAGAAATGGACCAAGGGGTTACGTTCAGACGCTGTGACACATTCTTGAGTGGCTTGTTATTAAATTTGCTGTGACCTGATGTAGATGAAGCTTTTAATCTGTTTAGTAAGGTAAAAATTCCCGACTCATTAAAAACAATTTCAGACGTGTCAGATTGCATGGGGAAGTCAGGGCATGCAGTGATGTCTTCGAAGGTGGACACTCAACAATACATGTCATTTAGCAACCGCACACTCTATAACTCGGGATCTACGCCACCACCAGAATTAGGATAATGTCAGGCTGTCAATAGGAGTTTATTACGTGCCATAGTCACTGTTATTCATGATAAATTATAGCTGTAAATCTGCTGACGTGTGGATTTTAGTAGCATCTGGCATTCTTCGTCACATAATAAATATCTTTGCCACGTTTTCAACTTTTGTTTCTTTAATTCGCCATTCTATAGAGCACTTCATTTTATTTATGAGGTGCTAGAGGCGTTTATTGAATGTTCTGTTGCATCTATTGCTGAGAGAAAGGACGAACATTTTGATAAGATTTGCAAACGTGGCTCTAAACATAACCTAGTTCTCTTCAATAGCTCGAGTGTGTCTGCCAAGGTGACTATATCAAGATTATGGCGAGTAAAGTTGGTCCTATTGTAGGACCTGATGTGTTTAGTATAGTTTTCTTTTTTGTTATATAGAAGTTAAGCAGGCCTACTATAAGTGCATGATCAGACAGCCGGTCCGGGTGAGTCATGCCAGAACAGATTAGAGGATCGCTCGTCGAGATGAGGAGGAGGAAGAATAAACATTTATTTTTAAAACAGTATGCCGCGTTAAGCCTCAGTTCTACTCTAGGTAGGAGGTCTCCTCATTCCAGGATTGCTCTGGCCTTCACTGCCTGCTTGGCCCTGGCGACCAAGTGGCATTGTTGTTCCAGGCCCTCGGAGATAAGCTTGGCCTACCACGTTTCAATGAGGCCTTCGCTTTTTTGTCTGGAGTGATATTCTTTCGGTGAAGGCGATGCGTCAGTATCTAGATGCTATGGACACCCAATAATCAGGTGTGCCAAGATGTCCGGTAAGGCGCACATTGTGCAGTGGTATCCTGGTAGCATTGGGTCTAGTCTGTGCATGAGTATTCCGTGGGTGTAAGTGTTACTCTGTAGTCTTCTGAGTGTGGTACTTTCTTCTTTGGTGAGGTTTGGGTGAGATGGTGGGTACACCCTGCGTTCCAGCCTGTGATGTTGAAGGATCACTGAGTAGGTGACGGGTACGGTCTCTGTCCCTGGTGACGCAGACCGAGCATCTTGAGAGTAGGAAGGGTTGGCCCGGCAGGTGTGACCTCGGGCCGCTATGTGTGCTGCTTCGTTCCCCTCCAGCCCATCATGCCCAGGAACCCAGGTCACGCAGGGGTAGGGGATCGGAGTACTGTCGTGCTTCAATATATTTAGTGCTTCTGTCGACACGTGACCCTTAGCGTAGTTCCTGACAACTGCTTCAGAATCAGAAAGAACAACAGCTGCGTCTATACAAGTGGTAGCTGCTAGGGCGATCGCCGTGTCTTCTGCAGTCTCAGGGTTTTGTGCACGAAGTGTGGCAGACGCTAGCTCTCTGTCCTGATAATCAACGATGTTCAGGGCGTAAGCATTTTTTACAGGTATTTGGCTGCGTCGGTGTATCTGGCGTCCGGATCTTGGGTGTGTTTTCGCCGTACGGCATCTACTCGTGCTTGTCTTTTTTTCTTGTGATAAATGAGGTACGTGTTGCGTGTAATTTGTGCTATGCACAGGGATTTGCGGATGTTTGGAGGAATTCTTTCTTTTCGGTCCGTGGTAGCCTATAAAGGTTTCACCGTAGGTCAGCCGTTGCAGAACTGGTCTCCCGGTGGGCATGAGCTGAAGTCATTCTAACTGACTGGCTTTATGAGCTTCACCTATTTCTCGCCAGATGTTGTGTATTCCCATCTTGAGAAGACTCGTAGTCAAAGCCGTAGATGGTAGGCCCAGGGCTGTTTTGATGGCTTTGCATATTTGAATGTTAATTTTTTTCTACCTCTGATGAGATCTAGAATATTGGCCAGTGTACATGATGAAAAGGTTGGGAGAGTAATGAGTTGAGATAACGTGAAGTGCATACAGGAATGAAGGAAAATATGCCATTGAGCGTGAGCAGCTCTGACAGATTCTGTTGTCCAGTTAATAACGGAGAAATTAAAATTGCCATAAATGATCATAGTAGAATGCCAAAATAGCATATGCACTTCATTTAGAATGGTTTGAAACTCGCTTGAAAATGCGTAATTTACAGCCGGAGGGCAATAGTATGCACTTATAACGTTCTGCTTGAGCATTGAAGTGAAATGAAAATGTGCTCTAGGAATGAACGAATGCCAGTCGGAACTGCAAGAAATTATTTTTAAACCTATGAGCATGCCACCTTCCATGCAGTTGCATTATTCACAACGAAAAGTGTTGTATGCAGATGTGGAAAGAAATATTTTATTGGAGATTGTATTGTTTACCCGCGTCTTGATTAGTGCAAGAAGAGATGTCACGCATGAATCAATGAGTGATGAAAGTGACATATATTTTGACATCACACTTCAACCGCTTGTGCATAAGAATGACAGGTTTGTAGAAGGGTTATGGTTGTGTGGTTGCATAAGCTGTCAGTTTCAACACTTTCAGAAGATGAAGGTTTTGCTTGTCATTCCAAAGCATGGTGAGATAGACGCACTGCACAGTTTAATTACTTCCGAGTCCCCAACCTTTGTGTCGTCGTTGACCAAGAGCTTGTTAAAAACCAAGCAAGCTAAGTGTGAGCTGTCTCATACTGAATACAAATTTTAAAAAATTAATAAGAAAATAAGTAAATCTGTCATCCTGATTGCTGATTTGCGGTTCCCAAGTGATGGAGTAGTGCGAAAGTGACATATATATCTCATTTGTACATATTGTACTCAACCCACAGCAACAGTAAAAACAGGAAAGAAAGGAAGGAAAATGTAATTATGTGAAATTATACAGATGGAGCATCCTTTTTTGCATGTGAAGTAAACAATCAATATACGCACATGTGAATACGATATGTGCATGCATTAGAATAACTTTTACCACTCATAACATGTCAGCAAGACCGCAAGGTGGGCGAATTGGTTAGGCTTTATCTTAGTTTTGGTAACAGCAAGCGCAAAGGTACGATCAGTAGAAAATGTTATTAAATACACGAGCAGGGCTGTCAATGGTTTGTGAACAGTTTTCGGTAATGCTATGTGTCATATCCGCGACCACAGCGACCAGGCTGGTATGGACAAGCGTAGGGCATGATCGAGCTCTTCCTCTTCATTTCACACGCTGATAACCACGACCTATTGCAATACGGCAGTTTCTTGCCGTTTGCTAATCGGGCTTGGGCAAAGCTCCCGTCGTTGTGTGCAGCCTGACGTGCGCCGTACGCGATGCGGGCCGGGCAATAATAGATTGACTTTTGTAAGGTATGCTCGCTGCGTGAGGGAACAACGCAGGTGAAGGGCATAGAAAAACATCCCATTCTCGTGACGTAAGGTTCGATATATGACCTGTAATTATCTCGACGGTTCTTAGATTAACCGCGTAGCTGTTGCGCGGCCCTATGCTTCACGCTGCCCAATTGTAGACGGTGGATATTGTAAATATGTCGTCGAAAGGTACATATATGAACTTCGTTTGCGTTTAGCTCCCGCAAGAACTTTCAACGACTCGCTGATTTCCTGGGAGTCGCCAATGAATGTTCCCCGGCGAGACGCTCCTAGGTCCGAGCCCGGCCCGGGCCCGAGTCAGCAATTGCTTGCCCGCCCCGAGCGTCCTCGCACCGAGTTTGGTATAGCCGGCCGACAACGCTTTCTGTCTGGCCAGCGCTAGTCGTAAAATCATGTTGTGTCAACAATTAAGTTAGCGTGTTGACGGTACGTGAAATGTCGGTCGCTTCCGTATCGCAGCTCTGTTGGCTTTCACTTTTTTTTATTGGTTTACACAGTAGGTGCGATTGCGATCACTTTATTCAGACGGTTATGCGTGAAGCCAATATATATATATATATATATATATATTCCGGCGACGTTGTCGGCAATAGAGCAGGCAGGCCGGATCGAGGTGCCGCACACGCTAGGGCCTTTCCCTGCCGTGCTGCGCGTGCGACATCACCGAGAGGTCGTTTATGTGGACGGTGGGTAATAACAATAACGGTAGCCCCGAGAAAAGAAGTCATGTGACATACTGGCCCTGAAGATAGGATCATGTTTGCCGAATCACACCGTATGTAAGTATGACTCGGTCGAATTGGCACAAACGGTTGAGAGGCTGTCATGAAATATGCTTGCCGACGACATGCCGATGAAATGCTGTTTAGTATTTTTCACGCACACAATTATAAACGCACTTCCTATTAGCGTGTAGACGAATGATGAGCGCGGCATATATGTACCGTAACGTACATATTCTCCTGAAGAGGAACATTACAAATGTGCACATGGTATTCACATTTTGTTAATTTAGTGATGATATATGTCGGCTGTGTGGACCTTTACCATGTAGTATAATATGCAATGTAGGAAAGAAGTATGAAAAACTCAACAAAATTTCTTGACAAATGACCAACTGAGTAAAATCTGCTTTTCAAATAACCAAACATACCCCACAGGATTGTCACTTGTAGCTTTTTGAACTGAGGTACCACATTTTTAATCACATGCATCTAGGGTACGCAATCCAATTTCAGAACATTGCTTAAATAACAAAAAGCTTCCATAGTCTTGAATACACTCATAATGCATATAGCACTCATAATGCAGTTACTGTACACATTGCATATTGCATGATCTGCACACTGCAGAGCATGTTGCATAATCTGTTTTGTACTTCCTGCATGTATTTGGCTGCAAGCCTTTGTTTTCAAGAGTGCACATAAGAAGGAAAGTGTTTGTATTCTGTTTGGATGATGCAGAAAAGAAACATGCAAATTATAATATTTTTGATAAGATAGCTGGATTGGACCAGCAGGACCTACCTATCATACCATGATTATGCCAAGGCAGATGGCACCTAACAAAATCCAGAAAATGTATCATCCACTCTAAGTAATTGGTGAGCAAGCTTGAATACCATGAGGGGCCAGTAAGCCTTGGCTTTGGTATGAAAGGAAGAGTCCTGGAAATGCCTAAACATATGTGCATAAGCGACAGGAGTTAGCTCTATCTGTAACCCACGGATGTCTCCATTATAAACGTAAACAGCAGTGCTTGTGTTATGCCCTGCTGCTTAATTTCAGAGAGACTAAGAGATGAATGAAAGGCATAGATATAAGCATTGAGACGAGCATTATTTATGTTCTTTTGCAATATGAAGCTGCACTTACCACAATTTATAAACGCTGCATTAAACATTGCAATTGTTGTCTCTAGCTTGCTCATTTTATTAACTGTTCCATTCACAGTCTGAACTGAACAGCGTTACTAAACATATTAACTTATTGTACTAAAGTCTGAAAGTGTCTTGGTTAGGCATGCGTTTACATACACTGGATGAGTGAAAGGCATATGAACACACTCAGTGTTGCTTTCCAACTGAGATTATTCAATCCATTGATCCACCTGACTTTAAACCTTCGCAGGTGACTGTTCGAGTCAAGGCACATACTTTTGCCCACATCTACTGTTCATTGTATATTGATTTCTCTTTTACGAGTATTCACGGTGGAATATATGGGATATTAGAATTAAACACTGAAGGCCGTAATAATGAAAATAATATGGCCTTTGAAAAGAAAAAGCATAGACAGGGCATTAAAATGACAGCGAAACGAAAAAATAAATTGTTTGTTTAAAAATGAGCCTAATAAACTCGTAACCCCGCATGGACGAGATAACACCTGTGGTGTCCAAAATTTAGCTAGTGGGGAGGCCTGAAGGGTCGGCTCAACAAAGAATATTACTGGTCAGGCATTTTGGAGGCTATACCACACAATAGTACAACCTTTTCACAGCTCTATTGATGATGAAATGCTTGTACACAGTTTTAATGTAACAATTCTACCTATCTGAGAAAATCCATGATTATTTCACCCATGACATGCCTCTTGGCTCTTGAAAGTTGAGCTTGAAGGCTGGTATGCTGCGTACAGTAAGCACCAGACTAGCAATACCAGAGTAACAGCTAGGGGAATCAACCATTGCAATCACCTCTGAAAATTTAATCAATGGAGTTATAGAGCTCTTCTGAATCACCTTTCTAACAGTAGAGTAACACTGTACCATTTTGGAACAATATATTTGTGCTTCTCTGACATGACCCAAATACCTTTAATCGATCCCGGCACATATGGGAGAAATAACCATTAATGGCCCTCCCAACCTCAACGAGAAGGCCCACCGAGCCGCGCGAGAACTAACCCACCGTGGCTCGGACAGTGACTGCCCAACAGCCCGCAAAACCCGGGGAAAGGGGATGGACTGCGGGGAGACGAAGACAACGAAGTTGTAATACAAGACAACAGAGACAGACTGATCATGTACCATGACATACTGACACACTACACGAAACAAATAGAAACATACCCACAACCCCGCAAACAACTCGACAGGTCCCAAGAAACAGATTGGAGAAGGTTGCAAACCAAAATGTTCCGAAACCCAGTACACTTAAGTAGAGTAAATTCAACACAGTACCCAGACGCGAGCTGAAAGCTCTGCAAGCACGAACACGCAGACATGGCACACATCTTATGGAATTGCACACAGATCAGATCAATATATGTAGAGGACGAGATAGAAGTGGACCTTCTCAAGGAGCGATGGCTAAGCGCTCTGACTAGCTCGGAACTACACGACCAACTCTGGGCCATCCAGTGGGCCCGGGCAGCGGTGGAAAGGCTATGCCTCGCCGCACATAATGCCTGGGTGGCCTGAGCCCAGGCTGGCAACCTTGCAGATCCTTTTCTCATTAAAGTTTTTCCTGTGCGTCCCTTCCTGGTTAAAAAAAAGTTTACCATCCTAAACGCCATGTGCATCTTTAGAGGTATGGCTTATAGAGATACATTGGCAATTCAATCTTGCCACCATGGATGCTAAAAAGTCTCAAAAAGCAAAATGCTACTCGCTGATAGATGCTTCATTTCAAAGAAAATTTTCCCTTTTTACACACAATGCTTTGTTTAAGGTCACATTCAGAGCAAGTGGAAAGCACAATTAGACCTATAATTCCCTGCCTGTAATGATCCTTTGTACAAACTTGCTGTGAAACAGCACTGCATGAAGCAACACTGACTGTCTACAACTGCAGAAGGTTACCCTCTTCATTCAGGCAGCAGTGACATTTCTTTCCATTCATAATAAGTGAGTCAAAATGCCTTTGCTCACCTTATTGAAACTACGTATTTCCTGATGATAAATTGCAGTTAAGAATACGGCGTCCTTGACAGTGCTGGCAAAATTGATGCAACAAAGGCTGTCAGATTTGAGCATAAAAGCATGTGTCGCATCAGAGCAAACTTTTCGGGGTAGAAAGACGGTAAGTGAGCCTGGCACAAGAGGTGCGGGTAGATACATGTTCTTGAGGTTGGTATGTGGGTTGTTATCTGCTATGGCATTGAAAAGGCCAGAAAGGTGTCCCTGTACCTAGTGTAAGCAAGCAATAAAAGTGAGTAGTTGTGAAGCTTGTGCATCTTCTGACGAAGCTATGTGGCTTTACTGTCTTGCTTCAGCTGGTTAATGACACTCAAGGAATTGGTGTGTGTCTGTATTTGGGCGATGTTTGATAAAAATGAGGCTGCCTCAATGGTGTCATGTGTGGCTTTACCGTGTACTAGCCCTGTTCTGCAGACTCTTTTCATGCATGGTACGAAGCTCAAGTAGAGTTGCAGACATCTATTGTATATTCCTTATTTTTTAAAGAGGGAAGTACTTAAGGGTGACTCGAACTATGCTTCCATCTTCCGTAACGGCAGCGTCTGTACAAAATACATTGCTCCAAAGGAACGTCAGTGTACAGCCTTGCCATTGCCTTATTTTTGTTCTTGCACCCAAGCAATCAGAAGTGGCTGCAACATGCAACGTCTTTATTTCACATGCTCATTCCCGTTGACTTAGCAATGCTGCCATGGTGTTCACCTGGGCATGTTCTTGAGTGAACAGTGGGAGAGCAGCTATTGCCCTCATCACGGTCTGAATAATGATCTCAATCTGGTCCCTCTGCTTTGGCGAGAGCCAGTAAAACTGAGCCTGATAAATAATACGGGCCTAGAGTACACAGGAAACAACATTACTGGCTACTGCAGTACATGCTCCTTCTCATTTAGAGGCAATCAGTCATATCACATGGAATGTTGACATTGGTGTCTTCTTTATTTTGCGTGGCCAATTTGATCTTGTACCGGATTGGCGAACATCGAGACCAAGGATCTGTACTTTTATTTCTTGTAACAAGGACCAGTGCCGTAGCCAGGAATATTTCGGTGAGTGTGTTGGAGGGGGGGGAGGCGCGAGGAGGGAAGGGGGCAGGTAAATATTGTCTGCACATTCTCCTGTGCCAGATAAACAGAAATTTTGGGTTCGGGGGCAAGGACTTACGTTCCCGGTGTGGAACATGCTGCTAGGCAATGCCGGTTTAGTCTGGTGTGGTTGGAAACGCCTCTCAAGCTAATTGCCAAGAATTCTTAGAAAGCTATACTATGGCTCTTTTTCCTTGCAGTAAGGTGTGTATTGTCCAAAATGAGTGATGCACGAATGATGGATGTCGCTGCACCAATTGCTGCTTGCAAATGTCAGCCACCATTCAGGAGCACAGCAGTGCTGGGCGGCAGTGCTAGTAAATTGACATAGTTAGCAAGGCTTCATTACGCGTACAATGGAGTTAAATGTCATTTTTCGTTAAAATGGATGTGACATATGAGTAGGCTTTGGTTTTATGGCTATTATCTGGTTTTTGTGCACCCCTTGTATGGGCTGTATTATTCTTGCATCCCTCTGAGAATAAATATTTGCTTGTGAGTACTTCTTGCTGCCTTTATTATTGATTTTTTTTTCTTGATACTCAGATCCCCGCCTTTGCAATGCGGCCTCTGGCTCTTTTAAGTTCTTAGGAGACTTGTATGATGTTAACATATCTGAAAAGAAGCAGTAAACACACTGAATACTAGAATTATAGAAATCCACTGCTGTAAAATTAATGGTCAATCTCGGAAAGGGTCAACTGAATTGGCCACAATGAATAATTTACTGAAGCTATAGAAGCTGCTTTTCTGAATAAATTTTTCCACAACAAATAAAGCAATATGTGTGTCATGTTTCACAACAATTCACAATAACCTGAAACATATTTGCTTTGAGAATTTGTTCCAGGTGCCATGAGCACACTTAATGCAGAAGCTTGAAGGCAACACAATTACAGCCACACAACTCTTCCACGTTGAATAAAAAATCACAGACGGTAGCACCCGGGTCACCGAGTTTAAAAAACAGACACATGTTGTCATTTATTGAAATTCCTCTTTATTTTTAAAAGTTCAGTTCAGGACAAGTTACTGCACAGTGTAATAATGTTTACATCGGTTTCCATATTACATGCCCCTCTGTGGCAATAAAATGTTGCACATAAGTAATCAATCATGCATGCGCTCCTACACACAGTGCATTTTCTGGATAGAAACTGAGTGAATTAAGTGACATGGGACTCATTTGTAGTTGCAGGTAGACTTGATGGCCGATAGCACTAAGGACCCCCCAAGTAGTACTAGTAGTATAAACTTTATTTCTTTTAGTGATTTGGGCGGTCAGTGCGTCCCTCAGTCCAGGGTTCCACTGGTCTCTGTGGTTTGCTGGGCTTGATCGAGAAGAGCTATCTGGCTCTCTCTATCTGCACTAGCAAACCAAACATACCATTGCCTGTCACTTGGCACTTGCGCCGTCACGGGCGAATTGTAATTTGGAGGCTGTAGTTTATAGGTTCATGTTACGTGGGCAAGAGTTGGCAGCTCCACGCACCAAGAACACGTACTTTCATAGAATGCAGCGTGTGTCTTACTGAGTATTTGCACGTGTAGACATGTGCTAGTATGTACACAGTGCCAATCCCTGGGCTGTTCTTCCATTAGGTTGGAGTACGGGCGGCTGTGCTTTTGTCTCTCTTTTTCCTGGTTTTCAAAGGTGTCGTTTGGGTCAATGGGGGTCCCTTGAAAGGGCTGACTAGTGCTCGGATGCTTATTGCTCGAGCAGTTCGGTCCGCCCTCTCATTTCCCTCGAGTGCAGAGTGCGCCGGGCACCAAATTAACACCTGGTGCAATTCTGTGAACATTGTGTGTGACGGTACCCATCATGAACGACCAGAATGCTGCATTAGAGTCCATCATGGCTAATGCAGATTGTTTCTTTTGCTTCTGCATCTCGAAAGGCCAGTGCTATGGCTGCTGCCTCCACGGTGCAGGTTGAAGGGTTCCGAGTGGAGGTTGTTATCACTGTAGAGCGATTGAAGGCCTCTACTGTGAATTTGTCTGTTGCCAAGCTACACGCATCTGTGTAGTATATGTCTGAATTTCTTTCACATTTCTTTTGTAAAGCCTTTCATTGCGCTTTTCTTCTGCTTTGGTGGTGTTCGGTGCTCATATTCTTTGGGACTGGTGAAACTAGAATTTTCTCTCTTGTTTGTCTGCGTGGCGAAACTGTTTTTTCCCAGCCATACTGCGCTCTCAGCGGATATGCCACCTTTTTCAACAGGGCCTTTCCTTGTTTTGTCGAATTCAGGTGTTCTCTCTGAGGCGTGACCATTGCCAGGGCATGTTCTTCATATGTCTCGTGAATACCCAGAGCCTCCAGCTTTTTGGCGCTTGTGTTTCGGGAGCCCTAGCTGCCCTGATGATGGAGCTCACTTTAGATATTTCAGCCTTATTTAGCTTTTGAAAGGGGAGGCTATAGGTCACCCTGCTAATAATGAATGCTTGCACAAGTCTGACTGCCTCCGCTTCTTTGAAGCCTCTTTTCTTGTTTGGTGACTCCGAATTTATTCCATTTATCCTTTTCAGCACTGGTCAAACGTGCAATACATGACTACGAAAACGCAGTTAGTGTCTGCTTACAGAAAAAAAAATCTTTTAATGTTTCTAGCATGTGTGATGCCCTGCCATTGTCGTGGTGTAAAAAGTCAGAATACACTCAGGTATGTGGACACCAGGAGCAAGAAACAAGAAAAGGAATTGAGATTGGCTAGGTGGTTTCTTTTAATGCAGTGAAACGTAACTGAAGTCAAAGTATGCATTCACACGACATATGCACGCGAACACCTTATTAAAATACATCAAAGCCTGACCAAGCAAACAAATTCGCAGGCCTCCGAATTTATTCCATTTATCCTTTTCACCACTGGTCAAACGTGCAATACATGACTATGAAAACGCAGTTAGTGTCTGCATACCGAAAAAAAAATTGTAGGCTGTAACTCCCTGAAACTCTGATTTCTAATGCACAAACTTTTGTGCCCAGACAATTTAGTGCAAGGAAGTGCTGGTACATATTTTCCAATGCAAATGCATGCAGTTTGAAGCTTATTTTACAAAACTGATAAAATGAACATAATTGTGTGCACAGAGTGCATGCCTCCATTTAACACAGAAACAGGCTGACTGTTCGCATTATTCATGCTGCATAACAGCAATTTGCCACCTTAAAAATAATGTTGCTTTGACACAAATCGCTCTCACACACTATATCGATATTTAGGGCGAAATGGTTATCAAACACACCTGATGACGAAAATCCAACACTCTTTGACCCGCCGTGGTTGTTATAAGTATCCGTGGTGTTGTGCTTAGTATTAAGCACGAAGTCGCAGGATCAAATTCTGGCCACGGCGGCAGCACTTCGATACAGGGGCGTGCAAGAACACCCGCGTTCCGTGCATTAAGGAACTGCGCACGGTAAAGAGCCCCAGGAGGTAAATATTAATCTGAAGTCACCAAATGCGTCCTGCCTCATAATCGGATCATGGTTCTCGCACGTAAAACACAAGAAATTGAAAAAAATTGAAATGTCTCATTTTTTTGTGTGGCACTAGCTCCTTGAGCTTTCTTCAGCGGACCGATGGGTCTCAACATCGCGACATAAAAGGTGTGAGCGTTATGCGCATAGCGCAATGGGTCCGCACCATACTCACCACCGCAGTTGAATATATAAGGCCGCGTGAAACATGAGGCAACTGGGCAAGCGGTAATCCGAAACGCGCCGTTTCCAAAGCAGTCGACACCGTACGCGCTCCGATTTTGTGAGGACTGTGGGTGAGGTTTCACTAGCCGCTTTTAATATCGTGGCGCAGTAGGGAATGCCCGAGCACGGCCGAGCGAACCACAATAGTGTATTGTAGTACACAGATCACAAGGCGATGGCTACGCGGTGGCCGGTCACCGCCATGCTGCGCAGTGGGACAGGTATTCTTGTGAGGTTCCACATTACACGCAACACTCTCCTACGGCCGCCAACATTACCTCGTAAGCACGCATATAGACACACACGCAGAACTACGATGAGCAAAACAGGTGCCGTCACAGGCGCCGACGATAGTTACGCTTTGCGGGTTTTGCCTTCAGTTACACTTTTAGTAGATGGGAAAACGAACAGAAGTGAGGAAATTCTGAGGCCGAAGCCGTCGAAGTTTTGCTTGGTCCCGCTTGCGGAGACAGGTCGTCAGGTGCCGACTGGGGGTTCTGGCAGCGCGACAGGACATCGTTGTCGACGAGACCAATAAATCGTCTATTAGGTCGCCCAAAATAATTTGGCTTGCACTCCGGAAATGTATAAATTTGCAGAAATAAAAAAAACGAAAAAAGAACCACTTGGACAATATATCTCTCCTTTCTCATTTCCTTCTCACAGATGTGTAAAATAAAAGGAAATACCGCTTAAAATAAAAAAAACAGAACACCGTTTACGCTAAAGGGAGGCCTCGATCTTCTAAACTCCCTTTTGAAAAGGATGTAGAAGTAAGGTTCTTTTTCCTTCCTTCATCCTCATTTTACGAGGGAGCGAAGTGGAGGACGCTGAACATTTCTACACCACTGTAAGCGAGCACGGTTTTCCGGCACGTAGTCTCATAGGAGGCCACATCCCTTAAGATGCCCTTTTCGGCTGATTTCCGTTTATAGTGTATCGTTGTAAACGTTCACTCGCTGCTAGGAAAGCCATGCTTCTTATTGTCTGAGCCTCGCCGTTCGCCCATCTTGTTGGGCAGGCTAAATAATGATGCTGCTCACATTGCTTGCCGCACACGTTTCGTTGTGTTTTAAACGCTTGCTAGGCTTAGACACGAAAGTTGCACTTCATATGTTCGCGTGACATGCCATTCAGTGACTTTTATTCCATACTGAAGTGACTCGCATTGGTAGACTTATTTTTTTAGTTGGACTGCGCATACGTACTAGAGACTAAAACGGCGGTTCTTATCTTTTGAGACCCCGCTGCTCGTGCTACTCGCGGTGCAGGTCTAACTTTTATGCAGCGCGCATTGGCGTCGTTACTGTGCCTAGGAGCAGTAATATACAGCAGCTGTATCTCATGTGCGCCATATCTGCGCGCATAATTAATATAAACGCAGATATCCGCTAAACACAGCTTAAATTATAATGGGTTCAAAAAGAGATAATTTCATTTCATTGAATGAAGGCAGAGAGGTCGGCCTGAGCTAACGCGCTCAAGCCTACTACTCCACACATGGGAAAGGGGAATGGGGACATAAAGGTCTGATGAGGGACCACGATGACATTGCATGAAGGCTGCGCAAAGGTGAAAGCAAGTTCAACATTCTGATAATAAGCATTCAGAAAGGTCATTCATGAAGCCACCATCTGCTTCCGTGTCTAGTCAGTAGTCACCAATTCAAGTGAACTTATAGGCGCTAGGACGAAGCTGGTATGTGGGCCTCCCCTGCGTGAGGAACACAAGCGCCAAGCAAAAGCTTTATGGCATGTTAAGAGCAGCCATAGGCGACTTCAGCACGGCGAGCACCTGCAAAGCACTTTTAGTGGCAGTATTCTCGAGATCACCGAAAATCACACGCATTGACTCTACCAGGTGCTTCAGCGTTTTCTGCACGCTCTCCTTCTCATTGTGTCCATCTCCTTGCTTGTCCGTAGCGTCACTGGTTTCATAGGCCTTATAATTCTTGGCTTCATGGCGCAGAGGACCATTAGGGCCTGCTGGCATGGCCGTCGGCCTAGAAGGAAGCAAATGCCATTCCGTGTCTATATCAGCCGGTGGAGGTGAATATTAGCCGCGCGCTCTCATCCAGCCTGAATTAGCACTAGGCGCCGTTACTGTCCTCGATGTAAGTACAGGCAGAGGTGGTCGTGGCGCCTGTGCCCCGCTATGTACTTCTTCTGAAATGGCTTTGTGACGCTTCATACGCCAGCGTTGGTCACTTTGGCGAACAGATTGAGGAGCCTGTTTATGTGAAGATTGGTGTCTTGCGTTTTTCGAAGAACACGAACTTCTTGTTTCATCTTCAGGCATTCCTTCGAAGTAGCTTCGTGATAGCCAGTACAGTTGGGACATTTAAATGAGGAAACCTCACAGTCGGTGGTATTCTGCTCACCACCGCAACGCGAGCAGGTGTCTTTGCTTCTACTGACAGCGCTCACGTTTCCTGCCTTGGAACATTTCAGGCACTGAATATGCCTCGAAACGAATGGTCGTACAAGGTGTATCACGTAGCCCACATTTACAGACGCTGGTAATGTCCAAGAAGCAAATTTTAACTTGATACATCGGGATTGCCCCAAGCGTTGGATCTGAGGAATGCGCACCGATTACCTCAAAAGACTCTTGAGGTCCACGCGCTTGTTTTCAAGCTCCACGTCGGAAATCACTCCAGTCGTTGTCTCCTTCCCCTAAGTAATAAAGGAGCGGACGGGGATTGCGCTTAACTGTGAAATGGTCTTTAACCTCTCCAGTATTGTAGAATTTTTCACATCTATTGTAACGATGTTTTTGCGAGCGTTGATCCTAATGTCGTTTATTTGCCCATGGTCCACATTCTCGAAATATTCGGTTAGAAACTGACTGCTGAGGGAGTTCATCCTGTGTGACGGCGAGAGCGGCACGTAAGAAACCACGAAATATCACTGCTCACTCTGATTTGATAATGTCGCCTCAGTCGACATACGGCGCATCTTCATTATAGGGCGGCCCATGACTGCGGTGTACTCGCTGTCAGAGTTTATGGCTTCTCGCGTTGAGCTCTCGCAGGGAGCGAGCTGGTCCGAGCTTAATTAAGCGATGAAGTAGACGACTGACCTTCAGGTGGTCGCGGGAACATATTCTTGCTCATCCTTGATAAAATGACTCACAAGAATGGCAAGAACGTAAAAAATTGAATAACAACGAGAGGCCCGGAGCACCAGTGAGCTCTGGGTACTTCTCTCTTTTCCTCCTCTATGTGGGTTCAAAAATGTCGGGCAAGTCTAAGGGGCTTGAAACATTTTTAACACGGACAAGTTGAGCAAAAGAAACCTCTAACGAAGGGGCGGGCAATGACCCAGACAATTTTGAACGTTCGACGTTGATAAAATTGTTATGACCACGCACACGGTGGGCTGACAAATCAACAGTTCTTATTTGCGCAATTATTTGTGAAACGTTACGGCGTACATTTTCTTCCCTGCCTTGTATGATGTCTCAAAAAGTTGTGCCATGCCAAATCTTAGCTTATTCATCTTAGGATTACTTCACCGCAGATCAATGTGAAAGCCAAATTCTTCGGAATTACGGCATCAAGAAATTAAGACCCGCTGTATTACCAAGTCTTATTGTAGTACGAGCAAACACGTCTTTGTCAGATAATGGGATTAGTGCACCATCATCGGTTCTTATAATACCTAGACCCCCCATGCCTGTGTTTAAGAAAATAAAAGGTTAAAATCCACACGAAAGAGCATGTTAGTAATAAAGGGAAAATCAGACATCCACCTTGAGCGATCGGAAAGCGCGTTTTCCCCTCTTGGCCGGCGGAGAAGGGAGGCTTTGTTCCGGCCGCAGAGTCCTCCCCGTCTCAGTAGGGTGCCTGGTGGTGGTCTCGCGCGGACGATGCCCCCTCGGTGAGCGCTTATCCCCCCTCATCTTTTAAGAGGTTCAATACTTACAAGCATTTGTCTCGCAAACCATATTTATTTCAAGGGAGTTTTACACGTCTCAATAATTTCTCTCGTCGTATTCGAGTGCTGATTGCCGTGTTATAGTTTGTTAACGAAGTTTTTCCTCAAGTCTAAATATTTTAAGGCAGTTTTCCTAGTCTCTAAAGCCGCTCTTCTCCTCGGGCGGCCATTTTTCCAAGAAAGTATGCCTTCCAAACACTCGGAATATGAGGCTCTGAGTAGGAGAAGTATGAGGCTCGGAGCAGGAGCAATGGCGCTTGAATGTCACCTGGGGCCTGACGAACCAACCGACTGAGCTATCTTTCCGGGCAACATCCAAGGGTCACGAGTTCAAATCACCTCTTATGTTCCTTTCTTTCCCCCAAATTCTTTTCTTTTTTTTTCTTTTTATGTCTTTTCCTTTATTTTACCACTGTACGGGAACCCTCCTTCAAAAAAAAAAGATATATATGGTCAATTATATATGGCCACACATGTGCAGGTCATAAATACCAGGTTCTCTAGCCGAGTGCCATCCGTGCGGTATAACCGAGCTCAGATTGGTCGACTTTGACTGATCAAATCGGGCACCACTGTAGGTGAAATGAGGCGCACAACTCCTGCAGGACCCGCCGTGGTTGCTCAGTGGCTATGGTGTTAGACTGCTGAGCACGAGGTCGCGGGATCCAATCCCGGCCAGGGCACCCGCATTTCGATGGGGGGCGAAATGCGAAAACACCCGTGTACTTAGAATTAGGTGCACGTTAAAGAACCCCAGGTGGTCGAAATTTCCGGAGTCCTCCACTACGGCGTGCCTCACAATCAGAAAGTGGTTTTGTCACGTAAAACCTCATAATTTAATTTTTAATTAAACTCCTGCGGGGACGGTAGAGTATCCGCCTCCTGTGCAAGAGGACCGTGGATGAAATGCCGGTGCCGCGCAATTCTCCACCGGAAAATACAAAAAAAACAGTGTGTTGAGAATATTGCAGAAACAGGCCTGGAGTGCGGCCTGATCCCGGTGAGCGGAACCGGTAACGCACTCTCTCACAAGAGCAGGATTGGCCACCCTGGTGCAGTACTTGGCGACAACCTCCTATATGAATACAACAATCAAACCCCGGCCCTCAGTCCCCAGCAGCCGCGAAGCAGCTGACCACGGCGGCGGTCAGATCTGTGACGCTGCAGAGGGTGCTAAGAATGCCTGGCTCCGGACAGGCCGCCATTGGAATCTGAACCTGGCAACGTTTAACGTTAGAACGTTATCTAGTGAGGCGAGTCTAGCAGTGTTATTGGAGGAATTTGAGGGTAGTAAATGGGATATAATAGGGCTCAGTGAGGTTAGGAGGAGAAAAGAAGCATATAGTGCGAAAAAGCGGGCACGTACTGTGCTACCGGGGCTTAGCGGAGAGACGAGAACTAGGAGTCGGATTCCTGATTAATAAGGAAATAGCTTATTAGGAATTCTATAGCATTAACGAGAGGGTGGCAGGTCTTGTTGTGAAACTTAATAAGAGGTACAAATTGAAGGTGGTACAAGGCTATGCCCCTACATGCAGTCATGATGACCAGGAAGTCGAAAGCTTTTATGAAGACGTGGAATCGGCGATGGGTAAAGTCAAAACAAAATACACTATACTGATGGGCGACTTCAATGCCAGGGTAGGCAAGAAGCAGGCTGGAGACAAGCCAGTGGGGGAATATGGCATAGGCTCCAGGAATAGCAGAGGAGAGTTATTAGTAGAGTTTGCAGAACAGAATAATATGCGGATAATGAATACCTTTTTACGCAAGCGGGTTAGCCGAAAGTGGACGTGGAGGAGCCCGAATGTTGACACTAGAAATGAAATCGACTTCATACTCTGCGCGAACCCTCGCATCATACAAGATGTAGACATGCTCGGCAAGGTACGCTGCAGTGACCATAGGATGGTAAGAATTTGAATTAGCCTAGACTTGAGGAGGGAACGGAGAAACTGGTACACAAGAAGCCAATCAATGAGTTAGCGGTAAGAGCGAAACTGGAGGAATCCCGGATCAACCTACAAAACAGGTATTCGGCTTTAACTCAGGAAGAGGACCTTAGTGTTGAAGCAATGAACGACAATCTCATGGGCATCATTAAGGAGTGCGCAATAGAAGTCGGTGGAAACGCCGTTAGACAGGAAACCAGTAAGCTATCGCAGGAGACGAAAGATATAAACAAGAAACGCCAATGTATGAAAGCCTCTAGCCCTACAGCTAGAATAGAACTGGCAGAATTTTCGAAGTTAATCAACATGCGTAAGACAGCTGACATAAGGAAGTATAATATGGATAGAATTAAACATGCTCTCAGGAACGGAGGAAACCTAAAAACAGTGAAGAAGAAACTAGGAATAGGCAAGAATCAGATGTGTGCGTTAAGAGACAAAGCCGGCAATATTGTTACTAATACGGATGAGATAGTTCAAGTGGCTGAGGAGTTCTATAGAGATTTATACAGTACCAGCGGCACCCACGACGATAGTGGAAGAGAGAATAGCCTAGAGGAATTCGAAATCCCACAGGTAACGCCAGAAGAAGTAAAGAAAGCCTTAGGAGCTATGCAAAGGGGGAAAGCAGCTGGGGAGGATCAGGTAACAGCAGATTTGTTGAAGAATGGTGGTCAGACTGTTCTAGAGAAACTGGCCACCCTGTATACGCAATGCCTCATAACCTCGAGCGTACCGGAATCTTGGACGAACGCTAACATAATCCTAATCCACAAAAAAGGAGACGCCAAAGACTTGAAAAATTATAGACCGATCAGCTTACTGTCCGTTGCCTACAAAATATTTACTAAGGTAATCGCAAATAGAATCAGGAACACCTTAGACTTCTGTCAACCAAAGGACAAGGCAGGATTCCGTAAAGGCTACTCAACAATAGACCATATTCACACTATTAATCAAGTGATAGAGAAATGTGCAGAATATAACCAACCCTTATATATAGCTTTCATTGATTACGAGAAAGCGTTTGATTCAGTCGAAACCTCAGCAGTCATCGAGGCATTACGGAATCAGGGTATAGATGAGCCATATGTAAAAATACTGGAAGATATCTATAGCGGCTCCACAGCCACCGTCGTCCTCCACAAGGAAAGCAACAAAATCCCAATAAAGAAAGGCGTCAGACAGGGAGATACGATCTCTCCAATGCTATTCACAGCATGTTTACAGGAGGTATTCAGAGACCTGGAGTGGGAAGAATTGGGGATAAAAGTTGATGGAGAATACCTTAGCAACTTGCGATTCGCTGATGATATTGCCTTGCTTAGTAACTCAGGAGACCAATTGCAATGCATACTCACTGACCTAGAGAGTCAAAGCAGAAAGGTGGGTCTGAAAATAATCTGCAGAAAACTAAAGTAATGTTTAACAGTCTCGGAAGAGAACAGCAGTTTACGATAGGTAGCGAAGTACTGGAAGTGGTAAGGGAATACATCTACTTAGGGCAGGTAGTGACCACGGATCCGGATCATGAGACTGAAATAACCAGAAGAATAAGAATGGGCTGGGGTGCGTTTGGCAGGCATTCTCAAATCATGAACAGCAGGTTGCTACTATCCCTCAAAAGAAAAGTGTATAACAGCTGTGTGTTACCAGTACTCACATATGGGGCAGAAACCTGGAGGCTTACGAAAAGGGTTCTGCTGAAATTGAGGACGACGCAACGAGCTATGGAAAGAAGAATGATGGGTGTAACGTTAGGGGATAAGGAAAGAGCAGATTGGGTGAGGCAATAAACGTGGGTAAATGACATCTTAGTTGAAATCAAGAAAAAGAAATGGGCATGGGCCGGACATGTAATGAGGAGGGAAGATAACCGATGGTCATTAAGGGTTACGACTGGATTCCAAGAGAAGGGAAGCGTAACAGGGTGCGGCAGAAAGTTAGATGGGTGGATGACATTAAGACGTTTGCAGGGAAAACATGGCCACAATTAGTACATGACCGGGGTAGTTGGAGAAGTATGGGAGAGGCCTTTGCCCTGCAGTGGGCGTAACTAGGCTGATGATGATGATAATGATGATTACCCATTCGTAGCAATTGCTACAAAGGAAACCCATACGGGTTCCTCGATAGAAAAGCCTCAGATTTGGAGAAAAATTTGTCCTGGTCCGGGACTCGAACCCGGGACCACCGCCTTTCCGGGGCAGCAGCTCTATCATCTGAGCTAACCAGGCGGCTAGCAGATGGCAGGGCGAAGTCGAATTTGTCGACAACACACGAAGCAAAGGCAAGTGTTTGACGTAACCAGGCCATCTGCTAGCCGCCTGGCTAGCTCAGATGGCAGAGTGGCAGCCCCGGAAAGGCGGTGGTCCCGCGTTCGAGTCCCGGACCAGGACGAATTTTTCTTCAACTCTGAGGCTTTTCTTTCGAGGAACCCGTATGGGTTTCCTTTGTAGCAATTGCTACGAACGGCTGGAGGTCAGATTTTCCCTTTATTACTTACTTCTCTCCACCTGGCGGGTTTCTGCAGATCTAGTACGTCAAAAGAGCATGTTGCAGTTTCTCTAAGCAACGTTAAAGTTCAAATGAAGCTGATCAAAAGGCGCCGTTCGAGAAAAGACATTGCGTTAGCTTGCTTGAGAACACACCGTTGACACCGAAATCGATGGTATCGAAGTGGAAGGAGCTTCGATAAAGCAGTGCGACGTGGATACCGGAAGGTATTGGAGTAGCTCATTTATGAACCTCTCCTGTCATAAACGCAACACCCAAATCCTTCAGGTGCACAGTACACTGCGCGCCAAAGAGGTGAGCGTTGGGAGCGTCTGCTAGCTGCACCCGGTCGAGGTGCCGCCACCGTCGGCGCCCGGGAAGAGCCGAAAGACGGAGCGCCGGCACAGGAGGCGGAGAGAGGAGATGTCTTTTCTTTTAGATCATATAGTGGTTCTAGGTTGACCTCCTCTGGCAGTTGCTACGACGAGACGTTCATTTGAGGGATCGCCAGCCGTTTGTGCGCAGGCAAGACTAAGAGCGAGCACGAGAGAGAAGGTCTCGGGCCCTTGCTCCTTGAATATATGACTTTGCCTAGGAACTACGGAGGAGGCTTCTTAGCTCGTGTTGTAGGTGTTTGTCTCTAGGCACGCCGGCATTGCCGAGTGGAGTCGAGTGCCACATTTGGCGGGCGCTGTGCCGGACAGACTGTCTCGTACCTGCGGCGCTCATGCTAAGTTAGTCGTACGTAATTATATGTATTCAATCGTGTTGTTTCAAATTGTAATAACGTCTCATTATATCGCAGTATTGGTGGTGCCTCCAGGGCACCAAAGCGGCAACGGGGACACCGGTGCGGTAAAGTTTGTTTACGCCTTAATGCTGGCTGTCGGCGCAGTAAAATAGTTTAAGCAGCGGGCACTGACGCCCGATTTGGCAACCGCTGTGACGGACAGACTCTCACACCTGCGGAACTCGTGCTAAGTCAGTCTTGATCCATCAATGTGCAATAAGGAGCAATCGTAAATCTCCCAGAGATTCTTAGAAGGGAACTTAGTCCGTCTTGCAAAACAGCCGCCCACATATATACCGACGTGCGTCCGCCTACGCCTCCGTCCATGATGTTCTGCAGACTGCAGACAGAAGCGTCTCTTCTCAAGCATAACAGCGAGTCAGCCTAGTTGGAACAGATTCATCTTAAAACTTTTTGTGCGCAAACAAATAGGGACGAAGAATAGGGGCAACACAAGCACGAGCGCTTCCTAACAACTGGTTATATTTTTGAAGAACTACCTGCTTAAATACCCACAGATCTGCGCGATCTAGTCAACAGAGCACGCCTATAGCGCATATGATACCCGCAGAATTGCGCGATCAAGTCAAGAGAGCACGTCAATATTACTTATAACACTTGCGATAAAAATACGTGGACAAAAGCCACCCGGTCAACCTAAAAACAGCAAGGTGCATAAAACAACCACTTACATTAATATGCGTTAAAAATGAGATGATAGAAGCGAATTTTCTTTATCTAACAATGAAAAAGAAGGATGGCTGATGCATTTATTTTTTTGTTCTTCAATCCAGTGTGCTTCCACTATTTCCCTAGCGGTTTGATTCCTATGCCTATACAAAATGTCTGTGCTACTAAGACAAGGTGGGCAACCATGTTCTTGGCAATGCATTGCCAAATGCGTGCTAGGGCGACCTTTCAGACTAGAAAAGTGCTCCCTTAACCTCGCGTTAATGCATCTCGCAGTCTGCCCTACGTACACATGACCACACGTCATAGGAATCTGATACACAACGTTCTTCGCGCAATCAACAAATTAGTTCTTGCGCGGATGTTTAACACTACATTCTTTCTTTACAGCATCCTTACTTTCGAACTTCTTTTTAAACTTAGAACACACATTACTTATTTTGTTTTTTGCCGAAAATACCACATTTACTGCTTAACTACCAGCCACCTTTTTAAGTCTGTGTGAAAGGCCGTGCACATACGGAATCGCTGAAACCTTGGAAGCTACATCCTTCTGCCTTTCATTCTTTGTGCATTGTCCTTTATCCTGTTTCACTTCTTTCAATAGCCTAGCGCACGACGCCAGCATCAAAGCGAGCGGGTATCCAGCCTTTCTCAACCTATCAACTTGCTCAAAAAATGCAATCTTTACAGTGTGGTGACATGACTTCAACAACGCTGACTGGAAACACGAAGTGACTATACCATTCTTCACAAGCCTGGAATGGTTTGAGGCATACTTCATTAGCGGTTTTCCAGCTCGGGGTGAGAATGACCAACACACATGTTCCTGTAGGAATTTTAACTTGACATCAAGAAACTGTAGCTTATTATCTACCGGTACTTCTGAAGTAAATGTTAAGCCCTTGCCCAGAGAATTGATCCATGGCTTCTACAACCCTATTCCTGAAAGCACCCTTGTCTACATGACAGCCTAAGATCAAGTAGTCATCGACATATCTGTATACTTTACTTACTACACCTTCTAAATCTTTGGCCAACTCTCTGTCTATGCTTCCCAAAAATGTTACTTAAGATGGGAGCTACCTTTGACCCGATGCAGACACCCCTTGCCTGTATATACGTTTCACCACAGAATCCTACATGTGTATTCGCTAAATAAAAATACAGAAGTTCAAGAAAGGATTCAACGGCCATGCCGCACGTATTGCGGAATGCACCTCGTCATTCTCATTCGTTATGCTATCTTTAACACTGCACATTAGGGGCCCATGCGGTAAGGAATAGTAAAGATCTTGAACATCTATGCTGAATCCCCAGCTGCAGCTTGTACTATGTGATGCTAGACAATTCACAAGCCCTTCAGACTTTTTCAATAAGTACGGATCCTGCACTTCTAGGGAATGCAACATTTTCTGCAGGAACTCCGTGACCAGAACTTGCCAACACCCTCGCTCGGACACAATTGGCCTAAACGGAATTTCTTGCTTGTGGGATTTTGCCGTAAAAAATATCTCTAATTTCATTTCTTTTGAGTTCTTTACACGTGACGCAAGCTTATCTTGATCACAATTTTTCAATAGCTCCACCGCTTTCTTTTTTACGTTTTCTGCATTCACATCACATTTCTTAAAGCACTTGTTCACCGCTAGGAAAGACTTTTCTAAGTAACAATCATTTGGTACGACAACCAGAGGGCCTTTCTTTTCTGCTTGAACAACACGCAGATTATTCTAACCAAATACTTACCACTCCTATCAACATTGGGGCTAGATCTATTGCTTACCGAAGCTTTGGCCACGACGTCCACACATTTCACCACACATCGTTCTTTTTCTTTCTCTGGTGCACTCCTGGCAATGTCCCTTGTAAGTGCTAACCTGTCTACGATGTCGATCCTTGGTTCCACGCAGAACTTTGGCCCCAACTTGAGAACCTCTTGATGCCGGTCTACCACCGTTGCACCTCCTAGTAATAGAAGGCGTCCCCCTGGCACTTCCCTTTTCTTCTTCTTGGGCAATTTTCGACGAACATCATTTTATATAGCCTCAGTCACAATATTTGCCTGTGTGCACCAGTCCCGAAAAACCTTCACGTTAAAAAGACCATCGGAAGCAGACGAACAGGCCACCTTTAGACATTCTTTGAAATTACTAACCCGTCTCCGGCTCTCCGATCGCAAGATCTTGATCATTCTTCTCCCGTGTCCTGCAGGCGGGGGCAACCATCCGGTCACCGACAACACCTCATCAGGGCATTCCCCAAGTTTCAGGAACCAGCTTAACACCCGTGCTCTGCTCTCACAGACCGCGATAATAGGCACCAGAACTGCTGGGTTGTTAAAGCTATAGTTCGGACAAGTAGAAAGAGGGAGGAAGAACTAGAAATTAACTGAAGCATAACTGCGAGTCGGCCTAGTTGGAACAGATTCATCATAAAACTTTTCGTGCGCAAACAAACAGGGACGAAGAATAGAGGCAACACTAGGACGAGCGCATTCTAACAACTGGTTATATTTTTCAAGAACTACCTGCTTAAATACCCACAGATCTGCGCGATCTAGCCAACAGAGCACGCCTATAGCGCATATGATACCCGCAGATATGCGCGATCAAGTCAAGAGAGCACGTCAATATTACATATAACACTTGTGATAAGAAGACGTGGGCAAAAGCCACCCGGTCAAGCTAAAAACAGCAAGGCGCATGAAACTACCACTTACAATAAAATGCGTTAAAGATGTGATGATAGAAGCGAATATCCTTTATCTAACAATGAAACAGAAGGATGGCTGATGCATTTTTCTTTTTGTTTTTCAATCCAGTGTGCTTCCACAGTTTCCCAGGGGTTTGATTCCTATGCCTATACAAACTGTCTGTGCTACTAAGACAAGGTGAGCAACAACTAGATACAGCTATATATCTTTGAATGGTTGCTTGTAGGTGCTTGAGTATCGGCGTGCAAGTGTGCATCTATTTTGTATTTTGCGTATTTCGGGAGATTTTGCTTTTTCTTGTAAAAAACAACCAGGACCGCTTCGGCACGAAATAAATGCTTGATTAGGAGATTATTTAGGTGCACTACAACAACATGTTTGAAATTTAAGCAGTAATTAGAATGTTCGCTAAGTAAAAGCAATGAACTCATTAATACTTCATGATGATAACATACAAGTACCGTTGTAAGTACATACAACTGCCGCTAATATGCAGTCGGTACGATTTTTCTAGAGCTCTCGTTTTTTAAGAAAAATCATGGTCCTTGTTAACTGTTATATTTAGTTTCGTTATTCATTTGAGTTCTTTATTCCCCAGAGTGTGCTTCTGTTCTTCACTATATATGGGTGTGTATGTTGAATAAACAGCTTTTTACATCGGGACGGCTGGAGTCTGGCTTCCACCTTCGGTCAACACCACATTGACGACAAGGATGTCGTGAACGTACACCCAGCCCCGCTGCGCCGTCCGTATCCGCCCACCATGAGTTTCACCGGGCTTGCTCCGCCACCGTTTTTCCTCCCGACGCCCGGCGATCCGTCATTGCCATGGGAGCAGTAGGACCAGATGTTCAACGTGTACTTCCTGGCATCCGGAAGTACACATTTAAGCCGGAGCAAGGCAAGGCTCTTCTTTTGCATTGTTTGGGGGCGAAGGGCCAGCGTACTTATCGGACTCTACATGCAGACACCAGCGCCGCAGCACCGGCAGCGCCAGGTGCCCACTCGCCGTTGACAAGTCTGTCGTGGCCCCTCCTGACGAATACGACTGTGCACTCGCCGCATTATGGCACCAGTTTTCGACGTCGTGCAACGTTATCATCGAGCGTCATCAATTTCACCGACGCAGCCAAAACACAGGTGAGTCGGTTCATGACTTTGTTGCCGCTCTACGGGAGCTAGCGTCATATTGTTCGTTTGCCTCGCAAGATGATGTTCTGCGGCATCAATTCGTTGCCGGCGTAGCTTGCAATCGCGTACGTGAGCGGTTACTGCTCGAGGGTTCCACACTTCCATTCGAGAATTCAGTTCGAATTGCATTTCTATTTGAGCAGGCGGCTGAAGAGCTAAAGGAGCTCTCTGCTTTGGTCGAAGCAGTTTCATTGCGGCAGCGTCGTAAACCATCTTCGCATTCTTCGCAAAAAAGAAATTCAGAGCCGGCAGCCACCTTTGAGCAGAAGTTAACGAGCAGCGCGGGCGGCTCACGTGCGCCGCCGCGGAACCGCCCCCCTGAGCGGAGGCGAGAACAGAGTGGCCGCTCCGGTTGGCCATTGTTTCCGATGCGGCTCGCGGGAGCACATCTCGTTGGCGCCGCAGTGCATAGCGCATGACAAGACTTGTTCGTTTTGCGGTCGCAAGGGCCACTTTCAAAAGGTTTGGAACCGCAAGCTAACTCAAATGCAAGGCCGAGTCCGTGGAGTTGAATTTCATGAAGAAGTTTCGTCATCTAGCAGTGCTGAGCAAGTTTTGACTGTGCAACGTTTCGCGGGTAGCGGAATTCATATTCCGGTGCAAGTCTCTGATGTCACCTTGACATTTTTCCTTGCAGATTCACGGCTGTCTGTTTCAATCCTGTCGGAGGAAGAATTCAGTCGATATTTGCAGAGCGTTCCGCTCCTGCCTGCTCGGTATGTTACTCTGTTTGACTACTCTCAACGGCCGATTCCCGTGCTAGGTTGTTTCCAGGCAGACGTTCGATTTAGAGGCTGCACAGCGTCACTACGTTTTTATATTGTTAACCGAGGAACCTGTCTGATCGGCCTTGATGGCATTAAAGCCCTGGATCATTGCATTTAGGGTTCTGCTCTCAAGTGCTTATACACGTCCGTTGTTCCGTTGCCGACTGTCGTTGACCCGCTATCCTGTTCCATTTCCACGCGCAGCCAAGCACGCAGCCCCGTAACAAAGGTCTTCCGCCAACCTTAGCACATGAGTTCAGTTCACTTTTCAGTCCCGAGTTGTGTCTTGCTAAGTGGTACACGCATCGCATCATTATACGCATGGGTATCATTAAGGAGTGTGCAATGGAAATCGGTGGTAACTCCGTTAGGCAGGATACCAGCAAACTATCGCAGGAGACGAAAGATCTGATCAAGAAACGCCAATGTATGAAAGCATCTAACCATACAGCTAGAATAGAACTGGCAGAACTTTCGAAGTAAATCAACAAGCGTAAGACAGCTAACATAAGGAAGTATAATATGGATAAAATTGAACATGCTCTCAGGAACGGAGGAAGCCTAAAAACAGTGAAGAAGAAACTAGGAATTGGCAAGAATCAGATGAATGCTTTAAGAGACAAGTCGACAATATCATTACTAATATGGGTGACATAGTTCAAGTGGCTTAGGATTTCTATAGAGATTTATACAGTACTAGTGGCACCCTCGACGATAATGGAAGAGAAATTAGTCCAGAGGAATTCGAAATCCAACAGGTAACGCCGGAAGAAGTAAAGAAGGCCTTGGGAGCTATGCAGAGGGGGAAGGCAGCTGGGGAGGATCAGGTAACAGCAGATTCGGTGAAAGATGGTGGGCAGATTGTTCTAGAGAAACTGGCCACCCTGTATACGCAATGCATCATGACCTCGAGCGTACCGGAATCTTGGAAGAACGCTAACATAATTCTAATCCATAAGAAAGGGGACGCCAAATACTTGAAAAATTATAGACCGATCAGCTTACTGTCAGTTGCCTACAAACTATTTACTAAGGTAATCGCAAATAGAGTCAGGAACACCTTAGACTTCTGTCAAGCAAAGCACCAGGCAGGACTCCGTAAAGGCTACTCAACAATAGATCATATTCACAATATCAATCAGGTGATAGAGAAATGTGCGGAATATAACCAACCCTTATATATACCTTTCATTGATTACGAGAAAGCGTTTGATT
This sequence comes from Dermacentor variabilis, assembly GCF_050947875.1. Taxonomy (NCBI): domain Eukaryota; kingdom Metazoa; phylum Arthropoda; class Arachnida; order Ixodida; family Ixodidae; genus Dermacentor; species Dermacentor variabilis. Next base: position 124,952,263 of record NC_134575.1, on the reverse strand, counting down.
CAGTCGAAACCTCAGCATTCATGGAGGCATTACGGATACAGAGTGTAGACGAGCCGTATGTAAAAATGCTGGAAGATATCTATAACAGATCCACAGCAACCGTAGTCCTCCAAAAAGAGAGCAACAAAATCCCAATAAAGAAAGGCGTCAGGCAGGCAGATACGATCTCTCCAATGCTATTCACAGCGAGATTACAAGAGGTATTCAGAGACCTGGATTGGGAAGAACTGGGGATAAAAGGTAATGGAGATTTCCTTAGTAGTTTGCGATTCGCTGATGATATTGCCTTGCTTAGTAACTCAGGGGACCAATTGCAATGCATGCTCACTGACCTGGAGAGGTAAAGCAGAAGAGTGGGTCTAAAAATTATCTGCAGAGAACTAAAGTAATTCTTAACAGTCTCGGAAGAGAACAGCAATTTACAATAGGCAGCGAGGCACTGGAAGTGGTAACGGAATACAGCTACTTAGGGCAGGTAGTGACGGCGGATCCGGATCATGAGACGGAAATAATCAGAAGAATAAGAATGGGCTGGGAGTGCGTTTGGCAGGCATTCTCAGATCATGGACAGTAGGTTGCCATTATCCCTCAAGAGAAAAGTATGTAATAGCTGTGTCTTACCAGTACTCACCTACGGGGCAGAAACCGAGAGGCTTACAAAAAGGGTTCTACTCAAATTGAGGACGACGCAACGAGCTGTGGAAAGAAGAATGATAGGTGTAACGTTAAGGTATAAGAAAAGAGCGGATTGGGTGAGGGAACAAACGCGAGTTAATAACATCTTAGTTGAAATCAAGAAAAAGAAATGGGCATGGGCAGGACTTGTAATGAGGACGGAAGATAACCGATGGTCATTAAGGGTTACGGACTGGATCCCAAGGGAAGGGAAGCGTAGCAGGGGGCGGCAGAAAGTTAGGTGGGCGGATGAGATTAAGAAGTTTGCAGGCATGGTATGGCCACAGTTAGTACATGACCGGGGTTGTTGGAGAAGTATGGGAGAGGCCTTTGCCCTGCAGTGGGCATGACCAGGCTGATGATGATGATGATGATGATGATGACACGCATCGCATCAAGGAACGGCAAGGCGTGCAGTCTGTAACTTCGAGACTTCGCCGTCTGTCATATTCTCTCCGGTCACGCGTACCAAATGAGCTTCAGAGGTTGCTGAGCCTTGACAACGTCGAGCGCATCAATGCTTCTGAATGGGTGTCCCCCATTGTTGTTGCTAACAAGAAAGATGGTAGCATCAGGATATGTGTAGACCTCAGAGAGCCGAACAAAGCTATTGTCCAGACAGTTTCCCGTTGCCCCACACGGAGGAGCTGCTTCACGCTTTGGTACGCGCAACACACTTCTCAAAATTTGACTTGCCTTCCGCTCACCAAGAGGTTCTCTTGCATCCTGACAGCAGGGATCTGACAGTTTTCATCACTTATGACAGCCTTTTCCATTTTAAGAGCTTGCTTTGGGTTGGTTTCTGCCCCAGCGGAATTTCAGAAGATGGAGACAATCCTTGACCGCTACCCTGGCGTGTTGTTCTACATTGATGTAATCCCTTTTGGCAAAACTGCAGAAGAGCACCTTTCAAACTTGAAGACCGTGCTGCAAAAGGTCAAGAACGCTGGTCTGAAACTGAACAACAAATGCCTCTTCCACGTTGCAGAACTTGCGTTTCTAGGGCACAAAGTCACTGCACGTGGTATCTCACCACTTCCAGAGAAGGTAGACTCCATAATTAACACACCAGTGCCAACTGATGTTGCCACCCTTCGTTCGTTCCTGGGTCTCATAGAATACTACTCCAAGTTTGTTTCACACTTAGCACAAGTCGTTGAGCCTATGAGAGTCTTACTTTGCAAAAAGGAGCCTTTCATCTGGTCTGCCGAAGCAGGTTGCAGTTTCAGGAGGGTCAAGGAAATGCTTTCATCGAGTACAGTCCTCCAGACGTTCGGTCCGTCACTGCCAGCTATTTTGTCCACCGACGCGTCCAACTGAGGGCTGGGAGCAGTCCTGCAGCAACCACGCGGCCACGAGCTCCGCACAGTCGCTTTCGTATCTCATACACTGTCGCCTGCGGAGAGAAAGTATTCAGTCGGTGAGCCAGAAGCTCTTGTGTGCGTTTGGGCGTGTGAGCGATAGCGCACGTACCTTTGGGATCGCCATTTCACAATTCGAACAAGCCACCAGGCACTGGTGTCCTTGCTCTCGTCAAAAGGACATGGAAGAAGCCCACTCGGAATCGGACGCTGGAGTGCACGACTGCTTTGCTACAATATTCCTGTTGAATACCGCAAGGGGTCCACAAACACTGTAGCAGATGCGCTTTCTCGGCTACCAGCCCCTACCACGGAGGCAGAGATTGCTAAAGAGGGAGAAATTGTCTCGTTCATTGAGCCAATCTGTTTGGCAAGAAGTTCAGCAGGCCGCGCTCGACGACAGTTGCCTGGACACCATCAAGTCATTCGTGCTGAGTTCCTGGCCGCCAAATAAGTCCATACCAGAAGAGCCCAAACCATTCTACCCCCTTCGGGAAGAACTTTCTGTTGTCGAGAACCCGCTACTACGTCGAGAGCGCCTCGTTGTTTCGTCCTTCCTCACGGTTCAGATCGACACCGCGCGCGAGGCATATCCGGGTATCACGCGCACGAAGGCGCGACTGCGAGAGCGGTTCTGGTGGCCACGAATGGATGCAAGTGGAAGGTTGCAAGTCGAAATGGCCGAAAAAAACTGCCATATCTGCCTGTAGGCAGATACGTCTACCAAGACATCACCAGCCCCCTTGCAACCTGTAGAATGGCTTGAGCAATCATGGCAGAAGCTTAGCCTAGATATTGTTGGCACTTTAGAGCATGAAGCTCACAACAGCGGATTTGCTGTGACGCTTGTTGACTACCATTCTAAATGGCCAGAGTAATATTTTTGCAGCGAAGTGTCCACGAGCACCGTGAAAGATTTTTAACAAGTGTTTTTGCCCATGAAGGCTACCCCGAAGATATCGTTTGTAACAACGGACCTCAGTTCACTTCTCGTGAGTCCATTACTTTCCTGCAAACTAGAGGCATCAGTCTTTCATATTGTTCGCTATACTACCCCCAAACCAATGGGCAAATAGAATGTTTCAATCGCACACTGAAAAATTTCATTCAAGTCTCACTCCTCGAAAGACGATCACTCCGGCAAGCTGTCACAGAATGCCTTGTCATTTACCGCTGTACTCCCCACGTCACCCCGGGTGTCGCCCCAGCAATTCTGCTGCATGGTAGAATGCCCCGAACCAGGCGGGATGTCGTGGGTTTCTCAGGACCAGCATTTGCAGCAGACCCAGCCAAGGAGTTGGCGTGACTTCGTCAAAGGGTTCGGCGTCAAAGGCAGAGCAGCAAGCACTACACGGACAAAAGGTGAGCTGCCAAGAAGACGAAGAAAGGCGTAGGCGATTTTGTTCGCATCAAAAAACCATCCGTTCGTTTCAAGGGAGACTGCGCCTTTTCTTCACCATCTAAAGTGATCGAGCGCAGGGGACCAGCTTCTTTCCGACTTGGAGAAGGCCGTACGTGGAATGCCTCCATGCTTTCCAAGGTTCCGGAGAGGGGAACCTGGCAAACAGGCCAACCTGCCATGCCGCAGCCGCGGTCTGCTGATGCGCTGCACCCCGCCACGCCGCAGCTTCCTGATGGGCTGCAGTCCGCCACGCCGCATCCGCGGTCCCCTGATGTGCTGCAGTCTACCATGCTACAGCCGCATTCTCCCAGCACGCAGGCGCGGTCTCCTGGCATATTGCAGCAGCAGTCTGCGAGCCTGTCGCCATCGTCGCTAGTGCGACGTCCAAAGTGGCTGACCCGAGACCGCGGGCCACCGGCCTGGTTCCAAGGCTATCAGACCAACTAGTTGGCGGTCTGACGTTGTATACATACTCTGTAAATATGTGTAAATATGTAGAGTGTGCATACGTTCGGGTTTCCTCCTTACTGATACTAACAACTAATCACAAAATATAAAGGAGGATGTTGTATGTAGTTTCGTTATTCATTTGAGTGCTTTATTCTCAAGGGGGCGCTTTTGTTCTTCATTATACATATAGTTGTGTATATTGAATAAACGGCTTTTTACATCGGGACGGCTGGAGTCTGGCTTCCGCCTTCGGTCAATACCACACACACACAGGCACGTGCATATGTATATAAAGGTATATATGTATGTATAGGAAAGGCCATGATGCGCCAGTCACAAGACAAAATAAAACTTAATGTTAGAGCAGGGAAACCTGCATTACATTATAGTCTGTGTAAATAAACAGTTTCTTCTAAAAAGTCCAACAGGTTAGCAAATGGCACTAGGGGGTCATCTGCTAGTAATAGGGCAGGGTGTAATGGAGTGTGCAAATTATACAGGCTGTGTACAAACCTCCGTCTGAGTGTGCCGATGTATGGACATGTTATTAGGATGTGCATGACTCTAAGATCATTGCATTTTCGCAAGTTGGCGGGTTCTTGTTTCTGAGAAGGAAATTGTGCGTCAGATGTGTGTCCAATTTAAAGTCGGCATAACATCACCTCTTAGAACCGTTGCTGGTGACTGCATGATTTCCACTCGCCAATTACAGGCTTAATTAGAAGTAGCTAATTTCTTAAACAATTGTCCGAATTGCGTTTCTATTTTGACGTCAAGGCATTGCGAATCGTAGTGACACTGTCTTTATATGGAAGTGCTCTATTTTGAATGTTTTTGTACGCTGTCATTAATGCACATCTATCCGCTGCTTCGTTACCCAATATTGCCACGTGGTGGTGACGTTGAAGAACACAGTAGCAATACTGTGAAAGACAAAACTAACTTTTATTGGGCGAACCTGTACCCACAAAACAGGCTACGCTTATAGCACGACAGCGGCGAACATGGTCGGCGATCGTCGAAAATCTGATCAGCGGGTCAAGCGCGTCGGCTTTTATCAGTCATCGAATGTTCGAGACTAATCGTTGGGACGCGCATGCCTTCCACAAAGTTGTACACCATTCGAGTGACGCGATGAAATCAGATAACACAAGGTTCGGCGACAACAGACAGCGGATAGAAGCATCGATAACTTTCCAGAAACGTCGGATACATGCAGGCGCGCCAAGCGCTGTGCGATCACATTTGTTAGGCGGCGAAACGTGGTCGCCTGATAAATATAAGTACACGTGTCAATATCCCAACATGGCTTGTCACCCAGCAAAACCTAATTGATCTGCCATATTTGTCTGACGATAATGCATTCAAAATATCGCCCAACAAGGGTTCACTTTGGTATTTCATGTGTAGTGCCTTTAGTACGTGCCTTCAGTTAATGAATCTGTGTATATAATAGTGTTTTCAAGTTTGTCAGCAATGATGTTTTGAACTACCCTCCATATTGCGTACACTTTGACTGTGTAGACTGAGGCATGCTGAGGAAGTCGAATACTTGTTTCCCTATTTTCTGTTACGGCGTCCACACGCATGTGTTTTTTTCGTTTTAGAGCCATCATTATAAGATTCCATGTAATTTATATACTAGTCTTGAAGTGCCGGACTCCTTGTGTAATGTGTTCGTGTGGTGTGTCTCTTTTCTTTGAATGCGTTAGTGTCCAGTTACATAACGCTATGAAATCACACCACGTGGGTAAACGTTCTGGCTTTCTGGAAAAGTGGATGACTTCCCGAGGGATGTCATAATCCCGACAGCATTTCTCGTATCGCAGGATAAGCGGTCTAATCATGTTTGGTTTATTTGTATGATGTAAGCGTGAGCTGCATTGTGTAACGGTGTTGTAGCATATGTGTTGTGGTGAGGATTGGATTCTGAGTATGTAGGGAAAGGTTAGTAGCGCTCTGCGAGGCTGTAAAGGAGGCTGATTACATTCAACATGTAAGCTCTGGATAGGTGATGTTCTGTGAGCACCGCATGCCAGATGTAGTCCTAGGTTATGAACTGGATCAAGTCGTCGGACGTAAGATAGTCTGGCTGAAACATATGTGATGCTACCGTAGTCTAATATGCTACACAAAAAAGTGCGGTAGATGCGTAGCAGGCATTTACGGTAAGAGCCCCACCGTTTCCGGGAGAGGATTTTGAGGATGTTAAGAGCATTGTTCGCTTTCATTTTAATACTATTTATGTCCGCGAGAAAGTTCAACTTTTTATCAAGCAGAACACCGAGAAACTTGTGCTCTTCTTTTACGGGTAGGGTGGAATCCTGTAGTTTAAGGATGGGATCTGGTTGTAGGTCTCTTCTTCGTGTAAAGACAACACTAATAGTTTTTTCACTTGAGAAGCGAAAGCCGTTTTCAGATGCCCGCTGCGTTAGTTTGTTTAATGTAATTTGAATTTGTCGTTCCCAGGTTGCCATTTTTGATTCACGACATGCAATTTGTAGATCATCCACATATAGTGAGTGCATTACAGAGGATGGAAATACGTTATTGCGCGAGCTCATTTTCACCACCAACAATGTTGTGCTTAATACGCATCCCTGAGGTACTCCGTTTTCTTGAATAAATACGCGGGACAGAACCGTCCCTTAACGCACTTTGAATGTTCGATCGGACATGAAATCAGCAAGACATTTAAGCATTCTACCGCGGATCCCTAAATCCGCTAAGTTCCTTAAAATGCCAAACCTCCATGTTGCGTCGTAAGCCTTTTCAAGATCACAGAAAACTGAGACAATATTGCTTGTGTAGAAAGGCCGCACGTATCTCGTGTTCTAACCGAACTAGATGATCTGTTGTAGAGCAGCCTTTCTTGTACCCACACTGATTATCGAGCAGGTTCTCAGTATCGAGGACATATGCCAATGTCATGTTTATAATGGATGGATAGGACTTGGCAAGACAGCTTGTGAGTTCTATATGTCGCTAGCTGGTAGCTGTTGTAGGCTGCTTTCCAGCTTTCAAGAAAGGGATTATAATGGCTTTTTTTCACTTATTCGGCATTTCTTCTGTTTCCCAGATTATGTTGAAGAATCGGGGCAATGTCTTAACTGCTCTTGGAGATAGGTGTGGGAGCACTGTGTGATGTACTCTGTCCGGACCTGCCACTGTTTTTTTGCCAGTAGTGAGTACTCTGTTGATTTCAGGAAGTGTTAATGGGGCATTTTATCATCTCTCGGAACTTCCTGTTGTCGGAGGCTTTCGTTTTTCTGCTGATTGTTTATATTCTTGAAATTCAATGGAATAGTTTATTGAGCTTGATATGTTATGGAAATGCTGCCCTAATATGTCTGCTTGTTCTTTTAAATTCGTTTGCGTACCTGGAGGTGAGAGTAAGGGGATCGTATAACGAGCGTACTCGCTTCTAAACTTACGAAGCTGATCCTACATTCCTTTGGATGTTATTGAGCCATTGATGGAGGATACATACATTAGCCAAGACTTTCTTTCGGCTGGCCTACGCGTGTACCTGGCTTTCGCATTTGCTTTTTTTGAAATACAGGAGGTTATCTTGTGTTGGGTATCGCCGAAAGATACCCCACGCTTTGTTTTGGGCTTTTTTTTAGTTTGAGTACATTCATTCGTCGGCCAGGGTTTTTGTTTTTTTCCTTAAGAAGCCAGAGGAATGCGGGATCATCTCTTCTGCTGCAGCAAGTATGGCGGCAATAATCTTTTCATTCATTTCGTCTATAGTTTGATCATCTGATATGTCATCCAGACTTGCCTTCTCGCTGAAGAGCTAGATGAAGCTTCCAACGGGGTAAACTTAAAGGTACTGTAAGGAAAGGAGATGATTGTTTAATAATGCCGGGAATATGATCAATAGTATAAGGACTGTTAATAACACTCCATTTAAAATCGATCAAGAGAGATGGAGTGCACAGCGCAAGATCTAGACAGCACATAGCTCCTGCGCTTGGGGACCAGTAGGTTGCCGCACCAGTGTTTAAGAGGCATATTTCGTTTGTCAGGATAAAATCTTCAAGCATTTGTCCCCTGGTGTCACTTGTTTTGCTACCCCATAATATGTTGTGAGCGCTAAAATCCCCTGCCATTAAAAAAGGTTTAGGTAGCTGGTTTAAAATTAACTCCAGATCTCTTACAGTAAAATGTGAATGTGGTGGGATGTACATTGAACAAATGGTAATGGTTTTATGTGCTAAAACCATGACAGCAATGGCTCCTAAGTGAGTATTAATATCAGCTTCTCGAGCTGCAATGCCGCTCTGTAGAACAATAGCTACACTTTACTGCTTTACTAAATAGCTACACCACCCGAAAGCCGGTTCGCCTGAGTACGGTCGCGCCGTACAACAGTGAAGCCTTTTAAAATATTTTTGTGCTTTTCGCCTAAGTTTGTTTCTTGTAAGCACAAGGTCACAGGAACGAAGTTACTTAACATGTCTTTGATGTCATCTAAGCTGTGTAGAAGCCCTCTACAATTCCAATGGATAATAAAAGCCATCTTGAAATTGAAAAGTCAGAAATGGCACTACGGGAAAAGTAAGATGTGGGATGTTAGGTGACATGTATTCAAATAAATAATACAAATGAGCGCTGACCTTTAGGCTATCGCTTTCTTATTTTCAGTGGTAATTGGGATTTTGTCCTTTTTACCGCACTCGAGAGAACGCTTGTCATTTGGTGTCAGTGGATGGATGCAAAACTTTAATGAAGGTCCTGATGTACGCGACTCAGCGCGCTGCGGGCCGCTCCCACGTTGGGACAGTCAGGCCATGCCCGACCGCCGCATCGTGGGTCCTCTGGACAGCCCATAGTTGCTCCCCGGCATCGGCGCTCTTGATAGCGGAGAGCCACTTGTCCATATTGATTTGTTCTGTGCCTCGGAACGAGGGGCTGTCACGGAAAAGAATGGACTAGGCGACAGGTGTACCCACACAGATGCACATTTAATACAACCCACGCGACACGAACAACAGCACACAAACCTAACAAAACTAACACAAAAGATACAAAAACTATCAGTACACACGAACCGGTAACACTGCCACTAGCGTTCTATTGAGAGTGGTTGACGTTTGTGCTCACGTCTGGTTCGGTGCGGATGTGGCGTGGTGTGGGTCCCGTAGCCGGCGTCGGAGTGGCGTTCGACGTTCGAGGGCTGGCGTCGCTGGAGGCGTCGTTGGTTGCGTCGGACACGCTCCCGGTCCTAGCGCCCGTGAAGGTGTGGCCGATGATGTTGACGTTGGAGCACCACCAGGAAGATGTGACAACAGCGGTAGAGACACCCCTGGCCGTAGCAGGTGGTAGCGCCCTGCGTGGACTCCCCGGAACGGGCTCAGGAACGGCAGGAAGTCTGCGGTGCAAAGCCGTAGACCGCGAGCTCACCGGAGCGGTAGCCGGCGTCGCTCTCTTCCGGTCGAACCGTCCCTGACCCGCCAAGTCTCCGCTGCTTTCTTCTCCCCCTGTGTCTCGCCCTCCCTCGCCCTTTTATAGCCTTCTTGTTAGTCCACGCAATCCTTCTCTTCGTCTTCTTCTCTTCTTCACCAATCATCGCTTTCCATCTCACCGGATACTTCTCCACCAATCATCTCTTGTCACCTCACAAAGAACTTCTTTCCTTCTTTCGTCTTCGGTCAATCCACGTCATTCTTAACGCCATCTTCGTCGTCTTCTTGAAACCTTTCTTCGTCTACCATTTTATTTTGTCCTCCCTCTTATATGTGACAGGGGCCTTGGTGTAACTCTTGGTCTAACTCGGTGTCAATGACGCCGGGGTTCTTGTGTCGAACTCCATCGCTGTCGGAGGCGCTGGAGGACCGAGAGTTTATATATATATATATATATATATATATATATATATATATAATGAGCGTTCACAGCTGCTGCTATGATTAAGCGGTCCTCATCTTCTGATGTCGACCGCTGTCGACTTGCACGAGGAGCATCACTAATTCGTCCTTCATAATAAGCAGCCTGAAGGACCCTGTTTTAACTGTGCGCATAGGGCGCCGGGTAGCTGCGCATATCGCTCTTTGTGACATTGTGCGCCCCATAATAGCAATTGCGCGTCTCTCATCCGCTGTGAGTCGGGGAGCCATTGCAAATAAATTTTGCGAATAGGTTTGACTTCTATGTATCACATAGGCAGCACGCATGCGATGTTGTCATTTCATTGGCAGATAACATTATCTGGTATTGGTTAAGACGTACTTTTTCATATCAGGTGCCTTGACAGAATCGCACACGCTATCACTCACGTGCGCAATTCCATTTTCATCGCGCGTAGTAAGATGGCGCCCTCGGGTTATGCGCACAACCGGCAAAACACATGCGCTTACCAAAATAATTTCTGGTTTAAAGCAGCGTCCGCCGACCTGCACGTCTATTAGTCGGCGCATGCTCCTGGGCACAGTGCTTCAGATCTCGCAATTGCCGCACGGTGTCGCCCCGCATTGCATGGCCGTCTGCTCGCGCGCTCTACACAGACGGGGCCGCGGCTGTACATTACAAGTAAACCAGCTCAGTTCAGCGCATTCCTGCACAAATACATAGTACCAGTTAAATGTTTCTTTACGTTCTATTCATATTATTACATACATCTATTCCTATTGGAATACAATCGGATTTGAGATCTATAATGGCAGGTTACTTCAAAACTTTCTGAATTATGTTTATTTAGGAGAGACGGCGCTGTGTAAAGTATGGACTGATTGTCATAGTGTTTTAAGTGTGCGTATAAACAACTTTTATGGGTCTATTTCGACGGATGTAGATGTTTTATGAACCTTAGATAACGAGTGCTGCGCTGATACTTTGCTCGAAATAGGACCCATAACATGAGAGCAACCAATGATTATCTGACGTGCACCCTGACAGGGCATATTTGCCGAACAGTTGACTAGTGGAAGAAAAAAAAACGGCTGATTTGCAACGCGACGAACCGCTCCTTTGTGGAACAAGTGCACTTTTGTTTAAGTTAGGCATGCCTGTTGTGCACCACATAATCCTACAATATTACATTCTTTAGAAAACAGTTTAACAATAGCAGTTTAACATTAAAGGAAAGCATATGCCCCGTACTCGTGAGAGCGCCTGATGAAGTAAACGTTTTGGATTTATTATGTTTCAGTATGCTCATTTACGTTTATATATTAAGCGAAAATGTTTTTATGTCTTCAGAGTCCGAACTATTTAATAAGTGGGTGCCTGATATAACGTCTGCATTTTTTTCATTTTTTATTGTTTGTATCTGTGCGCGTGGACGACGGTTTTTGTTTAACAAGCGTTTATATTTACCTTAACAGTATCGGATCATTTTTAAAAAAGTTAGTAGTGTTTCAGTTCGTTCGCTACCTTTGTCTATTTCAGACTAACCAGTTGTAAAAATCATATTGTGTACACATGAAATTGCTTGGGTAATTCTGATGGTGTTTAGTATCCGTTATTGTATAGAAAAAATTATTATCACCCAATGATGCTGATTGCAGGGCACCTGTGTAGGTGGGAACCGAACCCACAAGCTTTGTGGCAAGTTGTTTTTTCATCCACTTTCATTTCCTTTAATTTACCGTTTCTTTATTTCATTTATTAGGCACAAGTAATTTCCCGTATTTCCCTTGGTGTCAGTGTTGGTTGGCTTTTTATCAAATGACTAAAAAAAATCGGGCCCCTCGGCTAACCCCTTTCTCGTTTTCTTAGTCTGGGGAAAAACGGTTCTTAATTCGTAGTGGCATCCACTTCAGCACTTCATCACCTGAACCTTGCATAGGAATCTGTGACCTCTAACAGACGGCGCCTTGATAGACTAACACTCAGATCACGTTTTATATCGCCAAATTTCATTGCAATATCTTGTCCATGTGATAGGGTGATGAGTGAGATTGTGGACGATACTCGCACATCACAGCACATGGCATCGGCGTTTGATCTACTTGACGAATTTTGTACTTCTCTAAACGAATGTGCAACAATTTAATTGGTATATGGGAAGCCTGTCCCAGTTTCATGCAGTCAGTAAGAAGTGGTAAACGGCATAGCGGCACCGCTGTCTTATGCCCTTCACTGAATGCTCTCAGTTGGCCTCGTGAGCGCACCGGGCTAGCGTATGACAAGGCAGACTTGATGTTTCGACTTTTTAAGTGCATAAGTGTTTGTACGCCTACCCAATCAAAAAAACCATCCGTCTGTCACGTAAGACGAATTGCCATAGAAAAAATGGTCTATAAAACAAAATAAATTGGAAGGAAAAATCTTCGCAGCGATTAGTTTGGAACCTACGACTCGACGCTCAGAAGCCGAGTATCTTACCCTTTATTTCCTTTATTCCTGCTGGGCTACAACTTCAAATAGGTATTTGGGATAGCAGATCACACTCGTTTTATAAGTGTGAAAGCATAGAACATTGTATGAATGTGGGTTGCTTCGTGGCGCAAGGGCCAAGTGTCGCAAAAGAAAGCCAAAGATTATTAATGCGTTCGCCATGTAGCGATGAATAACGAGAGGTACATGGTACAGGGCTCTGAAGTGCCTAAAAAACGGTCGATGTAACGCGCATAAAACCTATATGTAATAAAAGAATGGGAATGGCTCATGAAGTGGTGCTATGGACACAAATGATACGTTGTGAAATAGTGGTGATGTACAGAAAGGTGTCAGAGGCAAACGTTTTCAAGAAGCACTGTTGCGTAAACAGAGCCATTGAAGCGGAAGGGTCTCCAGGCATGTGCTGCGGAAAACAATCACAGCGGCATCCTCTAGAGAAAGGATGCAGTGCGAATTTATTGGGCTTAAGACATGCATACAGCATCAATCTCGATACGTAGTACGGCATCGGTGCCAAAAAACTGTTCTTCTACAAGAAACATTACAGAATGTAGAAGATTGGCCTTTAAGTTACCTAGAGAAAGGTCTTTCTTTCTCCCAGTTTCGGCTTCCCGACACTCAGAAGAACGTAGAGGGCACTCAGCCTCTCACCACATCTACCACAAGTTAGAGGTACATCAGCAGTCAGCAAGAAATTGCAGGTGTCATATGTGTGTCACATTCTGCGACGACGGAATTGGACATCCGTTCGTCTCGTTTTTGCTGTTGAGGGCCAGGAACCCAACTCTGGCTTAATTACATGGATCTTATTAGTTGTTTGAGTGTCCGATAAGCTTTCCCAGTGGCTTCCTAGTACCTTTCAGAGAAAAGGCTTGTGATCTAAGGTAGTGAACTCGCCGGTTGGATTGGTAGCTTGCGATGCAACTGATGTGTAAATTGGTCCCCCAGCATTTTACTCTCTGTGCAGCTGTGTCTATGCAGCGAATAGATAATGATTTCCTGCTGAGGCTCGTACGATGTGGAAATAACGGAATAAAGCTAGGTATGTATAGGGTTTCGGTGTTTACGCAGTGACATTGAGGCTTTTACGACACTTAGTGATTCTGTAAATGTAATTGTTTTTTCATGTTTTAATTTCGTTGAATGTGTTTGTTGTAGCGCGAATAAAAAACAGGAAAAAAGAAGAGACTCAGAGAAACACACGGTGCTGTTATTTATTTCCTTATATGTTTTACGGCCGAAAATAATGCATAGGCCTCCGCGTAAATGTAATTGTTTCGGGGTGCAAGACATCGGATTCCGAGAAGGATGGTCTGATTTGTGCATAAAACACGCCGGCATGGGACTTAGAAGCGTCTGTGTAAAACTCCGTGTAAGAGTATTTCGACTTAAGTTCTAGGAAATGCATTCCAATATGTACCTCTGGGCGTGTTTTGTCACCTCTACGAATTATGGATCACATTCTATGACGGGCACAGCCATGGCGCCAATAGCTTCGGTCAGACCATTATGGAATAAAAGAACGTAGCATATTCAGTTTTACAACAAAAAGGGTAACACTAAGTACTCCTCCTTTATGTACCACAGTTTCAGGGATAAATTGTCTGGACAACGCATTGCCTACTCTAACACGGCACATGCGATTTGCTAATTAACTTTCTATTACATTAAGCATTTTGTAACAAATATTCATTTCCGAGCTATCTCGAAAAATTACGTAGCGCCTGGTGGTTTCATGAGCCAGAAAGAACTGTTTGTGCAGAAAAACATCGCAAATGTATGCATTAACTCGCACGAGGTGGTCAGCTGTAGATCAGCTTTCTCTAAAGCCACATTGATAAGGGTCAACCAATTTGTTCAATTCGAGGAAGTGTTGTAGCAGGCTAAGAATCCTCTTTTGAAATAGCTTACAAGTACGCCTAGTCAGCGCTATAATACGGTAACCTGCCATAGAAGATAAAATACGGCCACAGGAGATTAAAATACGGCTGGCGCCACCGGGATTGGATCCAGCGACCTCGAAATCACACTTGAAGCCAAAATTTCAATGCAGCTTTCCGCGTGGAGGTTCTGAAGCGACAGAGATTGTTTGCCCCCATGTGCCACCAAGTTTTGTTCCACAGAAAATTGCTGCAATCTGCACAACGATCATGCTCCTGCGCTCCTTGTATTGATAGGTCCGGAGGTTTTGATACACAATTTCACCACTGCGCTGTAAGACTCTTGCTGTACTCGTCATATCTTCTACCTTGGAACTTTTTTTTGTTCCCCAAATGCAAGATGGCTTTTCCAGCGCGACTGTTAGGGGCTCTCAAGACAAATTCAATGGAGAATACATCGCTGCTCTAATATTAACAAAAGAAGATATCCGAGGGTGCTTCCCTAAATCAAACAAAACATTAAACTAGTTAACAGCGTAAGGGTATTTCAAGTTCATATTCATGTAACTCAAACTTTTTAAATTTACATTTCTTTGAGCGTACCGCAGATACTTCTCAGACAAATATCGTAAATTTAAAGAACCAAATTCCACAGCTGCGATGAAAAAGAAACGGCTTTCGGTATACCTAATAGGTGTTTGAGGTACTGTTAATATGTCCGCATTTTATCATTTTTGCACACCGCATTGGTGGTTGGCCATAGAGTTCCCGCCAGTTTGTAAAGGTATGTACAGTGTTCTAATGACTTCATGTCCTTATGTATATTGTTTGATTTTGTTACACAATGGGATTCACGTTGTACTTCACTTCATGGCAGCCATGCGCGGGGACCCATAAAATCGGTTCTGTGGTTTATCCAGTGGAATTAATTTTTTTTTTCGAGTTGCACTGAGTGTAAGGTACACATGCCCCCTCGGAAATTGTGCAACACGCGCATTCGTGCCTGCAATCCCATAAACTTACATACATGTTTTCATATTGCTCGATTCTTTCCAGCGAATCCCTGTTTAAATAATGCGCAGTTCAGCTCTTTTGGATACCAATACCACCTGCATTACTGCCAGCGCCGTAACCAGGTGGTATTTAAAACTATAAACTTTATTTCACCTCATCTCTGATGGGCAAGCAGACCGTTCAGTGTCTGCCTACTCAAAGGCGACTTGCAGTTGCACCTGCTACTTCTTCGAACGGGGAAAATGTGAGAAGGTTTTGAGTCGATTCCAGAGTTCCGTGTACCTCCAAGCAGCATCATTTACTAACTCAGCGTGGAGCTGCTTACGAGTAAAAACTACAAAATTGAGAGAGAAGGAGCGAAAGTAGGAGAAACATGGCACTTTGTTTTATTATACAAGCTTAGGAGAGGCATCCCTATTCCAAAATGCCTTGAACTCGGGCCGCCTCTTGGGCACTAGATCGCCAGCAGCTGAAGCTGATCCTCGAGGTTGGAGCTAGCAATATTTTGAGCGACTCTTATAGAAAAATGCTTCGTGTAAAGCGAGGCATGATCTAAAGTTAGCTCAGTACGTGGCTCAGTAAATACCATTATTGTAATGAGTAAATCGGAAAATAATTCCTTCGGCTCATTGTAACAATAAGTGGTGTACAAATCCACGTCTGAATGGCAGCTATCACTAAAATTTTTTACACAGATATTGAGGACAGCGTTTTGCTGGTTGTATGTTCCAGAATAAATTTCGGAGCCAGAAATACGCGATGAGATTTAAACACTATCCATAAGACACCTGGGGCGGAATGTTATAACCGTTCGGAAGGCGAACCCTTCACTTGGTCTCATGTGATTGATGAAAATTTTGCATGCGTCAGAGACCGTTAGAAACAGCGGTGTGGCACTGCAAATTCTGAATGTGTCACGCATATGAGTCATTTGCAAAGCGAACCCGTCGTTGGCTAAGAGGTAAACGGGCGAAGAGAAAGTCAGCTTTGGTTTCTCTTGTTGTGGATTGGCTGTTGGCTTGTGACCCTGTCCGCGCCCGCCGGTCGGCCGACCTCGGAGACATGCGGGCACATGGCACGCGCTCCATCGCACAAAATGTGAAGCCAGCAGTCGCTTGTGATGCGAACTTGCTGTTCGAGCCTTCAAAATGCTTATAGCGGTACACAGGCTATACAAAGCTTCCCGATTGATCTCCATTATTCCCCTTTCCTTGACTTCAACATCTCACGAGCATTTTATGACGGTGTAAATGCTGGGTACTATAGGGACAACAAACTTACGACCGTGGAACCATATGACGTGTCGTATGATTGCGCTTAGTCAAAGCATTTCTCCTATGGACTCATATTCCAACCAGTGGCCTCTATAAGAAGTTTCTACATCACCGCATGGGTCCATACATCATCATACAACAAGCTTCTGCAAATTACCGCATTGCCCCGGCGTATTGTGTGGACGACCGCCGTTGCCGACACACTGAGGTCGCCTCAACCAGTTTTCTCGTAGCTCACTTTGGTGCAATTGAGTCAGGCAACTCGTGGCGCTGATTCGCTGATAGGATGCTGTTTTTTATGAGTGTCGTTTCCCTAAAACGGCGTCTGATAAAGTTCCAACCAGAATATTGTTCGGGTAATGGACGATTTGTTGTAATGTTATCATGGTTAAACAGCGAAAAGCTTAGTCAAGATTAGGACTGACTAACATTCACAAGGAAAATACTGAGGACCCTAATCAGCAGCTCAGAAGTCAGATCAAAAATATGACTATGTCTCCCACTGTTTCCTCAAGGACAGACGCTGCAGATTAGTTGAGTAGAATACTGCACATACAAGCCACACCAAACTGCAGGGTCTAAACCTTTCGCTGCAGCTCAGAACTCCGTCCAGACTGCACCAACGTGAAACATTTCTTTTGTTTCGCCTGTGGCTCTGAGTGACTTTCAC
Organism: Dermacentor variabilis; assembly: GCF_050947875.1. NCBI lineage: Eukaryota > Metazoa > Arthropoda > Arachnida > Ixodida > Ixodidae > Dermacentor > Dermacentor variabilis. The sequence continues at coordinate 124,935,191 of NC_134575.1, read as the reverse complement.
GAAAGCTCATTACACAAGTAGTGTTGCTGCCCGTCATGTAAGCTAGGCCTGCGGCTGCGAGGAGAACAGTAACCGCCTATATTGCCACTGTCCTTAATTTTAAACAATCAGTCGATATATGCCCACGCATTGAGAAGAATAGATGGAAGCGCACTGAGTGAACACACAATGCTGGAACAATGCCCTGACTCATGATCAGCTCAGAAGCCAGTGAAGCAATTTTTGTGGTCTCTGCGTATTACTGGTTTGTGCGACTTCTTTCAACTATTTAGTCGTGTGAGGGCACATGGTCACACTCACCGCATTCTTTTCTATTGATATCGCCCTTCTTTCTACTCCCCTCTTCTGATCCCCTAGCGTAGGGTAGCCAACCCTACGCTTAAGGAAGTGTTGGCCATCGTCTTCACTTTCTACATCCCTTCCTTTCTTACTTTATATATATATATATATATATATATATATTACTATTGGGTATTACTGCAACGTGGGAAAGCCCTGCGAGAAACCTGCGAAGTATCAAGTTTCCGATCAAAACTTTCTGAAAAAGAAACTGTCGACGTAGATGCATGCGGCAGCGCCGTGGCACCACTGGATTATAGGCTACACAAAAATCCCACGTTCACCGAAGCTGTGCGCTTGATAATATGGACAGCAGATGACAGACGCCTCTCAATTTATAACCTTCGTACTGGGTTCATGGGAAAGTCCCCGAATTTTTATTCTTGACTTCGTGCAGGCGATGGGAGAGGGCTTAGTGCCGTTAGCAACGCTTGCAAATATTTTGGCGTAATCGTATAGCCAAGCGAAATGTACTTCCGATCTCCTTTACTAAAATTACAGCTGTGTTGCTAACCATGATAATTGTGAGTGTGAATAGAAATGAGATACTTTCTGGGCCTATTCAATCAACTTTAAGGGCAACACCTGTGGCCCATGTCACGTCACCAATATCTGCCATAGTTGGTGTATGGCCCCGGAATATACCATGCATGCGTGTTTGTCTGCAATGGCTGCATAACTTCTTTGTTCAAGCACTTCACACCCGAATTAGTTGGCCTTCAGCTGAGGCCCACCATTCTCTGCGAGATATACCATAAGGCTTCGGCATCTTGCAGTTTTCCAGGCGCAAACGACGGCTTGCAGTCGGAGAACATTTTGCCGCTGACTCCTTCCACATCTTCCGATACGGCCAGATGCACAGATGTCTGCGCGCCGTCACTGACGCTCTGCGGTGAAAAAGTACACGTATCCTGTTAATTTCTGCTCTTTCTACAAAGATCAAGTAGGAGAGCACTCATGCAACCAAGCAAATGCGTAATTCACCGGTCTCATCTTTTGTTGTACCATGCAGAATTAACAAACAATTTATTGAAAGCTCGAGAGCTTTACCATCATTCGATCAAGGGCTAGCGTGTGGCGACTTAAAGAGCAAGTCGAAAGGGACCAGGCAAAAGACAGAGTACGGTGGGGCAATGGAAACAGAAAAAAAGGACAATGGCATTGACCTCGCAGCATCGTGCTTCCGTTACCTTATGAGCGCATAAGCTGCGACTGTGAGCAAATCTATTTAACTGAATTTAGGGCTTTTAGGCGCCATAACCAGGATTTGGTTATGAGGCACGTCGTAGTGTGCGACCCCGGATTGATTTCGCCCACCAGTGGACCTTTGCCGTGCACCTAATGCGCGGGACGTAGGCATTTGGCATGTGACTACAGTGGAAGTGCGGCCGCGATTTGCACCCCTGACATCGCAGCCGATGTTGCTAGGACACCATAGCCGCTAGGACACCACGGAGCTTAAGAAGAGCCGGCGTACCATACGTGAGAATATTGACAGTTGACTCGGTTGAAACACTTGTTAAATGTAACCGACCATGTATATGAAGATAAATAACACTATATTTCCCAAACATGGTTTGTTCTGCAGGACGCACTGTATGGTACACGTCACCCCAAAGTTATTTCAATTGAGATTTTAATCGTTTGTATAAAGTAGTAGTGCGCATAGGGAGTGTGCGTCGCTGGAAGCATCTTTTCAAGGAAACCACGACGACGTAGTACGTCCAACTTTTCAAATAACAGGAGCTAAGACAATTTTGTAATGGGCGCATTGTGCATTTTTAACTGATCAGAAATGTTATATATATCATTTCGTATTTGAAGCCCTAAGAATTTTGCAGAAGCAGAGCAGGCAGCAATTCACATATAATTTGTGGATGAACACTTTACGCAATGTGTCGCACTCATTCACCAAGAAACATTTCTATACAGTGGACATATATACGTAGCATAGTACAGAAACATTGTTTTACAGCTACCTTTAAATATCTTATCAAGACAGGTCTCTGGAGAACTGTGTTAAGGATTGCCGAAGTGCCTCGGCGAGGGTTATTGGGGCCTGGGAAAAACTTTGGTTATATTTGATGCCATATAGGTAATTTTTCTCTTCATCGGAAACAAAAAAGGACCAACAACTTTTTGAGCAACGCACAGAATCATATAGTATACAATGCGCAAGCCCTAAAAAAAAATTGGCAGTTACATTACCCTACGCCAAATATGGTGAAGGCGAAAGCCTGCGCACTCAAGACACATCCAGCGACCTTAATTACCTATGCATTATTCAGCTTCGCCGTAATTAACACCAAAGGAAATCGGTCGAGTGCCTTAATTACCTCGATATTAGTTAACTATGGCTTTTTGAAATCGTTAGGTGCATAGATGTGCTAGCGATGTGGAAGCAAACGACGACTAACGGGCATTTATACGGGCACTCTGCTTTTCTCTACCTCAGACCGCAACCTTGAACCATAGATATATGGCTTTCGCCTTAAAAAACGACATATACGATGCATTCACATTTTCTCGCATCCCAAACCGGGTTTGATTAGCTCGACAATTATCAAATGAGTAACCAATAGAAGTGGTATGTCGGTCTCATTTAATTTCTTCTTTGAATATCAATTTCATGTCCTATTATGACCGTAAACAGGATCAGTTTCCTATTTTTAGATGGTTCCCGCAGCACCTCAGAAATACAAGTGGCGTGATAAATATTACCTCATCTGTTTAACCACACCCTTTGGTGTCGCCTTCACTGAACGACATGACCATTTCATTGCAGTATTTTCAATGCCGCATCAGAAGTATTCTCAGGTACGTTGGAGGGACCGTTTAACTTTCACATTCTTGAATTTATTGGCGCTGAACAAAACCAGCGTGTGCAGTCTTATAAACCCCAAAGCCAAAAAAAAATCAACACGGAGCAAAAGCAATAAAAAGCATTTTTGCATAACGATTATATACATCTACTGCCACGATAACGGAGAGATCACGCGAGGGAGCGTATGGGTGACGCGTGAGCGCGATCCACAGCAGCCCTCACAGACAGACCTCCGCTCATTCAGAGCTTTGTTTCCATATGTGGTATCGGCGGACTTGGTCGCCACGTGCCTTATCGATTTTGTCACCGGTGAACAGATGATGGCGCGCTGCTCTGGCGCCAACCCGCAGCGGTCATTGCCGCAGAGCACGGCTTGCGCGGCAATACGATTTTCTTCTCCCACTTTCGCCATACCTACCTCCTCCCCTTTCCTCCTCGCGGTCTCTTCGTTATCGCCGTCTTGTATTTTTCGCTGCGCTCCGTGTTCGCTCTTTTATCGTTCCCTTGCTTGTTTGCACGGTTACGCCAAAGACCCCGAGGGACGCCGACGCTCAAAGGAGGAATGAGTGCCTAAGACTTGCTCTCTAAAACAAGGACACACTACCTACCAAACGATCCACCGTCGCCCCCCCCCCCTTTTTTTTGAAAATCATGAACGCAGAAAAAAAATCAAAGGCACTCAACTTTTTGAAGGGGCAGGACCAGCGCAGCTTATATATGGCAATAAATGCGTTGATAATAATTTTGTTTATTGAAAATAAAAGACATACACCACACTTTATTTAGTTTCTTTTAGAATTTTTTGTTTTATTGAATTGCACACTCAATGCTGTTTCTTTTATTTTAACTTCTGTTTATTTGGTCTTTCATATGCTTTTACTTGGTCACCAAGGTGACTATCGCTTTATGATCGCTATGATATATGACCAGTGCCTCTGTGGCAATACTGGAAAGGTTCATGGCCAATCTTAGGTCAGTACACGACCAATGACGCGTCGTTGGCACGCTGATGTTTGTGTAATCATGAATTCCGAACCATTCCAAGAGAAACGCCACGAACCACTCTCCGTCTGGCCGAGACGCGTCTCGGTAGAAGTCACCCACAATTACGATGGGAGCAGAGTCGGAGGGATGATGCAGCCATAGGTGAAAAAGCTTGGCGTCTGCGGCATGGTCTTCGTCCCTCTTACGTGCCCTTCGCCATCATCGCGTAAATCCCCGCTTCTGCTCACGGCGGTATTCTTCGTAGGCGCGCTGTTCTTGCGCAGTCCTCGCCGGACGATTGGCTACCCATTGCATGGGTGGAAGGGAAATGAGATAGGGCTACATAGTTTGCCTGTGGAGTCCGAGACGTCCAACCGCAATCCATCCTAAACAGTTGCCTATTCCGGTTTTCCTTTTTACTGCAATATTTTTTTATTGCAATGCGTGTTGACACTTCTCGCGATTAAACGCAGCTGTGGCATACCCGGCGATACGCTTTTGTTTGTTGCTTTAGCAATCCTAGCTCTCTGGAGTCCGCTATCTTTTTTGTTTATGTGCACAAACTACCAGAACATAGTGTAGAACAGCTCCACTGTAAAAATCTGTGAGAATCCGTATGATGATTACGCTGGCGGTAATGCGATTAGCATTCAAGCAATGTAGCGACAGAATATACTTCAAAAGAAACCTTTATTTGGAGTCCATAGTGGTCATTCTGATATATAGACTACGTCGGCTGTACGTGACATATTATGTTTTCGAGAACATCCTGCCCTGTTATGACACTCTCTTGCCAAGCCCGACCAAGTCTATGACTGCAAGAAAACGATGTCATGACGACGATGCCTTATTGCATTGAAATGAAGAAACTTTATACAACAATAGATAACATGCGCGAACCTTGAGATAAATGCAGGCGCGTCCTCTGCCGAGCGACATCGCTTACTATTTGTTAGCAGGTGAAAAGTGGCTCCCTGAGAAATGTAAACACGTACAATTGCCAGCGCCTCCTTCTTAAAGAACACCGTCTGGAGTATGGAAACAAGACAGAGAAAGAAAGAAATAAAGAAAGAAAGAAAGAAAGAATGAATGAAAGAAAGAAATAAAGAAACAATACATGAGGATGTAGGAAAGAATACACACAAAGAGCCAAAGTCCCGAAGTTCGTCACCGTGCCCATAAAAGTTTAAGATGCAACACCTGGGCGACTACAGGCCATGCGCGGCACTGCTGTGATTGCGTAATGCTGTCTGGCACTACCTCATACTGGATGATCTTGCGGGGTCCGAAATAGCATCGCAGAAGTTCCTCAATAAATCTTTGTTGTACTATGGGGGTAGATACAAAAACATGGTCGTCATACTGCTATTGCACGCAGCGCCGTCGAATATTGTAGTGTCTGCTGTCGGCTCTTTTGTGGCTCTTTATACATCTCGGGGAGATTACGCTGTGCTCAGTTAATCGCATGTCTAGTAGTTCGACTATGACAAGAAAATGAGGTTAGTCTTGAAGATAGGCACAGCTATGTCGCGGTTACACTCGCAGCCTCCCAATCCCAATGTTCTGGTTAGCAATCATGTGATGATTGACCGAGGTGATCAAACTTGAATTTCCTTTACTGGCATCGTTCTTGTGCTGCTGAATCCTTATTTGCAAATCCTCCGTTTCACCTGTCTAGGATGCGGTCATAAATGACAAAAAATGCAAAATCATGATTTTTCTTTCTACACATAGTAAATCAAGTACGCACAAGTGAGTTGTAGCATGATAGATTCCTAAGAATAATAGAGGCCGGGAGAGATGCGATGCGTTGAAGGTGGCGCAGAATACTAGTCCTCTCGTGTGGCTTAGCAAACCAGATCGTAGTATTGCCCAGTGAAACGCCAGAATTTATTTTAAAGCAGATCAGATTGCGCGAAAAACTTACAAATACCAAAAATGAATAAAATACGTGGTATTGAAAATGATAGGCTTTAGCGACGTAAAAACAACCAGGGAATTTTCATGAATTAAAGCAATAACCCTTCATCTTTCTTTGTCACTAAATTTTACGGGGTCGAAATTCTTTAGGAAAGAGTTTGTCACACTCCAGCACTCATGAAATGCTACTCATCAATTGGAAATTCCTAAATGTGAAAGAGCAAGCATACGTACAAAAAAAAATCTGACCTTTCCAAACAAACGAATGACGAAGCCAACTGTCCTCGCATAGAAGCCGGAAGCTTGGTCCGCAAAATCCGACTTAACAAATCCTGGGTGCAAGCAGTTCGCCATCACACCTGCACCAGAAACGGTAAACCTCTTCAGTGCGAACAGCTTTGATGGCACTCTAAGCACAGCTTTCGTCCAACCTATCCAGCTATCGAGCTTTCCGACCAAAAAAGTAGTCCGATCCCGAAACTAGTGGTATCTAACACAGTATGTGCCACTAGGTATTGTGCAGCTGTTCAGTGAACATTTTTGAAACCGAACTTGCTATGTGTTCTTGGGTATATGGCCGTCTTCAAATAGCCGCTTTAGCGCCAGCTGTGTATGAGCTAATGAGTATACGTGAACTTCACGGCGGCGCAGCGAACAGGTGCTGCGTGTCCAAAGTGAAGCGCGATAGAGCAGCATGGCTGTTGTCCGCACCCAATATGTGACGAGTGCCAACCATTACCATGTAGGGATAGTCATTACGGACACTTTTTGCGCGAATACACCTTATTTTATGTTAAATTATGACAATTTATTCGACAATAACACCACTTGATTGAAGAATGCTGCAGTGAGAGACTGTGGAATAATTTGGACAACCAGGGGTTCCATAGTTCACCCAAATCTAAGCTGACTGGTGTTTCGCATTTTGCCGTCATCTGAATGCGGCCGCCGTCGCAGGGATTTGATGCCGCGGCCTCGCTCTTGGCAGCCAAACACCGTAGCCACTAAGCAACCACGGTGGGTCCGAGTGCTTCGAAAATGAACTTTACTTCTACATAAGAATCGCAACAATGAAAACCACTGAACTGCCCAGTGCGTATGATATTTTGCGTACTATATGCGCCACTGGTGAACCTTAATAATTAGGTTACTATTTCCGTTATATATGGTCGGCATATTGAGGAATGAGTCTACTTTTTCAGAACGATGCTATGGCGCGTCAAGTGTCGGGGTCGCTTTTCATTCATTCATTCATTTTCAGTTTATTACTACTCTTGCCATAAAAATTATCAAAACACTGACAAAACTAATAGCCAGAGGTTAGTGTGGTGTTCAGAAACAAAATGCACGATGACAATGACACAGTGCTTGAGTAAAATGAAAAGCCCAAAATCACGGCGACAAACAGAAGTACAGCATATAATGAGAAAATAAAATAATATGCATTTTACAGCAGAATGAAGAAAGATCTGTCATCAACAACACAATACAACAAACAAACCGAAAACGACTGTCACTTAGATCAAATAAGGCTCATAAAGTAGGTTCTTAATGTTTTGTTTCGTGGGACTGTTTTATTTCTGGGGGTAAAGCATTCGAAACCTTGGTTTCTCAAAACTGCACCAATTTTCCACTGTAGATGTTATTATTCGGTGGCAGTTTAAAGTTACTATGTGAGAGGTTTCTTGTGAGTCGAGAAGGGGAACAAAACAGGCAGGCATTGAAGTTTGAAGTTTGAAGTTTATTTTTTTCCTTTCTTCATTACAGAAAGAGGAACCAAGAGCTAAAGGCCATTCGGCCTGACAGGGGCTCTTGCTCCTAAGTGCGTTCGGCTTACATGATGAACAGTTGATTATATAATTATATATTATGTAATACGTTGTAATATATAATGTTGATTATATATTACAATGTCGTTTACACACACCGCTATCTTGGGAGCGGACTCGGTAGGGGTGATGCATTCATAGGTGCAAAAGCTTGGTACCTGCGGCACGGTCTTCGTCCCTCTTACGTTCCGCTCGCCATCTTCGCGTAAATTCCCGCTTCTGCTCACGACGATATTCTTCGTAGGCTTCGTATTCTTCGTACGAGTTTTACTGGTAGTCCGTTTTCGTCCCTTTTACTAGGTGTATGTTCGTAGTCTCTGTCGACCGCATCTACTTGCAAACGTTAGCAGGTGAGGTCATTGTCTCATACAGGAGAAAATGATTGTGTGAATAAAGTTGATGCATTTGGGTGTGACCTTAGGCGGGTTCAAATGCATCGATGTCTTTGACATATATTTTCCCCCTCGGGAAGGCCTTCGTTTGATACACTGCTCTTTTATACGATGAAGTCATTAGGCAACGGGCTTTCATGCACAGTACCTGTTCTGCGCCTTTGGGACAGTTGCGGCAATTTCGTGCTTTTTGATGCAGTTCCGAAAATTCATTAGCTGTCAAACAAGGTTGCGCGCACGTCACAAAATCTGGCAGAAACTTTCAGCACACGCGATAGGCTGTGCGTATGCGGAATGAATTATTTTCTCTTGTTTCGTAGATTTTGAGTATTCTACGCAGTTTCTGTTGGTTTTTTTAAGTTTATCGGGACCGATTTATCACATGCCCTGGCGAAAAAATTGACTGAGTTGTGTAATCTTTTACTTCACCGATCTAGAGGATCTGTAAGCACGACTTGGGACCCTATATCGTAAAACTATTTCAATATGTTTTGATTCCAATCTCATCACGTCAAATTTGCGTAACCGCCGACGCAAGCATCGGGCGGTCACCCGCAGGGTTGTCTCAACAGACCAACCAAACGCTCTCCTCGTTCATAGGAGGTCACTTTTGTTTGCTTGAAAAACGAATAACATTACCTACAATGAGCGGCTTGTCTTATCTAATTGGCTCACAAGAGGCGAGGAGCACACTCAAGTGGAGAGGGATTCGTTGGGGCCGAGCCACTGCACTGAAAATCGATAATCAGATAAAGAAGGTGGTGCCGGCGTTTGCGATTGCTCCGCTTTCTCTTACTTAGCTTGCGGTGGCTCGTAGACAATCGCGGTGGCATGCAACGGAAGCCTAAGAATCACGCTAAAACAGATCCTCAGCAAAAAAGGGTGGGCAGAACGAGGTTGTAAGCATGCCGAAAGTGCTGGGGCGCTATAACGTAAAGTTAATCCAAACCTTTCTATTCCAATTCTGCAATCAGCCCTGAGCGATTGGTGAACAACTTTTTGCACCACCCCCACTTCGCCTGTCTGTCACGCGACGTCACAAAAACAGCGATAGCGCCCCATCTTATTATACGCGTACGCACTGATTACGCACGATTTGACTGAACAAAAGAGAAATAGTTATTTCTGAATCGACGGCTTTTCGCCATTACCCCTCGACTATTGTTCAAAAGTTTTCGGGTTCCGCCCACTTCACATGCCTGTCACGCAACGTCACAAAACCGCGAAAACTGACCGCGTCAAATTGACGTGTACGTGTTAAAGATGCATTATTATGCCGAAAAAAAAACTGAATTTTTTTCTGAATAGCCACAGGCTGCCCCGTTCTGAAAGGATTAAAAGATGGCGGCCGCCGATCGCTCAGGCACTGGCCACTCGCACCTGCCGGAGAACGTGGGTTTATTTGCGTACAATAAAACATTCTGCGTGGCCGTGTAACGTTTTCGATCACTTTCGGTACGTTGACGACCTCGTCCTGCCAACACTTCTTTACTGAGGATACGTCTTAACTTCATTCTTAACCTTCCGTTGCATGCCGCCGCGATTGTCGACGAGCCACTGCAATCCAAGTAAGGGAAAGCGGACCAGTCACAACCCGCTTCATCCGGTTATCGATTTTCAGTGCACTGGCTTGGCCCCATCGAATTCCTCTCCACTTCAGTGTGCTCCTCGCCTCTTGTCAGCCAAATAGACAATCCGCTCAGTGTAGGCAATATTACTCGTTTTTCAAGCAAACAAAGTGACCTCCAATGAACGAGGAGAGCGTTTGATTGGTCTGTTCAGACAACCGTGCTGGTGACCGCCCGATCCTTGCGTCAGTGGTTACGCAAATATGACGCCAGGAGATTGGAATAAAAAAAATATTGGAATAGTTTTACGTTATAGCGCCCCTGGAAATCTTTACACAACCACGCAAAAAGTTTTATTACACGCAAATAAACTCATGCTATCCGGCAGGTGGGAGTAGCCAGTGCCTGAGCGATCGGCGGCTGCCTTCTTTTATTCCTTTCGGAACGAGGTGCGGCTGTTCAGAAGAAAATTCAGTTTTGTTCGGCATATTAGAGCATCTTTAACACGCACACGGCACATTGACGCGGTGAGTTTTTGCGGTTTTGTGACGTCGCGTGAGAGGCACTTGAAGTGCGTGCAGCCCGAAAACTCTTCACCAATAGCCGAGGGCTAAAGGCGAAAAGGCATCGAATCAGATATAACAATTTTCCTTTTGTTCGAACAATACATGCATAATCAGTGTGTGCACGTCATATCAGATGGGGAGCTATCGAGGTTTTTGTAACGTCGCCTGACAGACAGGTGAAGTGGTCGTGGTCCAAAAAAGTTTTTGACCAGTCGCGGAGGGCTGATTGCATATCTGAAATAGAAAATTTTGGAATAGTTTTACGTTATAGCGTCCTTGGCCAACACAACAATGAGAGCCGAAACTGCAAACGCTTGTTCTAATAGCATGATGTAACTTACAGAAAAATTAAGAAAAGCATCTTTTTTGGATTGATATGATCTCAGCAACAGGCATGGGATGGCCTAAAGAAAGAGAAACTCAAAGCTGATGTGCTTGTTATTTCGAGCGTTGTAGAAGAATATTTATCCCCAGGTTATGAACCGCGCAAAGAGCGATGGGACAAGAAATATTAGGCGTACCATTAGGAGACATGAAAAAAGGGGTGCGGATAAGAAAGAACGGATACATTTTAGTAGACATTTGGAGAGAAAATTTAGCTGGGCAGCGATTTAATGCGCAGCGTAGTTAACCGGTGGACGATTAGTGTTACAGAATGGGTGCCAGGCGAAGGTACGCGCAGTCGAGGACGGCTGAAAACTTGGTGGACTTATGAAATGAGAAAATTTGCAGGCGCAAGTTGGAATCAGCTAGCGCAAGCCTAGGGTAATAAGAGGTCTGATTATAAGACACGCCGTAGGGGGGGACTCCGGAAATTCGGACAACCTGGGGTTCTTTAACGTGCACCTAAGTCTAAGTACACTGGTGTTGTCACGTTTGGCCTCCATCGAAATGCGCCCGCCGCGGCCGGGATTCGATCCCACGACCTCGAGCTTAGCAGTGAATAGCCACTGATGATGTTAGCCAATGGTGTTATCGCAAGCCTGCTGCGAGTGAAAGCACGTCGCAACCTATCGCGTAGCTTAAAATAAAACTAATACACCCGACAGCAAGCTAGCATGGCATGAAATCTCTTTTGCTTAAAAGAGACACTAAAGGGAAATACTAAGTCAAGCTAAAGTGATAGAGTAGTCTCCGAGAATCTCTAACGATATTAGAATGCTTAATGTAACTGCAAAAACGAATACGGACAAAGAAGAAAGCACACTGGACAAGCGCGCCCATTGTGGTTTTCGCTGTTGCATTATGCATTCTAGTATCGACCATCAACTATCCCGCCTTTGTCTGTTACAATCTCTAAGCAGGCAATATAATCGCCAACAGAGCCTTAATATTCGGGAAATTGAGCTAAATGCGGGACTTGATTAGGAAATCTCCCAGGACATTCAACCACATGTCCGATTACGAAAACACTCCTCAGTTGAATTATGTCACTAGTACTCAACTATCGGTTGCAGAAAACATCTATGTATTGTATTTTAAGATGAAATAAAAAGTTTCTTGTCCACTTACATTTCATGTTCACAAAAAAGAACAACTCATTGATGGGCGCGGCCGAAAGATTTCGTTCTCGCTCTACTCTGCACGGCCTAAGCTTTAGCATTTCAGTTGTTACGTTATCGCGCAGTGCTGCGCTGGTTTTGCTGGCTCACGAAACTCGCACAAGCTGCAAGAAGCAGAGAATTCAACCTCTATGTGATGTCGCGGGATGCCCGAACGGTCTACGCCACTTGTTAAAAAAAAAAAAACCTACAGCGGCGAATCCACCGCCCTCTCTTGGCTCGGTACCGGTACCGGCGTCTGTCTGGCGCTGGTTTACTCACCGTCGGCAGCAAATGGCGGTGATGGTATATGCAACGTCACCACTCCCCCGATGGGGCAGCGGGAGATTTGAATTTCGAGAAAAAGTTATTCGTACCTTTCAGATCCAATTTTCTCGTAAACTAAGTACTTTCTTGGCAAAAAACAAGCATTTAGAGGTTTCTAGAATGCTATTTAAACAGTCTGCGTCGACTTAGTATTTGTCTTTAGTGTCCCTTTAAAGCCATTATCATATAGTGTCGTTTTCCAGGTGCCGCAAGAACCTTGTGCTGCGATTATACCCCACCGAGAAAAAAAAAACTTCGTTTGTCTGCTACACGTTGCTCGCGGGACTTTTGGATGAGCAGCTTCCCTCTTCGCTGCACGTTGGTGGAGTCAACGACGGCACAGCACCCACAAATAACCTATGTGCATGGCGCTGACCACATGCGACAAGAGTACCTCTAAAGACACAGCAATATGCGAACACGCACCGCAACTGCAGCTGTTTTCCGCTCTCTCCAGCAGTCCTGATAAAAAGGCAGCACCTGCTGTCAATATAGCGGCGCAGCAGACACTTGTGCTACGACGCTATGAACAATCTGGTGTATACAGTCAAGCATGCAAAATAAGTGCCTTTGTTGAGTGCTTTTGTATTCTTACCAGTTCCAGCGAGTCTTCGTGCCAGTTCCATTGTGAACAGCGTCATGTACAGCTTGGTGCTGGTGTATACGTGGTTTTGACTATACTTTTTGAAGTCGACGTCAGCATCAAACGTTCCCATCCAATGACCAATGGAGCCCACGTTGATGATACGGCAGGGCGAGCTTTTCTTCAGGAGATCTTGGAGGGCATGAATATGATATGAGTTTCTATTTGACAATATTTGTATGAATGCACAATTTTCTTCAGCGTAAACAAAGGAATGCAACTAACTGAAATGGCCCTGGACTTTATTCATGAGCGTTACTTAGGCTAACATTTCACTAATTGAAGAAACAAAAAGTTCGTTGCTTGAGTACTTACCGAGAAGGAGATTGGTCAGCAAGAAATGACCCAAGTAATTAGACTGGAATGTAACTTCAAATCCATCTTCCGTCTCCCTTCTTCCCAATGGGGCTGCACAATATGCCATAGATGACCTCAGTACATGCACCATATTAAGTACTGAATTTCCTATTAAGCAAGTTAAACCCTGCTTAGGCTTTGAATGGCTGTGGTTGTCCAACCATTTGTGGTAAGAATGGCCTATGATTACGTCAGCTCATCGACTATACTTTTCATTCTCGCGTAATATTCTTTTTCTCCGCTGTGGTGTATTTAAGTGCTTCCTTTATTTTTAATTTATTTGTATGGCGCTGTTAGAGCTAACCTGTAATAAAAAATTATAAAAGCTTAAATAATGTGTACGATGTTTTTGGTAACGGGTATTCCAGTAAACAGTTTTGTTATATTGTTATCGTATTTCAGAATGATCGCGTGGCATGGAAGTGGTCAAAAATTTACAACACAACATTTTGCATTTCAGTATTTTAACTATATGTTAACTGAACCATATGCACTGCAGTTTTAACTGCGTGATCATAGAGCTTGCGGATTTCAGAGTGGTTCCCTCGCTGCGAAACAACCGGTGCTGGTCTCTACATGTTGCTTACTACGTGGCACACTTATTTGTACAGTTCGTATTACAGCATAAGTTTTGAACGAAGTCGCGTATAGAGAAAAAAGTACGTGACAACAAGGTTGTGTAATTTGCCGTGGATAATTACAAGCATTCCAGCCTGAAAATAAACAAACACCTGCCGAGGTTGCTTAGCAGAATTAGTGCTGCGCAACTAAAGACAGGTCGCTGTATGAAATCGCGGCTACGGCGGCTGCATTTATAGGGGGGCAATATGCAGAAGCGTTCTCCGGGGCTTTGGGGGCAAGTTAGGGATCACCAGATTGACAAAATAATCCAGAGTCCCACCCTACGGCGTGCCTCATAATCAATTCGCGGTTTAGGCACGTAATTTAGTTATGGGGTTTGATCTGCCGAAACCACTTTCTGATTATCAGGCACGCCGTATTGGACGATTCCGGAAATTTAGACCACCTGCAGTTCTTTAACGTGCACCTAAACCTAAGTACACGGGTTTTTTCGCATTTCGCCCCCATCGAAATGCGACCGCCGTGGCCGGGATTCGATCCCGCGTCCTCGTGCTCAGTAGCCCAGCACCATAGCCATTGAGCAACCACGGCGGGTGGTTTAGGCATGGTAAACTTCAGGATGAAAAGGAAGTAGACAAAGTATTACGCATTGCCGTTAGTTGTGGATAATCTATTTAGCCCTTCGATTCCCATAGATTGCACCGTGTGCATTGAATCTGCATAACCTTTCATTGCATTGTTTGACCGCGAAGGCTTCCCATTTTTGCGGCTGTCCCAATAGAGACTCTCAACCACTCAGTGAGAATAATAAACAGAGTTCGCTATGTGATGGACCTGGCAAGTGCGAAGTCTCACTTAGCACGAGTAATCAGTGCAGAAAGTTGAGCTATTTGGCGTTTATATATATTCGCTGTGACATAGTTTCTGGCGCTACCAAGAATAACGGAATATACAGTTGGGACAGGAGAGACTGCTCGGTCCTGTCCCAAGTTTTTTTCCTTTAGTGTAGTAACTATGCCACAGCAAATGCATTTACTTAACACATTAGATAGATCGTGTGCTGTTGAGGTCGCGCGGTAAAAACGACAGGAATAAAAATTGCGTAATTATTTTTTTATTACAAAACCCCAGCTTAAAACTTGCCTTGCGTTGTAAGCAACTTCCTACCAAAATGCTTGGACTGCACTATGTTTTTCCCGCTCTAAGTCTTTTACTAACTTTTCTAAAAAAGCATAAGCTTACATGTTGCTTACATGTTGCATCAACATGTAAGCATAAGCTTACATGTTGATACATTTTATTATCTCCAAATTCGAACGCATTATTTGTAGTATTTATTGCGATAGATATTGTATGGACTCTCCAAGCGCATTTTTGACGTCGGCGTAACCGTCGGCGTCTCCGTGATGTTCCCTGTGAACTCCGATCGCCGCGCGTCACATGCTGCATGTTCGGAGAGGAAAGCACGCAAGGGAAGCCGTCAATCGCGGCTCAATCTGGCACGTGCAAATGAAGAAAGCGCGAAATGGGAGGGATTTGTGGGGGGGGGGTGGATAAGGGGGGGGTGGGGGGGAGGGCGTTTTGTACCAGCAGCAACTGCGCATTTCGCAACCAGGCGCAAGGAGAATTGACGATGGGCGTTCAATCTGGCGCGCCGTATGTAGAGGTTTTAATGGGGAGGCAAAGCGCGGCTTCGGCTCCGCCAGCAAGTGCGTGCTTTGTACGACGGGCGGTGTTGCATTATATTGAAAGGAATCGGCGACAGCTCATACGTTCGTGCGCGCTGTGTACTCGCCGCTCTTTCGTTGAATCGACAGATAACTCGAAGGTCACATCGCTCGAAGCTGCGGCTGTGATTCCTCACACCAACGGTTTGACAGCGAGTGACCCCGCTCATCGAGTGTGACCTGTTCTTCTTGACATATGCACGCTGGCACCATGCTTGGTAATTGAGTTAGTGAGCGAATGCTACCAACTTTATGTGGCCGATAAAACTACTATCCTTAGCAATTCTTCACTATGCGGGGCAAAACTGCGACTTTTTGTTTATGCGAAAGCGTCAAATGGTTCGTTGAGATAAAGAAAACCTGGCTTCTGTCATATGTCGCGGCGAAATGGCACCTAAACTCGAATTGCCATTTGCTGCGATGCCACCTTTAGGAACTGCGCTTCGGCGGAGCAGAGTGGGTGAAAAGGGGCACCTGCTGCCCCGATATTGCGCCAGGTCTTGCGTGAGGGGAGAGAGCATCGCCACGTTGCCACGTTGCCACGTCGTCGCCGTCGTCATCATCATCATCATCATCAACATCATCATCATCAGCAGCAGCAGCAGCAGCAGCAGCAGCAGCAGCAGCAGCAGCAGCAGCAGCAGCAGCAGCAGCAGCCTGGTTACGCCCACTGCAGAGCAAAGGCCTTTCCCATACTTCTCCAACTACCCCGGTCATGCACTAATTGCGGCCATTTGGTCCCTGCAAACTTCATAATCTCATCATCATCATCATCATCATCAGCCTGGTTACGCCCACTGCAGGGCAAAGGCCTCTCCCATACTTCTCCAACAACCCCGGTCATGTACTAATTGTGGCCACGCCGTCCCTGCAAACTTCTTAATCTCATCCGCCGACCTAACTTTCTGCCGCCCCCTGCTACGCTTCCCTTCCCTTGGGATCCAGTCCGTCACCCTTAATGACCATCGGTTATCTTCCCTCCTCATTACATGTCCTGCCCATGCCCATTTATTTTTCTTGATGTAAACTAAGATATCATTACCTCCCATTTGTTCCCTCACCCAATCTGCTCTTTTCTTATCCCTTAACGTTACACCTATCATTCTTCTTCCCATTGCTCGTTGCGTCGTCCTCAATTTAAGTATAACCTTTTTCGTAAGCCTCCAGGTTTCTGCCCCGTACGTGAGTACTGGTAAGACACAGCTGTTATAAACTTTTCTCTTAAGGGATAATGACAACTTGCTGTTCATGATCTGAGAATGCCTGCCAAACGCGCCCCAGCCCATTCTAATTCTTCTGATTATTTCAGTCTCTTGATCCGCATCCGCATTCACTACCTGTCCTAAGTAGATGTATTCCCTTACCACTTCCAGTGCCTCACTACCTATCGTAAACTATTGTTCTCTTCCGAGACTGTTAAACATTATTTTAGTTTTCCGCAAATTAATTTTTAGACCCACCCTTCGGCTTTGCCTCTCCAGGTCAGTGAGCATGCATTGCAGCTGGTCCCCTGAGTTACTAAGCAAGGCAATATCATCAGCGAATCGCAAGTTACTAGGGTATTCTCCATTAACTCTTATCCCCAATACTTCCCAATCCAGGTCTCTGAATACCTCCTGTAAACACGCTGTGAATAGCATTGGAGAGATCGTATCTCCCTGCCTGACGCCTTTCTTTATTGGAATTTTGTTGCTTTCTTTATGGAGGACTACGGTGGCTGTGGAGCCGCTATAGATATCTTTCAGTATTTTTACATACTGCTCGTCTACACCCGGATTCTGTAATGCCTCCATGACTGCTGAGGTTTCGACAGAATCAAACGCTTTGTCGTAATCAATGAAAGCTATATATAAGGGTTGGTTATATTCCGCACTATTCTCTATCACCTGATTGATAGTGTGAATATGGTATATTGTTGAGTAGCCTTTACGGAATCCTGCCTGGCCCTTTGATTGGCAGAAATCTAAGGTGTTCCTGATTCTATTTGCGATTGCCTTAGTAAATATTTTGTAGGCAACGGACAGTAAGATTATCGGTCTATAATTTTTCAAGTCCTTGGCGTCCCCTTTCTTATGGATTAGAATTATGTTAGCGTTTTTCCAAGATTCCGGTACGCTCGAAGTCATGAGGCATTGCGTATATAGGGTGGCTAGTTTCTCTAGAGCAATCTGCCCCCCATCCTTCAACAAATGTGCTGTTACCTGATCCTCCCCAGCTGCCTTTCCCCTTTGCATAGCTCCTAAGGCTTTCTTTACTTCTTCCGGCGTTGCCTGTGGGATTTCGAATTTATCTAGACTATTCTCTCTTCCATTATAGTCGCGGGTGCCACTGGTACTGTATAAATCTTTATAGAACTCCTCAGCCACTTCAACTATCTGATCCATATTAGTAATGATATTTCCTGCTCAGTCTCTTAACGCATACATCTGATTCTTGCCAATTCCCAATTTCTTCTTTACTGCTTTTAGGCTTCCTGCGTTCCTGAGAGCATGTTCAATTCTATCCATATTATACTTCCTTATGTCAGCTGTCTTACGCATGTTGATTAACTTCGAAAATTCTGCCAGTTCTATACTAGCTGTAGGGCTAGAGGCTTTCATACATTGGCGATTCTTCATCAGGTCTTTCGTCTCCTGCGATAGCTTACTGTTATCCTGTCTAACGGAGTTACCACCCACTTCTATTGCACACTCCTTAGTGATGCCCACAACATTGTCGTTCATTGCTTCAACACTAAGGTCCTCTTCCTGAGTTAAAGCCGAATACCTGTTCTGTAGCTTGATCGGGAATTCCTCTATTTTCCCTCTTACCGCTAACTCATTGATCGGCTTCATATGTACCAGTTTCTTCCTTTCCCTCCTTAGGTCTACGCTAATTCGAGTTCTTACCATCCTATGGTCACTGCAGCGCACCTTGCCGAGGACGTCCACATCTTGTATGATACCAGAGTTAGCGCAGAGTATGAAGTCTATTTCATTTCTAGTCTCGCCGTTTGGGCTCTTCCATGTTCACTTTCGGCTATCCCGCTAGCGGAAGAAGGTATTCATTATCCGCATATTATTCTGTTCCGCAAACTCTACTAATAACTCTCCCCTGATATTCCTAGTGCATATGCCATATTCCCCCACTGCCTTGTCTCCAGCCTGCTTCTTGCCTACCTTGGCATTGAAGTCGCCCATTAGTATAGTGTATTTTGTTTTGACTTTACCCATCGCCGATTCCACGTCTTCATAGAAGCTTTCGACTTCCTGGTCATCATGACTGGATGTAGGGGCGTAGACTTGTACAACCTTCCTTTTGTACATCTTTTTGAAGTTTCACAACAAGACCTGCCACCCTCTCGTTAATGCTATAGTATTCCTGTATGTTACCAGCTATATTCTTATTAATCATGAATCCGACTCCTGCCACTTCACCCTCGCCTTATTTGTGGGCACGAGCGCACCTACGGAGGGGAGTCAACGCTTTCTATACATATATAGATAAGGCGTTGACTCGCCTGTGCACTCTGCTTTATGGTGTCACTCTACTTCGATCGAAATGGTCAACGTCAAGGCCGGCGGGACCTAAGCAGTGACGTCAAAATTACCGCGGCATACTCAGGGGCACTCCCATTAGTTTATATGACAGTCGGGCAAGGCAGCATGACACCACGGATCGAAGTGCAGAGATCTGGGGCGCTATAACATAAAACTATTCCAAACTTTTCTGCTGCAATTCTGTCATCAGCCCTCCGCGATTGGTCAAAAGCTTTTTTCGACCACCCCCCCACTTCACCTGTGTGTCACGCGACGTCACGAAAACCGCAATACGTCCCCATCTGATATGATGTGTACACACTGATTATGCATGATTTGACAGAAAAAAGAAAAACAGTAATTTCTGATTTGACCCATTTTCACCATTAGCCCTTGGCTATTGGTAAAAATTTCCGGGCTGCACCCACTTCACTTGCCTATCACGCGACGTCACCTTACCGCACAAACTCACCGCGTCAAAGTGACGTGAACGCGATGAAGATGCATGAATATGCCGAATAAAACTTAATATTTTTTCGGAATAGCTGCAGGCTGCCCCGTTCCGAAAGGAGTAAAAGATGGCTGCCGCCGATCGCTGCGACGCTGGCTACTCGCACCTGCCGGATAGCATGGGTGTATTTGCGTATAATAAAACTTCTTGCGTGGCCGTGTAACGTTTTCAAGCACTTTCGGCACGTTTACTACCTCATTCTGCCAGCTCTTGTTTTCTGAGGGTCAGTTTTAGCGTCATTCTTAAGCTTCCGTTGCATGCCGCCGCGATTTTCGACCAGCCACCACAAGCTAAGTAAGGGAAAGCCGACGAATCGCAGACGCCGGCACCACCCTCTTCATCGGGTTATGGATTTTCAGTGCACTAGCTCTGCCCAGTGAATCCCTCTCCACTTCAGCGTTCTCCTCGCCTCTTGTCAGCCAATTAGATATCACAAGCCACTCAGTGTATGCAATGTTACTCGTTTTTCAAGCAAACAAAAGTGACCTCCTATGAACGAGGAGAGCGTTTGTTTGGTCTGTTCAGACAACCATGCGGGTGACTGCCCGCTGCTTGTGTCAGTGGTAACGGAAATTTGACGTCAGGAAATTGGAATAGAAACATATTGGAATAGTTTTACGTTATAGGGCCCCTGGTATCTAGGACGCATCGCAGAGCGCGCGAAAGGGGCACCTAGCGCTAGCTCGCCAGGTGTTGCATGAGGGGAGAGGGCATCACCGTGACGCGCCGCCCGATAAGCGTCACTGCTTAGGTGGCACGCGTCGCTGCCACTGCAGGCTGCCGCTGCTTTGCTGGATCGAGCAGCTCGTACCACAATGGTACATTAGTCTCAGCGCGAAATTCTGAGGACCGCTCAGCGCCGTTCAATTGGACATGTATGCCTTCGCGTTCACGGCTAATAAGAAGTGCTTAGGTGACCTCGGCTAAGGCGTCCACGGATTGGTGAACTCTGAAGCCAAAATTCTTAAACTCTACACAAAATGAAGCACTTATTCACACACGTGAATTAGCACATGTCAAATTCAATTTTTTTGTCATTGAAAATTACATTACTTGTAGTTCTCCGCTTGCTCTCACACGGCGTACTGCCGTGACTAAACAAACATGTATGACACCGGCGTCCAGCCGCTGACATGAACGCACCTATTTTGCCAAGAAAATGTTGCGCACTTTTTCGTCAGTGAATTGACGCTCACCTTTAAAGTAATTAAATGGCTATTAATTTATTACAAAGATGAGAAAATATTATTAGTTAGAACTTCATTTAATGTCTCTGGTGCCGAGGCTGCGCAGTAGCTCGGAAATCGTATGCGAGTGAGTTTTTTGAACTCATTAGATTAAAAACATCATTCAGAAATGATGAGATTACTTTATCGCACGAGACAGAAAAGAAATGACATCAAAAACAAATGCCATTCGTGCTGCATGACATGATACTTTGTGAGAGGCTTATTAAGCAAAAGCCGGCCTCCCTAATCCACTTCTGCCCACTTATGTGTGGAGCCGTGATGCTCTCGGAAAAAGTAACTGGCTGAAATTTTCTTCAAATGCTCGAACCACTTTCCAGACAAGGAACTTCTTTTCGTCTAGAACATTTAACGTGCTTTCTTTGTAACTCTTTATTTGTGCTTTTGCAGGACGTTGCTTTCCTTCTGATCTTTGACTGTAAAAGCACTTGGAACTATTTGACTGCTGTGCTGAAATAAATGCTTATTTTTTTATGGCCAACTTTGTCATTAGCCTTTTTTGGAAAATTTTGAAAAATCTCAGTTTCTGTATGTAACCGCTTTCACATACCCAGTTACTCAAGTCGTCTTCTAGTTTGGGCCACCAATTACGTCCTGGCTGCAGTCTTCCCGAGCAGACAAAATGGAACAATGTGCAGCCTCTAAAATTGACAGCTTGCTGGTGTATAGTGTCTAGCTTAGTAGATAACTCGGGTCACTGTGTATGGGCCACTGAGTAGGTGACCAAATAGACAACTTAAGCGCTGTGCACGTGGTATACGTAAGTGCCAATTCGAAGCTACTGTCCCAGAATAGATAGACTAAGGAGAAGCAAGGAGTAAGCAGGCCTAAATATATAACAAAACCATAGATGTCCATCGGCAACAGACACCTCCACTTCGAGCGAAGCCGCTGGATACATAGCCATTCACAGATAGCTCGCTGTGGTTGGAAACGAGATTGCCAATTCATCTGTATGTTTATATGCCCTTACGTATTCGTCATTCAGGAATGACATAAAAATACGGCATGTAAGTACAGACAACTCGAACATAACCATTATCACCTCGCACTTTGTCATACAGGACATTACTAAAAACCTTTGCGACGTTTATCATCTTTAAAAGATGGATGGGCGCAAATTGTAATACGATTTCCATTGTTTAAGAATTTCACCCCGTTTGCACTGTGGGTCCATGCATGCATGTCCATGCATGTCCACAGCTAGCATCTTTCCCGACAATTGAGTCGCTAGCTAGTCCACGGTCAAGTGGTTAGAACATCGTTGTGCAGCGCTGAGAGAATGCGGCACAAAAGCAACTATCGGATCAACTTGAATGAATGGGTATGTAACATTGGGTATGTGCCCCACCTCATAATCCTTCCTTCGGCCTACTTCAGTTACTAAAGATGCTCTACTAGGGTTCCCAGCTCTTAATGAATCTGTTTGACGTTAACTTGGGTCACGGGGTATGTGCTACTGGCTTTGTGCCACTCTTCACTAAACCTAGTTTACGCCAACTTGTGTCAATAGGTACGCGCCGCTTTTCATAATGTTTATCACATGAACTCTACCACCACTTGCACATCAATTATAATATACGTTCCTAATCACACTAAGTTCATTAATACTCTCTGAAGGAGGGATGCTGTGACAACTTTTCTTCCCTTTCTGTAGACGGTTTGTAGCGTATATTAACGAGTGGCTTTTTGATTGCGTATAATACGCAAAGAGGCAACGAATTGTAGGATAATGTATTATTGTGTCTTTTGCAGCGATAGCTGCATCGGCTCGCGCCCTAGTCATTTTGATGTCCGCCGCTCAAGCACTTCTCCGTCTCAGGCATACCTCTGCGCATTGCGAGTATATAGATTACTGATAAAAACCCCGCACAGAAAACAGTATTGGAATTGTTTATCTACCGTGTGGCAATCTGAGGCACTAACTCTCAGCAGCTTTTATGAGGCTATGAAGTCGTGCATATTGAGCGCGCATGGTAGAATTCACTTGAAGCCAATTTTTTGCCGTACGATGTATAATAAATGGCATGAAATGAATGTAGATGAGCAAACGCATGCAAATGCAGCATACAATCTTATGCGATGTCTATATTCATTCTATACGAAAGTAACAATTTTAATGTGATGCAATTTTGAATTTTGTGAATGACAACGCTCACAAGGCATGCCGAAATGAAAACAAATCTGGTAGAATGTGCAACGTGCAGGCATAAAAACTCCACAGGGACAAAGGCGATAGGCGGCGTTTGTGGAGGAATGAATGATGATGGAATATACACGCGCAAATAAATGGGACACATATAATACTACAGTTTAAGATACTGAACCCCAAGCGCCTTAATCGCATGTCACCATTCAACAGAATCGGCAGAAAATGGGCGCATACAAAGTGACACAATCGCCACGAGTGAATCAAGAAAAATCGCGTAAATAAAAATTCGTGGAGCATAATGCGATAACCTATTGGAAGGTTGGTGTGTTTAGTAACATCATCGAGTCGACCATATGGCTTCAGTATTTATGTAGAGACTTCCTTTTCTGTTGCAGGAGCAAAGGTGCCCCTATTCGCACTACTTTTGGAAAGGGCACTCGCAATATATATATATATATATATATATATATATATATATATATATATATATATATATATATATATATAATATTATGGGATTATCGTTTAGAAGGTCCAAAATTTCATGAATTGCCTGTAGAAGACAGCAAAATTCTAGCCCTTGATCTAAATTACTCGATGAGGCATTGAGACAATTGCCAAGTTGGGCTGCTCATCTTTAGTAGCGGATGTCCCAGCAAAATTTAGCGAGACTTTAGGTATCTTGTGAAGAGGGACATTAGTGTGGTCATTTATAAGGTATTCTTTGTCATCTGTACATGATCATCATCATGTGGCGTTCATATGGGGTTCTTCTTCATCATCGCTTGTGGGGCTGGCTCTCGAGTGTGATCCGTGCTGTAGGCGTGATCGGTTCGCCGCATCTTCGACTCGGAATAAACGTGACGTAGCAGTTGTCACTACAAGTGGTGGAGTGTGCTTTTCGGTCCTCCGTCCTCTGACTCCCCTCTCAACCTCCTGGAGCTTTGATGGGGTCGCCGATTGTGCCAGCTGTCCGCCAGCATGTCGCAGGACGAGCCAACAGGCACTTCTATTTCCACCATCTCGGCCTCGGCTACCCCAGCCTCCCCGTATCGGGTTGTCAGTGGACACCAGCGTGATCCCCATCTGTTTGCTGGACTTCGCGGGGAAGACGTCGAGGATTGGCTGGACGACTACGACCGAGTGAGTTCGGCAAACCTTTGGGACGATGCGTCCAAGCTACGTCACGTCGCCTTTTATCTGACCGGAGTAGCGAAGACTTGGTTTTTCAATCGTGAGGTTGATTTCACGAACTCGGGCGCTTTCAAACAGCAGCTCCACCAAATCTTCGGCACACCGGCTGTTCGTTCCGCCCTCGCAAAAAAAAACGCTCGATACTCGCAAGCAACAAACCGTTGAATCTTATACCTCGTACATCGAGAATGTGCTTGCCCTTTGTCGACGGGTGAACACGGCTATGACCGAATCAGACAGGGTTCGCCACATCCTCAAAGGCATCGGAGCTATTGCTTTCAATGCTTTAGCCATTAAGAAACCCGCTACCGTCGCTGATATCGTCGCTACTTGCCAGTAGCTTGACGAACTCGAATCAGTACGGTTGCAGCAAGACACCACTGCGAACACTACTACCGACAACCCTACTTTACGAGCAATAATATGCGCAATAATTTGAGAAGAGCTCCAGTATCTTGGCTAAGCCGCAGGGCCTATGCCTTCTCATGCCTCCGATACCAATCTGCGAGACGTTATCAAGGAGGAATTGGCGTCCATGGCTGGTGCAGCGTACACGGACCCTCTAACCCCTAGCGCCCCATCCACGTACGCACAAGTAGCCGCAGCTACTCCAGTCATGGTTCCACCGATGCCTTCAAAACCAACACCGGCCCCCATCGCGTCCAAGAATACCAGCGCATCTACCCAAACCAGCTATACGCAGTGGCATCCTTCTTGTCCCATCTGCTACTGCTGCGGCTATCGTGGCCACATAGCACGCTTTTGCCGCAAGCACCAGCAAGACGAGCGTCGCGGATATGGCGTATACGAACGGGAAGACTTTTCGCCCGGAGCTAATTTCCAGCGTCTAGGGAGCTTCCATGACCAACGCCGTCCTTATGGTCCACCGCGCGGACGCTCTCCATCGTCTACTGTAGCATCCGGGATGGCTCAGACGCACCGTCGTGCGAGACGCCGCTCGCCGTCACCCCTTCGCCGCTCTACGTCCCCACTGAGACCTGCTTCTCAATTCGCCGAGCGTCGTCCGGAAAACTAAATTATGCAGCTTTTCGAGGAAAAGCTGCATCGAACGACACGACAGAAATTCCTCCATCGCCTCCGTGCAATGTGATATTGGTTGTAATAGGTGTACAAGTAGAAGCTTTAATAGACACTGGTGCTAGTGTTTCAGTCATTCACTGTGAATTGTGTTCGCGACTTCGGAAAGTTACGACCCCATATGATGGACCTACGCTACTCGCTGCTCAAGGGGCTGCCATGCGACCTATTGCCATGTGCACAGCTCGTATTTCCATCGATGGACTTCTGCATCACGTACAATTTGCAGCGCTATGTTCGCGTGCCCAGCAGCTCATATTGGGATGGGATTTTCTATCAACGGCATCCGCCTCCATCTGCTGTGGGCAACGCGTTCTGCACATGACCGACACGACCTATTCACTTCATGCAGATGACGCACCACTTCACTTTCTTGCTGCAGAAGATACCGCGCTACCTCCTCGCCATCAAAGCATTGTGACTATCACGTCTGAAGTGATTGACTGCGGCGACGTGCTCATATTACCATCTGCACGCTGTCTCGCATGAGGGATTGCCTTTGAATCAGGGCTGGTTAGGTTTGATCATGGCTCTGCACTTTTTTACGCTACAAACCCGACATCCGAAAAAATTATCATCCCTAAAGGCACTACATTGGCTTCCGCCACCGAATCTGAGTCTATATTTGTTGTTTCCTTTAAACCAGCTTCCTCTGAAGTTCCTTGTGCCGGACGGGCCGCATCTCCTTCAGCTCTTGCAGCTGCCATCAGTTCCGACCTGACACCTTCGCAGTTACAACAATTGCTTGCTTTGCTCCAAAAACATGAAGTTTCTTTTGACGCGCATTCAGCTTCGTTGGGAAAGACTTCGATTACGACGCATCGGATAGAGACAGACGGTACATCCATCGTGCGCCGTAGATGATATTGCGTATCGCTAGCCGAGAGGAAAGTCATTGACGAGAACGTCCCCGACATGCTCCATCGGAATGTAATACGCCCTTCTGATAGCCCTTGGTCTTCCCCTGCTGTTTTTGGTTTGGTAAAAAGACGGCTCTGTTCGATTTTCTGTCGACTACCGAGCACTTCACAAGATCACACGCAAGGATGTATACCCGATGCCGCGAATAGACGATGCCTTGGATTCCCTGCAGGGTGCCGAGTACTTCTCCAGCATCGATCTGCGTTCCGACTACTGGCAGATACCAATGCATGAGGACGATAAAGAGAAAGCATTTTCAACACCAGATGGGCTCTACGAGTTTAATGTCATGCCATTCGGCCTCTGCAGTGCACCTGCAACGTTCGAGCACATGACTGACACCGTTTTTCGTGGCCTGAAGTGGAAGACTTGCATGTGCTATCTGGACGATATTGTTGTTTTCTCGTCAACCTTCTCTCAGCACCTGCAACGTCTGGATGAAGTTCTCACATGCCTTGCCAACGCTGGACTTCAGTTAAACACCAAGAAATGCCATTTTGCGAGCAAGACGATCAAGGTACTAGGTCACATTGTGAGCAAAGATTGCATTCGTCCTGATCCTGACAAGGTTTCGGCAGTTCGGCACTTCCCTCGTCACGAAAAGACCAAAGATTTGCGCAGTTTCCTTGTCCTCGCCTCCTATTTTCGCCGATTCATACGAGGCTTCGGCTCAATAGCGTCACCTCTCCACAAATTACTGGGTTCTAATGTACCCTTGGTGTGGTCTCCCGAACGTGAATCTGCGTTCGCCCATCTGAAGCGCGCTCTCACATCTGAACCAGTACTACGCCATTTTGATGAAGCTGCTCCTACGCTACTGCATACGGATGCTAGTGGTCACGGCATTGGTGGCATTCTCCTACAGCGAGACGACACTTTAGGGGAGAGGGTCGTCGGATACGCAAGTCGCGTTCTGACAAACGCCGAAAAGAATTGCACTATCACAGAGCAGGAATGCTTAGCTATCGTTTGGTCTGTACAGAAGTTTCGAACTTATCTTCACGGCCGCCATTTCACCATCGTTCTACACCATAATGCATTATGCTGGCTTTTGACGCTGAAGAACTTGTCTGGACGGCTTGGTCGGTGGATCCTTCCTCTACAAGAATACGACTTTACTATTACCTATAAGTGCGAAAAAAAAACACCAGGACGCCGACGCGCTTTCTCGGTGTCCGCTTCCTACGACACCATGCAATGGACCTCCAACTACCATCCGTGACAAGCTTTCGCACGACCCCTCTTCACATGCTTTCTTGTTGGCCACTGTAGACGAGATGCCTAAACACGATAACAGATTCCTCCAATCTCATTAATTTGCGGACCCTTACTGTCGGCGCATCATAGACCACCTTCAAGGAGCTTCGTGCCCGCCTAAAGCCCGCCTTCGTCGACAGCTGACGCAATTTAAGATTGACAACCGCGTCCTGTACCGTCATGTCTATCACCCTGACCGTCAACGCTGGGTTCCTGTCCTGTCCTGCCACGCTCTCTACGTGCTCATGTCCTGCAGGCTTCTCACGACGACATGACTGTTGGCCACCTTGGTTTCCAGAAAACATATGACCGCATCAGAGGTCGCTTCTACTGGCCTGCATTGTCCGCCAGTGTAGCGAGGTATGTCGCTTCCTGCGCCCTATGTCAGCGTCGAAAGCTCACTACATCAGCACCAAGCGGACAACTGCAACCGGTTCCTTGTCCGTCGCAACCATTTGAAATCGTTGGCATTGACCTATGTGGTCCTCTTCCTGTGACTCTCACCGGTAAACGATGGATTGTGACAGCCGTTGATCACTTGACACGATACGCCGAAACAACTTGTGTGAGTTCTGCCTCAGCCTCTGAAGTTGCTGCATTCATACTTCAATCCTTAATACTGCGCCACGCTGCTCCTCTCATCCTCCTGAGCGACCGTGGAAAATCATTCCTCTCGCAACTAGTAGACGAAGTACTCAGAGCGTCTGGAACGACCCACAAGACTACCTCCAGTTACCATCCGCAAACTAACGGCCTCACAGAGCGACTTCATCGCACGCTGTCAGACGTGCTAGCCGTATACATCGAACCGGATCCCAGCAACCGGGACGCAATTTTGCCATTCGTGACTTTTGCGTATAATACCGCCGTTGAATGCACGACCGATTAGTCGCCATTCTACCTTGTCTATGGTCGTTCACCCAGTTCCTGTCTTGACGTCTCTTTCTTCGCGCCAACTGTCAATCAATGTTCATCCTCCTGTGAAGAATATGTGTCCCGCATTCTGCATTGTCTCCAGCTCGTCCGCATGAACACCGAAACACGGAAACAGGACCGCAAGCAGCATTACGACGCCTCTCATCGCGTCGTGTGCTTCCGCCCTTGCGAGGAAGTGCTACTCCGGACACCAGTTCGTACTCCTGGCTTGTGTGACAAGTTTCAGCTTCGGTTCATCGGCGCCTACAGAGTCTTGGAGCAGACTGCTCCGGTTAACTATCGCGTGGAACCAGTTATTGTTCCAAATGACCGCCTCTGCCGCGCCACTGAGATTGTCCAGGTTTCCCGTATGAAGTCTTTCACGAGACGTTCACCGCCCCTTTGAATTGCGGCCAGGATGGCCGCTCTCGCGCGAGGGGACATTAGTGTGGGAACTTATAAGCTATTCTTTGTAATCTGTACATGATCATCATCATGTGGGCTTCATATGGGGTTCTTCTTCATCATCGCTTGTGGGGCTGGCTCTCGAGTGTGATCCGTGCTGTGGGCGTGATCGGTTCGCCGCATCTTCGACTCCGAATAAACGTAGTGACAACTGCTACGTCCCAATATGCCAATACACTCTAAAACGACGCGACCAAATGCATGTTGCTGACTGTTGTATGAAGTAAGTCAATTTTTTTATTCTGTCTAATTGCCTAATTAGTCAGGATTAATTAACCAGCATTGGAAGCAATGAACTTTAACAAAAAATCAAATTGGAAAGTCGTAGGGCGTTCTGCAAAAAAACCGATTAGACAGTTTCTAACTTCCTATCTACTATGCATTAGTATTTTTCCGCTTACTGCAGGTACCCGCAGTATCAAAAAATTACCACGTGACACGTGGCACGTGGCACGCCCTGCTTTCACCGGTACCAAGTACTCCGCGTACAAACGAACGTATCATTTAGCCGGGTGGCTGCCGCTGCGCCTGTTTGTCGCTATCATAGCCGCCCCGAGTGAAACAGATCGGTGGCATAAATCGCACAGCCAACGCCTGCGTCACTGCCCTGTCGCCTTTTAAGTGGCAGCACACCCCGCTAACGCTATGTTCGTTTTTACGAGAAATTTTTGAGAGCGCTGCAATAACGATGCTCAAGCGGGCATGTCGCGTGGTAATTTTTTTTTTATTTTGTGGGCATCTGCAGAAAGCAGAAAAACACCACTACGTAATAGATAGTTAGAAACTGTTTATTCAGATCCTTTTGAAAGCGCTCTGCAACTCCATAATCGTAATCTTTTGCGGAACTTCGTTGCTTCAGAAGTTGGCTAATAATTCTTGACGAATTGCGGAATTAAGCAGAATAAAGAGATTGTGTGGCGTACTCCATACAATAGACAGCAACATGGATTTAGTTTCGTCGCCTTAGATTGCATCGGCATATCTTTAAACTCTGGCTAAATCTATCTGGGACACACTGTTTACAACTACAAACAAAATTTATCCACAGAGGTACCGGTTTACCCAGCAACAGACAGCTGCCGCGCATAACCCGTAAGGGTAGCAAAAAACAGAAACAAAAGAACTTCACTTGCATACTGCACCTTGACACTACGATAACGCGCTCAAGCTCTTATGATAGGATGAGGCCGCGCTGTCAAGCTCATCTAACGTAAAGCAACGAGTTGAATGAACTCAAATGAGGTCAGCGGTAAAATGAGAAAAGGAAAGAGTGGAAATAAAATTAGCAGACTGAACTCCACTTTCCCTCTACGTAACACGAAGCGCGCTCGGTTTGGTAGAGAAATGTGTGACAATGTTTTTTTTTTTGCCAATACAGAAGTACATGACTGTCAAGGTGCCAAGGCGAATGGTGACGACACAACTCACATGAATAGGCCCCTACCAAAAGTACAGGGCAAATACGAGAACTTGTACAATAACAGCACTGCCTAAAACCGATTACAGCATAGTGTAGGTTTTCTAATACGAGATGTGCATTCACAGGAAGATCATACAAGGAATCTGTTCGTCTTAATGAGTTTCCCACCGTGATCAAAGAAACTTGGGGTAATTCATTGCGTGAAACAATTGCAATATTTCAGTTTATGATAAAAAGGACATGATACGAAATAGGTACAACAAGGGATATCCTTAACGATAAGCGCAATCATTGTGAGGGTTGTGTAGTATATTTGTTCATACATATACAAGAACAATGTTAACTTATATTACGCACTCGTATACCCGCTGTGGGGTCTCAGTGGCAATAATGTTGCGCTGCTAAGTACGAGTTCATGGATCAAATCTTGCCACAGCGAGCGCATTTCGATGAGGGCGAAATGCGCAGACACCCACACACTTAGATTTGGGTGAACGTTACAAAATACCAGGTGGTCCAACTTATTCCGAAGTCCCTCAATGCGGCATGCCTAGTAATCAGATCGTGTTTTTGGCACGTAAAACGCCATAATTAAATTTTTTTTTACGCCCAACTGTAACGACACAGAATGTTCCGAGAAAAACAAAACCAAAACAAAGCAAGGATCACATGAGAGACGGTCATGAAAGAATGACCTGGAGGGCTTCCTAAAAGAACATGAGAATTTATTTTTTTCATTACAATTAGTAATAGGGGGTGAAAGATTGGTAAGTGTTCTTTTTGCGAACTCAACAGCTGTATTTCATAGTTAGTTTCGCTTCTAATTGTTCTGAAATAATGTGCCTTTGGTTGTAAGTCCTATGAGTGTTACTTTCTAATTGTAGAAATAATTCATAGCGGTAAAGAAAGGACCCCGACGGCA
The DNA here is from genome assembly GCF_050947875.1 of Dermacentor variabilis. Classification (NCBI taxonomy): domain Eukaryota; kingdom Metazoa; phylum Arthropoda; class Arachnida; order Ixodida; family Ixodidae; genus Dermacentor; species Dermacentor variabilis. Next base: position 124,903,972 of record NC_134575.1, on the reverse strand, counting down.
TCACGTAATTTATACCACCTATGTCATGACATGCTTGCCATAACAAGCATGGGATGTCACGCATATCTCATGACATGAGATATGCGTAGGTGTCTTTAAATTTATGCCATGTAGCACACGCTATGCAATGAAATCAATGTCATTCACGTGATGACATTTATGTCATAGTATGCTATCCTTGTCAGGATGGCATAATATGAAGAGGGCGACACCACACTAGAGCGGACTTTCTCAATATTAACAAGTGAGAGCTCAAATCTAAAAAAAAATGTTTCCGGTATTTGATACAAAACATGTTGTGAAAAGGCAGTTGTACACTCACTTAAGCGCAGTAATAGAATTCTGTTATACACCCCTTCTCTGAGGACACAAAAGATGAGGCTCACTCAAATACGAATATATTTTCCTGTTAGAAATAGCAACCTGCGCGCATGACGATAGTCGTAACCTATGGAACGTAGCTACTGAAGGGGATAGCAAAGAATCGGCAGAAGGAGGTTGCATCAGGTCAAATAGTACGCACGTGAGCTGTCAGAGGAACTGAACAAAATGTCTAAAGGCTACCTTTACAAAATTAGGTTTTCATCTTGACAGAAGGTTGCTCTGTACGTATCCTCAAATCCATACTAAGATCCCTTTTTGTAATCGCATTTTTATTTATATCATAAAAGGTTAATGTTTCGCCGTGAGGTCAAATGAACGAATGCGATAGCAACGTTTTAGAATATACATGAACTGTAAGACTCGTAGTTGTAGCGGCAATATGGAGTGAAATAAACGTTAGCTGATTAAACAAATACATGGTGTTGTGCTAGGGGTCCTCTGTGTGAATCATGGCATCGGACACTTTCATTTATCTTTACTAAGTAACGCCTATCTCGTGGACTTTACCACAACTTTTCCATATCGTGTATCCTTCAAACCTCTTTTCGAGGCCGATTGCGGTGGTTTTGCACAGCTGGGCCATTAAAATACACCATTCTCAAGCTGGAGCTCTGTTATTGTTTTGCAAATTTAATAATAAAGGATGATATATATATATATATATATATATATATATATATATATATATATATATATATATATATATATATATATATATATATATATATAGGGATAAATGTTAAAGTTGTGGGTGATTTAATGCATCGCATCTCTTTGTGGGTTGAGATTCACAAAATCTTGAAGCAAATTTTCTTAAGTATGTAAGATATGTTACTGGCAACATTGGTGATATAATAGTACGGCATATAACGCGCTTATATGTCCTAAAGAATGGTGCCGCATATAGCATACATATACTAAAATATACACTGAACCTGACGGCCAGGCCGACGACGACGGCAAAAGTTCGAATTAAGTGTCCATATATATGCTATCGCAATAAAATTAAAAAATGGCAGGAATTGATAAAGTTCTGGTCGCCACTCTATACTTTTGGCCACGGTCTATCAGTGCCACTCTTTTTGAAAATAGGTACAACACTTAAAACATCCATGTCATTTGGTATTTCAGCAAGCATTTAGCCACTATGGCAGTGTTTGGCTGCTGTCTTGCCTGTATATAACTTGGGCCACTGCCTTTATGCTGGAATAGGGTAGCTCGCTATGTGCAACGTGCTATGTACCACTAGGCATGTGAACATTGTTGGCCAATTCCCGGGAAAAGGTATGTGCCATGAGGTACGTGCCCAAATAAATGCACCGCACAAGAGGCAACAACGAAGAAGTCGGCAACTGCGAATTCAGCTTCAGCCAGATCAAGAAGTAGGCTACTAAATCAGCCGAGCAAGAAAAAAAAAGCGGTCTCCAATCCACTGTGCGAAGGTGGTTGGACAGCGAAGCTGTAAACGACAAATAGAACGATCACCCATTGCGACGTAGGTAGAAATTATAAACGCGATGACATTCACATGTGCTTTACCTTATTATTTTTCTAAGCAGTTTCAACGGCCTGCGACTTGGCTTACGACCATGCTCCATGCACCTACAGAGAGTAGACCAGAGAGAAGAAAACTTCGCCGTACCTCGCATGCATGGTGCACATCAGGAGCCCTCACTATACAAGGCCTTCCCATTGCAGTTACAGAACATGTGTCAGTTGCTAGGTGGGTTCTTCTTTTACTTACAAAAGTTTTCTTACATCACTGCCTATTTTGTATGCTACAGTCAAGCTGCCATCCCAGCGGTAGCTTGCGCAACCGTAATCTTTACCGGGAAACGTATGTGGGGAGTGCTATGTGCTTCGCATTGCATGTAAGAACAGGAGCGCCTTATCATCAGTTATGTGGCTCGGATGCTTGTCTTGAGCTTGTTCTTTATTGAAAGACATCTTGTTTTGTATTTTATATGCATGATTCCAAAGGCTATGTGTAGTGTTTGCTTCACTTTGCTTAGTGCCTGTAGGCTCTGCCTTTTGGGGTATAAACCATTGCATATTGGGATATAAGCCACAGATCACGTTAGTACTCTGTCGACGCTACGCCCCGAAGAAAAACCGAGATACTAGACGTTGACAGGTTCCCGATATAATGAACTGCAGATAACCGACTAAGATTAGAGTATTGGTTCGAGAAGGAGCGTAAAACTAAATAGAGGTGATGATGGAGAACGGAATATATTCTCATCAGTAGTACAATACAAAAGCAGGTGAAGTGTAATTGCATAGTCGGAGGTCCCGAAGTAAACACTGTCGGGGGACCTCCTAAACAGGAAACAAATCGAGGTTATTGCACTTGTTGCAACAGTAGGAGGCTACATCATACAAAGGTTGTGTTTGTCAGCAGAGTTTAATACAGTATTTTAATACAAAACTAGGTGATGGGAGCATAGGGGGGAAATTATGTGGTTTTACGTGCCAAAACCACTTTCTGATTATTAGGCACGCCGTAGTGGAGCACTCCGGAAATTTCGAAAGCAGGGGTTCTTTAACGTGCACCTAAATCTAGGTACATGGGTGTTTTGGCATTTCGCCCCCACCCAAATGCGGCCGCCGTGGCGGGGATTCGATACCGCGACCTCGTGCTCAGCAGCCTAACACCATAGCCACTGAGCGACCACGGCGGGTGGTAGCATAGGGAACAAGCACAAATGTAAAGTATTGATAGAGACAGAAAAATAAAATCAAAGAAAAAATAAAATGGAACAGTACAATACAAATATATTTAATGTATACATCGCACAATTTCAGTAGGCAGGAAAGAAACTTTCGCTCATCATCGAGTCGCACGTAGGCATTGGATTAACCACTTTGTTTCCTTCGGTGGTCTACAGGCATTCTACGCATTTCTACATTTTTCTTTCTGTAAGTTATTTGGGCACGTACATACTTCCAAAGGCAAAATACGACTTCAAAGTCAGGCCCCTACTGATCGTTTCCTCAATCTAATTTTGTTCCTGAATTACTGAGTTCTCTAGATAAATTCATGACACTACGGAATCGTGAAAGCGAAACGCGAAACACGGAAACATCGCTTTCTTGGAGCACTTTGTATACGCACCCAAAATGCCGGCGTTGTTAATCAGGACATCCAGGCGCTCTTCCTGCTTGACCACTTGTTGCGCGAACTGCCTGATGGCGTGGAAGGAGCACAGGTCCAGATTCATGCACTCAGGTCGCACACCGGTGTCGCGCGCGATCTCGTCGGCCGCCGCGCGTGCCTTGGCCACGTTCCGGCAGGCCAGGATGACCCGCGCGCTGCGCCGGCAAAGCTCACGGGCTGTCTCCTTGCCGATTCCTGCGTTTTAACGCGGGGGCCGGGCATTCACATCGATGTGCACAATTCTGCATACAGCGCCTGAACTTAGCTACGCGGTGCGGGTGGGTTCCAGCTAATAAAGCGAAACATTATAGAGGGTGTTTCACGTAACATTAACCAAGCATTTAAAAAAAAGGCACTAACGGCAGCGGAATGCAACCAATGCCATATGGTTAACGATGATGTGGCGGTCTTTACAGTATCTCTTTTATATTCTGCCGAGGTATGTAATTAAGATAAATATGCAGATTAGTTACTATTCACAAAAGGGCAAGTACATTTCGTTACTTTGAAGAGGAGACTCACATACGATCAATGAATTATTTTGTTATTTTTGGAAACGCGCATGCTGCGTGGTGATTTTTTTCTGGTATTAAAAGAAAGCCCGCGAAACATTAAACAAAACCACGTGACTGCGCTCATACGCTATCGCATTGCGACGCTCTCTACCGTACTTCGAGCAAAAGAACCATGCACCTCCAACTATAGCGCTCATCTTAGAGCTCGATTTCATGAATAGCGCTTAACGTAAGAGGAAGCTGCAATCAATCCGCATGCTGCACACATTATTGGAGACGGCAGCTGGTGAATCGTGATGAACACTTGCGAACGAGAAGCGTTATGAATTCGACCGTAGTGGCGCCTGTTATGCCAAACATATATCCTTTAGAGGCTTCCCAAATTCATTTTCTTTCCTTACACCTAGAGTGCGACACCAATCTTCTGTAAATGAGCTTTAACACCAGTGTTGCAGGCTGTTCCAACGGACCGAGGAACTTTCCAGGATAGGATTGACCTTGCTTCGCTTTTACTTCCTGCGCCTCAGATGCTCCGACCAGGAGCACTGTCCTTCTGTGGTTACCAAAGAGTTACAGCGTGCCTAATTGTCCGTCCTGCCCAACATAGTGGTTTATGCGCGACCTCGAAGACGCGGCAGAGTGCCGATAACTTGCCCCGCAACAGCTTAGCATCGCCACCTGTCTGGACTAGTGCATGCACCGATGTTAGTGAAAATTGCCCGAAACTACGCCACACAATGCCAGTGATAGTATTAGCCGAGCAAGAATATTTGCCTCTGAAGAGAACAGGTATTTCCAGGCAACCGACAATTTAATAGGCCCGTAGTTAGCCGAATTTTTGTGTACTTGTGCTTTCATGTCGGTGGCCATTAATATAGCTCGCTACTGAACGCGTATAACACTCACTTCATGCCTACTTTGCCAACGTTGACGCTCGCAAAATCACAATTTAAAGATACTGAGCATAACATTGACTGTGTATTCCTGAAATAACAATAAAAACCACGTCTTGGACCCACAGGGGTCACACGAGTCGAGAACTAGCAATACTGAAAATGGGTGTTTCGGGTGTCGTTAGAAAAGTGTTATTCTCGTAATACTGAGACATTTTTTTTGATTGAAATACGTGTTAGGATGGCATGGTGAAAAATGATCAAATTATGCTGTTTCGTCAGTTTACTTTAAAAAAAATGGTCCCGAATGAAACTTATAGTTACTGTGATAAAACTGCCACTAGAGCCTACTATATGATAAAATTATTGTGCATGAGACTGTTCCAGACCAGATTAGAAAAAAGCTAAATGTGCTCTTTTATCCATTGTTTAGGTGCTACTTTGTAACTGAGGAAATAAATAAACCAATCAAGCGATAAGTCGGTATCCCAGAGAGTAATTTATGCGTACGAAAGCTTTATTAGAGCCTACGTTTAACGTCATAACAAATATGTTTATATTTTAGGTCTTGACGCCAATCCCTGCAATGCTTCGATGCGCACGTGCGCTTAGCCTCATAACACGTAGCTGCAAATACACTAGTGAGTGCTACACATCACTTTAAATGCCCACTGCAACAAAGTTTCAATATTTCTAAACTGATTACATTTTAGTGGATTACACTAATCAAATAATTATGGAAAGCGGCGCCGCGTATTGTCTCTTTTAGCGCTATTTATTCAGCGTCATAGCACAGAGCACGCATACGCTGTATATTTGCTGTTATATATTCGGAAAGACATAATCGCAGTTACAAACAATGACAAACACTTTTGCTTTGGGGGGACATTTGTTTTGTAATTTTTCCATTAAACATAAGCCATCCCCCTTTCCCGATGGGACATATACCTCTGATGTCAAATCCCTTATGTAATGCCTTTCAATAAAGCGCCTTTAAGGGATGTATCAATACATAAAAAGCTCAATACTTATCTCACGCTGGACAAGAGCGGTAAAGAAAGTGAAAAGAACCGCTTTCCTGAAATTGTGAGAAAATGACATGGAATGCTCTTGGCGAACCACAAAGGATAAAAAAATTACGGATATTTTGCAAGAAGGTGACCTGACTTCTCCTGGGGTTTTTATGGGATGTTGTCGCGTCCAGTGATTGATAATCATTGACAGATTCATTTCGGGTTGTTGTGTCGGGCGCTGACTGGCCTGGCGTGGCTTCAGGTGCGGAAGATATTGGGCACGACGCGCTCGCGTTCTGTGCCGCCTCGCTGTGCGCATCGTCTTGGTCACCCGTCTCGCGTTATATGAACAGTGAAAAACTTTTGTTGAAGCAGACGCTCGGGCGGAGCAGTTGCCGGCATATCTTGCAAGTCCGGATCAGCCTAAAGCCTACAAGATCCTCCCTCTTCTTAAAGTAGAGGCTGCCGTTAGAGCGTCTTTCACAAAACAAGTACTTCTTCAAGGCGCTATATACCCTCAGTTATTCAGTTTAGGTTGCAGATCAACCATTCTACTCGAGTTAAAAATTCTGGTCCAAGAAACACCAATACTCAATCACGAATGAAGTAGTAGTCTTACCCCTGTTAGCTCCAGTGATGATCACAGTCTTTCCCGACATGTCCCGCATTGATCTGCACTTGCCCACTGTGACCAGGCTGTATATCTTCACAAGCGTCGCGAGAGCCAAGACTGTCAGCACGACCCAGGCCACGCACCACAGCAATACCATCGCGACGGCTTCAGCACAGGCCACTCCAAGATTATATTTCAGGAGGGGATGCACTGTTTTTCAGCTTACGTCGTAAACTGAGAAAACGAGCACCTACGCGGACATTAGAAAACACGCTAAAATGCCAAGTTACGTGTGTACATCGAAAGATATTCTACAGACAAGCGTGTAAAAATGCCCAGAGGACACGTTTGTTTACTTTGTGCCATACGGTCTTTTGTTTGTTCACTCAGTGCCGTTCCAAGACTGCCCCCCCAACAGTCTGTCTATTACTCTTCGACTACACCCCATGAAATCGAAGCTTTTTAAGAAAGCTTAAGGACGGCTGCGCGAATGGCATTGATTATATAGGAATACGTCCTATCAAAACACCGTCGCTCTTCTGCGTGTGCTGCTTGCCCACATTTGCAACTGCATTCTGCGTGATGGCCTGTTTTATGATAACATGAAAATTGCATGTCTTTGCGTTGCACGCAAAGGCGGCAGCAAGAATGTTCTTTGAAAGTATCGGCTTATCTACATTTTACCCGTGGTTTGTAAGATATATATCTTATGCATTAAACTAACGCAGGTTCCCCTTAAGAAGCAAGTCATAGTTAACCAAATTATTGGCTTCAAAATAATGAACCGGTATAGATGGCTTTCTTGTTTATTAAAGAAGAAATAATTCAGAACAATAAAGATAGGGTGTATACTGTTGGAATAGCTTTAATATTTCACTAAAGCATTTCACTCCATCAACGATGATGTTCGGCAAACTGGAAATATACGGCTTGCGAAAAGTGCACTAGAAATAATTAGGAGTTATTCATACAAAAGGGTCCAGTATGTTGGTATCGGAAATGCCCATACAAGACGCGAAATAATAATTTATGGCATGCCGCGTGGATGGATCTGAGGACCCTGTCTTTTACTTGTTTACAGAAGGATCTCGTTCTCATACCCGAGACACCTCATATATTCTTGATGCCGACAACGCCAACAATTTTTTTAATAACCTTGACCTCAACAACCTGACGTCCAAGTGCTATCCTGGCTGATATCTTCAAAGCATTTAAAACTGAAAGCCAACAAAACAAAGTACGAGGGACGTTCCTAAAGTAGGTTTCGTCATTTATTTTCACACGGAAAGGATATTGCAAAAATACGCCATGGCACAATGAGCTCTGCACCTTGACCTATTTTTCCACATAGATGCCACTGACATTGAGCTATTTATGGCAGCGTGCAGACAATTTGAAGAATCCACCCTGGTAAAAACTCAGTTCCCTGCGATGCAAGGCATCAGACATGACCTATCCACCATAACCGATCTGTACGCGTTCATGGATGACCGGCACACTACTCTCACGTGCCCATTCATTCCAGATACCAGCATGCACTTCCATTAGCGACTAAGTTGTCAGCACAGGTCTGTCTGCTATCGTAATCTGTACTCGAATAGCCTCGGCCACCACCAGTCTGCTGCTGCTCTCTCTTGGACGCTCTGCGCATGCGTCCTTCCTCCTCCGGTGAGGGTTTTTCAGTCATTGAATCAGCAACGGTCGTGAATTTTTGTTGCGATTATTTGTTTCACCTGGTGTACAATATTCTGTTTCAAAAAATGACAAAGGTTATTTTTGGAACATGCCGTGTACATTGTATTTATATTAAGTGGTAAAGATAATAAGACTGATGTTCGATTACCCTTTAACTCATTTCATGATTACGATCGATGGTAATGCGATAAGAGTCGGAACAATGTAGCTAGACACATTATTTCTGAAGTCAAGTTTAACATCCGTATTCGTCATTCTGAGGCTTCGGTTCCTTTCGACACATTGTGGCACAATCCGGCGCCTTCCTATGTTGCTATTGCACTCGCTTGTCATAATAGTATATGAGCATGGGGCCATGACGACGACTCCGCGACACCGACGCACTAACGACTATGCATGGAGAAGGAATGAATGACGCCGATGTAAAGACAAACGCAACATGGCGAAAACGGCACGAAAGATGAAGAGAAGGCCATTCTTTACCTGGTGAATGAGTGAGTTAAATAACTTTATTTGGTTCAGAGTAGACACAGGGGAGACCCCACGCCACCCGGCTAGTCCCATGTAGGAACAGCCAAGTCGAGCTTGACGACCCGATCGCGGGCAGTCTGGCTGTCGAGGGTTTCGTTGAGTTCGGGGCTGCCCAAAAGTGCAGCCCACCCATCATTGCTGAAGGAGCCGATGGCTTCACACTCCCACAACAGATGATCCAATGTTGTTGTTACTCCACAGGCAGGGCAGTACGCACTTCGATACCTTTTAGGGTATATTGTAGGAAGAACCGCAAGGTTAGGATACCCACGGTCTTGTAAAACTCGAAGGGTCACCGCCCGTGCGCATCATAAGGCAGAGTGCGGGATGGAGAATACCCGTCTTCTCAGATGGCAGTATATGGTGATCACATTGAACGCGAGCGATGGTTCCCCGCGGGGAAGAGGGACTGCGGAGGTGGCGCGGACAGTGAGTCCTCGGGCCGCCTCGTGCGCGCCCTCGTTAGGGTTAGAGGGAGAGCCCTCAGTCGACCCCACGTGAGCAGGAAACCAAGTGAGAGTGAGGAGACATATTTTTAGCGCTTTGGAGAATTCGGGAGGCGTGAGGGGAGAGAATTCCGCTTTGATAGGCCTTAATGGCTACTTTTGAATCGCTACCTATCGCCTCTCCGCGACAATCCAGCACAGCCAGCGTGATTGCATCCTGTTCGGCTAGCATCGGCTTCGAAGTGCGTAGCTTAGCGCAGTAAGTGAGCCTGTAATTAGAGTGGACGACGGAGAGGGCGAAAGCCACTTACCTCAATTTGGTTGCTACGGACACGCTCGAGTAGAGCCCTACCCCTTGCCCAACGTCTGCTGTCGTTGTCTGCGGGGAGCCTATTGCGGGGAATGGGCGCGGTGTGCAGTTGATACATGATGTCGCTGGGAATCTGCACGGCGTCGGGCACTGGTCGACAGGGCTGAGGCCCATCTCGTAAAATATGTTGTAGCCCGCGGAGGTGCCGGATAGCCTGAGCAGCTGTGAGCACTCTCGCGCCTCACAGCGTGTTGTGCTCTCCGTGCTTAGAGGTACGCCGAGGGAGTGCTTAAAGACCTTTCTGATGAGGGAATTGAGCTTGCTTCTTTCTGCAACACAACAATTGTGTTTGAAATAGGACGGAACAGCGCCAACTAGGACCACGACTCTTAATTGGCTGTTCCTTCCTATTTAAAGTATGCACCATCTAGCCCAAATGAATGTTGTTCTGTACCAATCCCAATTATGCATGGCCGCCGAGTACGAAAAGTGGCAGAGCAGAAAAGCATGCATAATGCGGATGACATTGAATTCTGTCATTCGCCGGTGCTTGTTGGCGATCCTCCGAGTGAGGCCGAGAGAACTCTCTGCCTTGGCGGTGATCTTTCTGAGTGCGGTTCTATTGACGCCGTTAGATTCGATACACATCCCCAATATTCAGAGTGAGTCCGCTCAGGGCACTAGGGACCCGTAACTAGTGAAAATCCGTTTTCACTTTCGGACACCGGTTTACAATCACGATGGCTGCCACCTCTGGGTCTTTTCTTTTAGAGAAGTAATTCATGTTTGGGTGGAGAACATCCGAGTCCAATAGGGCGAATGAAGCGCTCAGTCGCATCGATGGCACTCTGCACGGCGACCTCAACTTGGCCATTGATCCCGCCGACGCACCAGATGGCGATGCTATCTGCGGAGATGGTCTGTTTGATTCCTTGTATCTTCGCAAGCTGCTTGGAAAGCCCGGTCATTGTGATGTTGAATAATGTTGGCGAGATGACTGAGCCCTGAGGGTGATCGCTTGCGAGAGGTATACTTCGACCTTGAACTTGGGAGTTACCTGGCTAAGGATAGATCGGATGAAGGGAGAGGCCCTCTTTCCGAGCCTCAGCCCGGCAATAGACTGTAGAATAAATCCGTGTGAGATATTGTCGAAGTTTTTCTGCAGGTCTAATCCAAGGATGGGGGGCTCCGGTATCTATCGTACCGCGGTCGGTGATTTGATGCTTTATCAGCTTCATGGCGTCTTGAACTCTGAACTCTGAAGCCAATCATATTGTGGCTGTACATGTCAGTGGTGTCTATGTGCCCGTTGAGCCGGTTACGCAGGGCATTCTCTGAGATCTTATCGACACAGGACGTCAGGTAAATTGGTTTTGTTTTTTCATTGCTGGTGCTTTGCCAGGATTGGGGACGAGGGCCGTGGAGGCCGTCTTCCCTCGTGTGGGGAGCAGTCCACTGCAGCAGAGTTCATTAATCCTTTCGGTAGGGAAGTCAATTGACTCATCATCGAGATTCTTGAGCATCCTATTAGTGACGCCATCCAGGCAAGGGGCGGATTTGCCGTTGAAGGAGAAAATGACATGTCGGATCTGGACTGCCGTAAAATCGTGGTCCAACTCCGACACCTTACACCACGTGTAGTATGGGAACTGGGGCGGGGGCAGAGCTATCTGCGACGGGCGGGCAGTTGTCTTTGAGCCTGTCAACAGTCAACTCATCCGGAGTAGAGGCGGTAACGAGGTCGATGGCTCGTGCGAGGGATCGTCTCTGGCTGGGCCTGGTGCTGTCCTCATCACGAACGTATTTGAGCAGACCGCAGCTCTTGCCGCGTATGGGCTGACTCGTGACGGCTTCGCAGAGCTTATGCCATTGTTGTTTGCACAAATTCTTGCAGTTCCTTAAATGGTCATACCTCAGCACAATGAGATAACAATGGGATAACAATCGATAATGGGATAAGGCAAATCGCAATATAGCATGTAGGACAACAGAAGAGAACGAAGACACAGCACATTGTCTCGTTCCCTTCTGTTGTCCTACGTGCTATTTTTCACTTTGCCTCTAGTTCTGTAGCAAGAACTAGCGCAGCAGTCCGTTCTCTAGGACAATGGGATGCCGACGAAGGTATAATGACAACAAGATGACTAAGTTGTAATGACGATGATGAAAGGAAAAGGATCGCATGCCGTCGCCAGTATGACAATGCATGCATGATGGAGACTATTGTAAGACGACGCCTCGATGATGATGGCGGGAAAAATGCGGGATAATAGCCATTGAATATTGACATCATATCTTCGAAAGAATGATGATGAAGGATTGACGTCGATGGAATTACGAAGGCCGTATATTGACGATGGCATGATGACAATGGGTTGATGTTACTGAAGTGTTACAATGATAAAAGGGCAGCGTGACGACGACGACATGAAGACAACGTCGTGCAACCATGATGACATGAAAAAGTTAGAATGTCGACGGCATCAGGGCCACGGCAGGACGTCGAATGCGAGACGACGACTGTATGTGGACGACAATGAGGACAATGGCATGACAATGGTATGAAGACAATCATATGACGACGTGAATTCATCATACAGGCTTCGTGTGCGCGAAGCCTGCATGACGACGATGGGGTGACGATGACTGCATGATGAAAGGCGATTGGCCATGCTGGATTGACGACGTTGCAGCAAAACGAGGATACTATCGCAACCACGAGCATGTGCATGCTGGTTCAAACTCTTAGACTACTTGGCCCACTGGGCCAGCGTAGAAAGCTTGAGGACGGCATACTGACGACAGGCGACTGGCGAAGCCTAAATGACGATTTCGCACCGACTGCGGCGACCTCACCGCCACGAGCACATACCTAGTGGGCGGAGATATTGGACAACTTCGCCCTCTGGGCCAGAGTACAAGACATGGTGACGATGGCATGAGCACAATGAGGTGACAATGCTAGAATGACGACTATGAAACGACCAGGACGGCATCACGATCATAAGTACATAGCTACTGGCCCAAGCTTGTCGACTGATTGTGTCACTGTGTAGGTTGGATAGGCTGGATAGATAACACTAGAAAGGATCAAAACACCTGAAGTAAGCAAAAAATGCTAATCGCCCTAATAAAGCTATTAACACTGAAGCCCGATCACATTTTTACGAGGTAGACATAGATCTTGTTTAGAATAACACCTTTGGGGTTGGTAGGACTTATTGCGCTAGGAAGTAATAAAGACACTGGGTATGCTAAACAAATTAAGGTATGTTCTAAAAATTTTCTTCAGGCATGAGATATGCAATGATTAGGCCACACTATTGCATTCTAGTTTTTGGTATTACCAACAAAGGAGGTATTTAAACAGGCTAGTGTGCTACAGAAAAACGCAATACGGTTTACTGGAAATCTATTTAGCTTTGAGCGCACATTACCTTTCTTCAAAAAGTTTGGTACCGTCTTCATTACGAGAAAATATCTCCGAAATCTTGCAAATACCATGTAAAATGGTATTAGCTTAAATGGAACAGCCTTTCTTGCGTCTTCTCGCCGTGCAGGCTCTTTGTATATCTTAAGAGATTTAGGGTACCTTAGAAAAATGGATAAGACATCTTATGGGTGCCAACTGATAAATTACCAGGTACCTAAGCTTTGGAATGCTGGCCCACAATAATTCGACATCGCATTAACATCTAAGGTATTGTTCTTGTTCAAACTGCAGGTACGATGTTTTTTCCGGAGAGTGAAGTGCGATCGCAATGGTCAAAACTTGAACGTGCGTTCGAAATGTTTTATTATTATGACGTGTTTTCTCCATCAACTGATTTTGTAATTTCCAGTTTCATTATTCTTTGGACGTATTTCTAGTAGAGTACTTACAACTTTTTGCATCCTGTTCTTGGTGCAAGTTACGCAAGCCTTATAGTATATGACGCTGTATGATTCCGCATACGCTGTAAATTGTCTGTAGTGCCGCATGTTTTGTTTGGTTGCGAGGCCCAGTCAGGCGTCATACAGACGCGAATCGAACGGTAAACAATTTCTATCGTGTATTGTATAGTGCTGCTTGTCATTGCTTTAATTTGGAGCACCAAGAAATGTATACCTAGCCTAAATAAATGAAAATGGAAAAAATTCAAGTCAACGCTCCAACAGCAGGCTGAAAATGAAAACACCGCATGGATCACCGCAGAAGCGGAAGAATACGCCAACACATTCAATAAGCAAAAGTGCACAACCTGTGCGACCACCTAACGGAACGCCGTGTGCCGTCGAGACGTGCTCCCTTCTGCGAGCACAACTCAACCTCACGCACACGAAAGCGCAAACAACGAACACCATTCGCACTATTCTTCACAAGGAAATCACGATTACTTTCTCCGAACACTGCAAGATATATACATAGCCAGAGGCCCCTGGAAGAAGAGTACGCACATGAGAAAGACACGCCCTTGAACGGCGACATTACAGCGACATAACTGAGGGCAGCTCTACACGTCGTAAGACTGAAAACGGGGCCCGAAGTAGACGGCATCGATTGCACACTAATACGCAACCTCGATGGCAGGCCATGAGAACTTCATGTATACGGCAACGAACCTTCGAAGAACGGAGCCCTTCCTGACCAATGCGGAGATGCGGACATCACGTTAATTCCAAAACCAGGCAAACAACTTTGCCTCGAAAATTTCAGCCTTCAAACAAGCAGTTCCTAGGCGCCTGAACCCTCAGGTCCAGGCTACCGGATTGTTCCCCAGTGCCATATTAGGTTGCAAGTCAAGTCTGTCTACACAAAGAATACAGCTACAACTAAAGGAGGATGTTGTGGATGACATCAGAACTGCTGAAACTGGAGCACATTAGACGCCCAACCTGAGAGGGGGTCTCGGCAATGTCTTATATAACTCAATTTTAAGCGTCCAGGCTTGCTTCCATTGCAGATAGAAAGACAACTTTATTCATCAGAGTGGCGAGGTAATACTTTGCTCTAACCTAATCAACAAATACATGAGAATATTATGATCCGACCATAAGGTAATCACAGACCTAGGCGAAACTCGGTATGGTATAATAACTTTACTAAGGAGGCGCATTCGAGAGGCAACAGTGGCGATGTGGGATTGGTGGTACCATCATCATCATCATCATCATCATCATCATCAGCCTGGTTACGCCCACTGCAGGGCAAAGGCCTCTCCCATGCTTCTCCAACAACCCCGGTCATGTACTAATTGTGCCCATGCCGTCCCTGCAAACTTCTTAATCTCTTCCGCCCACCTAACTTTCTGCCGCCCCCTGCTACGCTTCCCTTCCCTTGGGATCCAGTCCGTAACCCTTAATGACCATCGGTTATCTTCCCTCCTCATTACATGTCCTGCCCATGCCCATTTCTTTTTCTTGATTTCAACTAAGATGTCATTAACTCGCGTTTGTTCCCTCACCCAATCTGCTCTTTTCTTATCCCTTAACGTTACACCTATCATTCTTCTTTCCATAGCTCGTTGTGTCGTCCTCAATTTGAGTAGAACCCTTTTAGTAAGCTTCCAGGTTTCTGCCCCGTAGGTGAGTACTGGTAAGACACAGCTATTATATACTTTTCTCTTGAGGGATAATGGCAACCTGCTGTTCATGATTTGGGAATGCCTGCCAAACGCACCCCAGCCCATTCTTATTCTTCTGATTATTTCCGTCTCATGATCCGGATCCGCCGTCACTACCTGCCCTAAGTAGATGTATTGCCTTACGACTTCCAGTGCCTCGCTGCCTATTGTAAATTGCTGTTCTCTCCCGAGACCTCCCGAGATTGGTGGTACACCTTGACAAAATGAAGTTGACGAGAACGAGAACAAAACGAAAGAAGGCGCGTAAAATGCATAGGCGCTTGTGCGTCCTATGTGCCTTCTATTCTGCTAGTGTTTCCCAGCGGTCATCCATGTTTAGCCGAGCATTCCACAAGGTTATTTTCCCTTACGGACCATGTTCAAAGTGACCGCCTCAAATATACCACCACTCCTAGGCAAACTTCCAAACGTACAAAGCTTCATGTATACTAATTATGTTAGAATCTGGGCGGCTACAGGGTCGGACAGCGCACCTCAAGAGACACTACAGGAAGCTTGAAACAAAGTGTAAGAGTACACCCCCACCGAAAGACTCCCTAGCAGAGCTGAGAAGTCGGGATTCCTTGTGTTAAAAAAAAGACGTAAGAAAGGCCAGACATCAGACAACAGCTTGCTTCAGAGTGGCAATCACATTGCAAGAGTATACAGCCTTCGTGTATAAGGCCTACAAATACTATACAATAGCACAACCACACATGTACTGAGCCTGCTGCGCAAATAGAGCGCCCAAGTAGCACTTGATAAAGTTGATGTGAAACCGATGACATGGACTCGAGAAAAAATATGTACACCTACTCGTACTAAACTCTCTATCAACAGACGGACTAGATGGACACCCTCTTTAGCACGGCAGTAAAGGTAGTGCAACGCCTACCCAATAATGCACCCATGCTGTTTCTTCTACAACTCCGGATGCACAACACCATCAGCGAAATAATGCAAGGCCACCTTAACCAAATTCTGTTCCTCCAAAGCCCAAAGAAGGCATGCGTCGTTCTATCTCGACTGAGATACTCAACGGCACTGAAACCCTATGGAGTACAGCCCAAGTTTATTCCTCTTAACGTACAACAAAAAGTTCCGCTAGCCCCAGTTTTCCTGAATGTGCACCACCGCCATGGTAAAGATTGAAGAAGGACGAAAGAACAAGCCTTGGCTTGATTCTTTGTCGGCGGCACGTCACTAAAACCGCTCCTGTACATCAACGTGTCCCGGTACCCGATGACAGGTGCTATGTGTCTAGCCGTACTAGGTAACAGAGGCACTTCGATGATTCAAGCCTTGCCCAGTGGAACAGTAGAGGAGAGGGAATCACTCTGCGCATCATGCAAGGATCAACCATATCAGCATTGCATGAACAGAGCACAGTGGCCACAAATTCACCGACCACCTACAGGGTATTGGCAAAACGAATGCCGACACCGTCGTGATCATCATCATCAGCCAAACTGAAGTCCGTTGCAGGGCGGAGGCCTCTCCTTGAGATCTCCAATTACCGCTGTGCTGCACCAACCTATTCCAACTTGCGCCGGGGAATTTCCAAATTTCAAAACCTCACCTTGCCTTCTGTCATCCTCCAGTGCGCTTGCATTCTCTTGGTGCCCACTTCGTAACCCTAATGGCCCATCGGTAATCGAACTTACGCATTACATGGCCTGCCCAGCTCCATTAATTTAACTTAATGTCAATTAGGATATCGGCTATCCCCGCTTCCTCTCTGATCCACACCGCTTTCTTCCTGTCTCTTAACATTACGCCTAACCTTCTTAGTTCCATCACCCTTAGCGTGGTTCTTTCCTTGTTCTTGAACTTTATTGGCAATCTCCAAGTTTTGCCCCATATGTAAGCACTGGTAGAATCCACTGAGTGTAAACTTTCCTTTGGAATGATAGTGGTAAGCTTCCAGTAAGCAACTGACAGTGTCTGCCGTATTCGCTCCCACCCATTTTTATTCTGTGTGTTTCCTTCTCATGATAAGGCTTCTCTGTGAGTAATTGATCTAAGTAAACGTACTCCTTCAGTGACTCTAGAGGCTGATTGGCGACGCTGAACTTATGTTTCCTTGCCAGGCTGTTGAACGTTGTGTTTGTCTTCATCATATTCATCTTCAACTTTAGTGTTACGCTCTGCCTGTTAACAACCTCAATCATTTGTTGCAATTCGTCCAAAGACTCCCTGAACAGGACAATACCATCCACAAACCGAAGGTTGCTGATATATTCACCGTTGATTCTCACTCCTTAGTTTCCCTGTTTAATAGCTTGAATACGTCTTGCAAACACGCACTAAAGAGCATGGGAGAGCTTGTGTCTACTGGTCTGACCAATTAATTTATTGGTAGCTTCCTACTTTTCTTGTGGTCAATCAAGGTAGCTACGGAAACTTTGGAGATATTTTCCAGGATATTTCCGCAGCCTCCTGTACTGCTTGGTTACGCAACGCCTCGATGACTGGTGTTATTTGCATTGAATCAAATGAATTTTCGTGATATATGAAAGCCACATAGAGAGGTTGATTGTGTTCTGCAGATTTCTCGATTACGTGATTGATTACATCGATGTGATCAGTTGTAGAGTATGCCTCCCTGAAGCCGGCCTGTTCTCTTGGTTGACCAAAGTGAAGTTTTGACCTTATTCTATTGGAACTTATCTTGGGGAATATTTTAGACAATACTCGGAATAGGCTGATGTGTCAATAAGTTTTCAATTGTTTAACGTTTCCCTTTGTGTGGATTCGTACAGAGTTGGCATTATTGCAGTTTTCTGTGGTCCTTGGAGTCGGAGACATTTGGTTTAAAGGGCCGCAAGCTTTTTAAGCATGATGCCTCCTCCATCTTTGATTAAACCGACTCTCATTGTATGTTTGCCTGCAGCTTTTCTCCGTTTCAGGCCTTGCACGGCCCTTCTAACTTCATCGATAGTTATTCGAAGAACCTCTGTAACCTGTTCATTACTTAACCGAATGGAAGTATCATGGCTGCTCTGAGTACTGTAAAGGGGAGTATAGAATTCTTCTACTGCGTTTACTACATCTTCAAAACTGCTGATGGCATTACCCTTCTGATCTCTCAAACTTTATTGTTTTTTTATTCTCAATGATTTCTAGCTGAGTCCATTTCTTTACTGCATCCTCAGTCTTTCTAACGTTATATTTTAGAATGCCGCTTACTTTCTCCTGTTTGGTCAGTTTTGACAGTTGCATGAATTCTATCTGGTCTCTTGAGTTGGACACTTTCATTATTTGTCGCTTGTTTATTAGGTCATTAGTTACTTGGGAGAGCTTCCCTACTGGTTGTATTGGTGCCTTACCTGTCCATTTAATTGCTGCTTCTGAAGCCAGCCTAGTTATGGTTTGATTCATTGCCTCTATGCCATCTTCATCTCTCTGTTCCAAGGCTGCATATTATTTTACACGTACCAGCCTTGATTGGTCCCTTAGTGCATCTGGGATGGCCAGTTTCTTTCTGACCAATTTTACTCTTTCACTCTTCTAATTGAGACGAATACTAGCGCTCACTAACCTTTTACACCTACACAATATCCGCCAAACACGTACCATTCGTATCGCTGCCCCTGGGAATGCTCCCACTCTCCTCGCTACTCCCCATATTTCTTCACCCCCACATTTCTACAGAGTGGCTGGGTAACCAGCTCAGACCCGCAGAAAGCTGACGCAGTGGGTACACAGAGTGGTGAGACTCAATGGGGTCCTACGCTGAAGGCTACACTTACGAGGAAGATGCGTCACCATAACACATATAAAAATTCTCTCTCTCAAATTGAGGATTTCGTGGGTGGCCGATCAGTCAAATGGTACGTGCTGATTTTCCACCTTAGTGACAACATTGGCTTCGACTTTGTGATCACATTGCTATCCATCATGACTATCTATTATGCATTGCTTAGTAATAGAAACTAGCACAGCCAAGCACCATATATGCGGGGTGCATATAATGAGACAAGAAAAAGAGCTAATTAAATTTTGTCAAGGGGTGTATAAGCTTGCTTAAGGGGCAGTCGCAACTCCCTGCATGCAGCCATCCATAAAAAAGACGTGCAGGCATACCGGAGACAAAAGCGTCTTTTGGGAAAAAGCAAACAAGACCGGTTTCCCGCCCAATGTGGTTATTTGGGTGATTCAAAAAGGTTCTTCATAGAATCACGGGCAACAATGAATAAGTATATCGTACAAAATCTGGGGACAAAAGCTTCGCGCAGTTTTGCCATGCATTCACAACATATCCCATAGAATGAAGAAAATAGTTGCAAGACATGAAGTTGGCCTTCTTTTTACAGCACGAATAAAACATAAAGATTTTTGTTAGAACGTGAACAATATTGTGTTGAACAATATTGTTTAATGATGTCAGGACAAAAACTACTTTTTGGAATGTAGCACCTATGCCATATACAACATCCCGCTTTCGTGTGACGACAATTGCATTCACCAAACAGGGACGTATATAAAGGGCGTAGGTTAGGGCTTGTTGGTATTCCATAACTGAGGTTTTTAGCGCACGAAAAGGGACGAAAGACAGAGGCGAAACGAGGACACAGCGCTAACTTCCAACAATGGTTTTATTCCACAAAGCGGTAGACACATATATATATAGGTAACACCCAGAACCGTGCGCATGCGCATATGTACTGATTTTTAGTCAAATGAGACAGCACCGAGACATGTGTAATGGAAAGTTAAGATGATATCAAAGATGAAGACCGACCATGCATAGCCAAAAAATTTTTTTTGTAATAGCAAGTCTAAAAGATTAAAATGTAATCTCCATCAGGCCACCCTCTGTGTCACGTTTAAAAAATCGAATTCTTTACTTGAAAGATCTATTGAAGGCGCGCTAACACACGCGCTCCCTAAACTAGCAATCTTTGCCGCTTCAATAATCTCACGTGTTGTTTGCGCTGGGCTTCTTCCTATCACCGTGCACTGTTTATAAATGGGACTGCATCCATGCTTTCTGCAGTGAAAAGCCAGATGCCTCACTCCTCCAGTTCGCACATTATTTGCGTGTTCACGCAACCTGTCATTTAGGCACCTTCCCGTTTGGCCGATGTATTAGGAAGATACATCGATAGGAAGAAGCCCAGCGCAAACAACACGTGAGATTATTGAAGCGGCAAAGATTGCTAGTTTAGGGAGCGCGTGTGTTAGCGCGCCTTCAATAGATCTTTCAAGTAAAGAATTCGATTTTTTAAACGTGACACAGAGGGTGGCCTGATGGAGATTACATTTTAATCTTTTAGGCTTGCTATTACAAAAAAAATTTTTTGGCTATGCATGGTCGGTCTTCATCTTTGATATCATCTTAACTTTCCATTACACATGTCTCGGTGCTGTCTCATTTGACTAAAAATCAGTACATATGCGCATGCGTACGGTTCTGGGTGTTACCTATATATATTTGTGTCTACCGCTTTGTGGAATAAAACCATTGTTGGAAGTTAGCGCTGTGTCCTCGTTTCGCCACTGTCTTTCGTCCCTTTTCGTGCGCTAAAAACCTCAGGTATATAAAGGGGCGTACTCATTCACGCAAATAAGACCCAGCCAGGAAAGGAAGCTGCCCATTCTGCTCTATAGGTAGATGAGCCGCACTTTTCCGGTACTAAAGTTATCGCCTGCCCTTTCTCCATGATGGAAGTAGAAATTACGAAGCACTTTAAGTGCGCCATATAGACAGACGTGTAGACCCGCACGCTGTAGCTTTTGCCGAAGAAACAAAATATTTTAACAGAGCCCATGATATCAAGGAGGAAGGAAAAAGTGGAGAAGGAAAGGCAGGGAGGTTAACCAGTTTAGCTCAACCGGTTTACTACCCTACACATAGGAGCGAGATAAGGGGGGTGAAAGTTGGGGAGGATAGAGATAGAGAGGAAACGCATAGCACAGCACACACATCGTCAGAATGTACATGCCGTAAGCGCGCATGTTGACTAAGAAAATTAGCTGCATTTGGTTTATTCTTCGTCGCTCTTTTTTTGCGTTGTGTTTTCTTGTCTCACTCAGTTTTTTTTTGGCTTTTGAAATACTGTATTCTAGGTGCATGTCGTTACAAGAACATAACAGTTCACTGTGTGCTTCACGTGGTCTGTCTTTTTCTAGCTAGCATGTTCCTTGTTACACCTTTATGCAGGATTCGAACGATAATCCATCAACTAAGACCTGTCACACATTTAGTTTCATATGTTGCTTCCCGCGTACAGGTACAGGTAAGGGTTGCAATGCCAAACCTTCATTTGACTACATTATCGATAGCTACAAGGGGGAACTAGTGCGATACGCAATGAACTATAATCCCTTATCTACTTAGCTGCACAAGAAGGCTATTTGGATGGCTTTAAGTGTTTGGAGCAGTGCAGGATCTGGAGTTGCTTAGCGCGCTTTGCATTATGAGAGTATAAAGATATTTGCATTGCTAGGACCAGATTAATGCTAGGACCCGATTATCTTTCATAGGGTACACGTGATATATTTTAGCTCGTCAAACATATCGGCAGTGCCTCCTTCACTGATCTCTACTGCACCAGAATAGCTTCTAAAGCATATTGCTCTTAAGAGAAGCACGTACTGGTACTTATATTTCTTTATGCTGTTGCTGCGACAATTTTGTTTTCGTGAACTCGCATTTGCTTTCTAGCTAGGCACAAGAACACCAATGATTTGCAGTTACTCCAACGAGAGCGATAGCACGAAACATCTTACGTGAGCCTCAATGGCATGCTGCGATGTGAAAGGTAGCGGTCTCCATGGCATGTTCACTTTCCCATTTTATAAAATACGCCGCCCGTGGCTCAGTTCCGGCTTGATTACACTGCGACCCTAGCCTAATGACCGTCCTGCTACTACTAAAAATGGCTTGGAGCTCACCTACAATTTTCTCTTTATCACGCTTTTCAGGCTGTAACTACGGTCCGGACAGGCCACCGATGTAGACTGACTTGTGCAACACGTTTACCAGCCGAACCCTCTCGAGAGAGGCTAGCTTATCAGGACTCTTTGAGGAATTATCAGACATTGTTTGCAGTATCATCGGCCTTAGTGAGAATAGAAGATCTGGTGATGCTTATACATTGCCGAATAACGGACGTGTCCTCTGGTATAGAGGTCTCCTAGATATGAAGCAATACGGGGTAGAATTCCTAATGCATAAGGACATAGCGGATAATAACATTGACGAATTCTACAGTGTTAATGAGAGGGTAGCAGTAGTCGTACTAAAGCTGAATAGGAGGTATAGAATAAAGGTAGTAGAAGCCTACGCTCCAACGTCCACTCACAATGATGAGGAAGTAGATCGGTTTTATGAACATGTTGAATTAGAGATGAGTAAAGTGCAAACTAAGCATAATGTAGTAATGGGCGACTTCAATGCAAAAGTGGAAAAAAAACAGGCTGGTGAACAAGCAATTGTCATTTACGGCATCGATTCCAGGAATTCAAGAGGAGAGATGCTGCTAGATTTAGCAGAAAGAAAGAACCTTAGAATAATGAACACCTTTTACAGGAAGCGTAGCAACAGAAAGTGGACCTCGAAGAGCCCTTATGGTGAAACAAGAAATGAAATGGACTTCATACTTTCTGCTGATCCCAGCATAGTGCAGGATGTAGAAGTGATAGGTAGGGTAAAGTCATGTGATCATAGGTTAGTGAGGGCTAGGATTCACCCCAATTTGAAGAGACTAAGAGCAAAATTGCTCAAGAAGAAACAGGTGAACCTATAGGCACTAAGGTTAAAAGCAGACAAATTCAAGCTGGTACTTGCAAACAAATACGCAGTCTTAGAACAGAGAGATGATGATGACACAGAGCTAATGAATGAAACCGTAACTAGGTTGGCTCCACAGGCAGCAATTGAAGTGGCAGACAAGGCACCAAGGCAACCAGTAGGCAAGCTATACCGTGTAATGAAGGACCTGATAAAGAACTGACAAAAAATTAAAGTGTAGAACTCAAGAGATAAGGTAAAATTCGCGCAACATTCTAAAGTGATCAACAAGTCAAAAATAAGGGATATTCGAAACTATAACAAATGAAAGACGGAAGAAACTGTAAATATGGATGGAGCCTAAAATCGGTTAGAAAGAAAGTTGGCATCGGACAAACCAAGACGTCTGCACTGAAAGATAATCAGGGAAATATCTTCAGATATATTGAATATACAGTAAAAGGAGCGGAAGAATTGTATACTGACCTGCACAGTACCCAGAATAGTCAGGATACCTCAATTAGATACAGCGCTGAACATGATACAGGAACTCCTCCTATAACTAGCGACGAAGTCAGATAGGCCCTGCAAGACATGAAACGAAGAAGAGCGGTAAGAGATGTAATAACAGTCGATTTATTCAAAGATGGACCAGACATAATGCTTGAAAAACTGGCGTCTCTTTATACGAAGTTTCTGTCGACTGCAAGGGTCCCAGAAAACTGGAAGAAAGCAGAAGATATACTAATCCTGAAAAAGGGAGACATTAAAGAATTAAAAAATACTCGGCCCATTTGCTTATTCTCCAGTATTATATAAAGTATATACCAATATAGTCTACAATAGAATAAGGGAAACACTGGAGTCAACCAAGGGAACAGGCTGGCTTCAAGAAGAGATACTCTACAATGGACCACATCCATGTCATTAATAAGTTTATCGAGAAGTCGACAGTGTGCAATGAGCCTCTGTATTTGGCTTTCATAGATTAGGAAAAGGCATTTGATTCAGTAGTGATACCAACAATCATCGTGACATTACGTAATCAAGGAGTACAGAACGCTTGCGTAAATACCTTGGAAAATATCTACAGAGTTCTACAGCTTCCTTAACTCTACACAAAAAAGCAGAAAGACACCTATAAAGAAATGGGTCAGAAAGGTAGACGCAATGCAATCTCTCCAATGTTATTCACTGCGTACTTGAAAGAAGTATTCAAGGTATTAAACTGGAAGGCTTAGGAGTAAAGTTCGACGGCGAACATCTCAGCAACCATCGATTTGCCGATGACATTGTTCAATTCAGCAACAAGGCAGATGAGTTACAACAAATGATTGAGGACCTTAACAGACAGAGTGTATAAGTAGGGTTGAAGATTATTATGCAGAAGGCAAAGATAATAATGAATAGCCGGGCAAAGGAACAAGAGTTCAGGATCGCCAGTCGGCCTCTAGAGTGTGTGAACGAGTACGTTTGCCTAAGTTAATTAATCAAAGGGAACCCTGATCATGAGAAGGAAATTCACAGAAGAATAAAAATGGGTTGGATTGCATAGGCAGACATTGTCAGCTGCTGACTGGAAGCTTACAATTATCATTGAAAAGGAAGGTGTACAATAATTGCATTTTACCAGTGCTGACATATCGGGCAGAGACTTGTAGGCTGACAGAGAAGCTTGAGAACAAGTTAAGGACCGCGAAAACAGCGATGGAACGAAGATTGCTAGGCATAACGTTAAGAGACAGAAAGAGCGGTTTGGGGATCAGAGAGTAAAGGCGTATAGACGATATTCTAATTGACATCAAGAGAAAAAAGTGGAGCTACGCAGGTCATGTAATGCGCCGGTTAGATAACCGTTGGACCATTAGGGTTACAGAATGGGTGCCAAGAGAAGGGAAACGCAATCGATGACGTCAGTAGCGATGAAATTAGGAAATTCACAAAGGATAGTTGGAATCGGTTGGCGCAGGACAAGGGCAATTGGAGATCGCAGGGAGAGGCCTTCGTCCTGCAGTGCACATAAAACGGGATGATAATGATGATGATGATGAAGAACTATGTTGTTGCAAACAGACTGACGACAATTGTTTTCCATTATATTGTACAAATCTTTTTGTACTTCACTATTTCTCTCGTGGAATTTAGCAATCGAAGCTTGAAAATTTCTGTGGATATTATGGCAACGATAAACCATTCAGCATATTTTCCCCTTTCTAATTGTAGTTACAAAGGTCAATTCACACAAGGCGAGAATGTACAAGTTATAGAACGGGTGTGGTCGTCACTTATTTGTTACGGGGTGTCAAAGGTAAATTTCGCAAAGGTTTAGGACTTACCGAAGCCCTCTAGGATGATTAGAGCAAAATGCCTGTTGCAGATTGTGCGAAGCAAGGCAATATTTCTTTATTTGGTCTATTTCCCCAATTAGACAACATTAAATAAATTCATAACCATTAACTTTGTGGCAGAACTGCTGATAAAGATGTCGCGTAGCGTTCTAGCACACACCCAGTACAGCTGCTTTAATATTCCTACTTCTACGTAACCATTATTTTCTGCGCCCTAAAGGAAGCCTAGATATTATGAGAAAAAACAACAGGCAACATAGGCGCTGGCTCCTCATGCTTGCATTGTTGCAAACGTTTCACATATAAACGAATACAGGAGGTATCCAAGTGTACTGCTTGGCCTGCTTCCCGGCTTTTATGAACCGCCGTGCGCAAAACACTGAATGGCCTAAATCACACACCAAATGCCATCGTCGCTGCCCCGTCGCTTTCTAAATTGCCGCACTTCATTGTCCTTCAGAACTCCTCTTCTGCTTCATCTTGTGTACGACTTCTCATTGGGTTTCAATATTCTTTTTTGTAGGACCGTACGAAGTAAAGGAAACACAATACCGTGAAATAAGGACAAACTGCATTTGAGTGTACATAAGTAATGACGACAGCTACGGAAATAGTTGGGACTGCATTGCGCTTGAAAAACGTAGCGTACCGACCTGATAAGTGTACTGCAGAAAGCGGCGTTTGCTGTGTCTGGATTCCAAGTAATTGCGGCGATGCAGTGCTGCCTCGCAACCGCTCTCTGAATTAGGCCGGCGGAAAGGCGATTGCTTGGACTTGCAAAACGCCAGTATGGAACAGCTGCCCGTTGCACCTTGTTACCGCTGCGATTGCATGAATGCGTGCCAGAACATTTACAGCAGTGGCTGTGACATGTGCTCTCTAGCAACATCCGCATAACCGCGATCAAACGAGTGAAAGAGTGTCAGTGCAAAGGGTGTGGAACCGTTGTCCTGCCATTCTGGAATGCCGAGCCTCCGCTATGTGCAACAAGTGGTCGTGGGCAAAGCACGAAGGTGAGAAGGATCTGTAGTAAGTGGGGACGCGAGGCGTAGAATTTAAAACTAGCTTAACTGACATGAAAATGGACGGTCACAATGATAACGACAACAATGTTTTTGGCACGTGGTTGGAAAGAGTGCTGCGAAATGTACTCATCTAGCCTGCTTCTCTTAATGACGTTTTTGTTCACCTTGCGGGGTAATGCATATTACATACACCTCCCTCTTAAATATTTGTCTCGCTTCATAAAAGCTCAATATCTCTACTTTGCACAGATCTATGCCATCAATAATTACTGCACTACGAATGACTTCCCTACAATATTTTCCCAAATACTTTAGCAGTAGCGTGCGTAAGTCGACTGATGGCCATTTGTTTGTGGACAGTTATTTTCTTATTGCCGAATTGGTAAACCACCGCGTCATTATGTTTACATGCTTAGCATCCAATTTACCGACTTGGTACCATACATCCTTTTTACAGCAAAGCTGTTAGCTTCTAATTTGTCGGATTTTTTTGTTGAGTGTTCACCCAAAAATGGCAGCTGGAAATGGGTCTGTGTTTGAGCTTCCGAGTAACAGAATTATGTTTTCTCGTAAATTCAAACTACAGTCCGATGCTACCATATCTGTAGATCATGTGTAAGTCTTATATTATGAACTGTGTGACACAGTTTTGTTTGCGAAGTTCGATAATTGAATAACGCCCTTCTGCTGGGCGGAGAGCCTGCCAGAATGAGGATGCATGCTTCACTTATGCATACGTGCACGCATGTGTGACGATTGTGCATGTGGGACGTTTGCGGCGACCGTAATCGAAAATATGGCACTGTCCAACGATAGTACCGCCAGGGCAGCTCGAAAATGGATTTTTTTAATAGTATCCAGGTAACACAACAAGGTGTTCTCGTATGTGCAAATTACAATCCGATTCTGTCATGTACGTACGTAGTGCGCAAGTCGTAGTTTACGAATCCTGTGACATATTTTCAGGTAAATGCCGTACTTGTGCCAGGCCAAGAGTCTACAAGAAACGGCATGGACCTCAAGCAGCAGCTGGAAAAGGCCTTTGTCTTTCAGTTTCTGCGTAACAGAACTGTTTTCCCATATATTTGAATTATAATCCCAAGCTATCAGGCCTGCAGCTTTCGTATAAATGGTACCCTACGCATTCTGCGACGCATTTATAAACTATAATTTAGTTCATTAACTCACTTCCGCTTGGCGGATGGCCGAGCATAATGCGGATGTATGTTGCACTTGCGCAAACGTGCGTGCGTGTGTGACAAAATTCCGGTGTGGTCGCCACGCTTGTTCAACACCTAACGTCAGTTAGGTTAGTGGCTTTTGTCTAACGTCCACGCAATCTTCGCTGTTCGTTCACTTCTAGATGGTGGAATGAAGGCGCGTGCTTTATGACTCCAAGTTGTTTATTCTTTTAATTGCCCTGCATGTAATTGCCATCTTTTGAATGCGTCAACATTCCAGGGCCACTTCTCTCAGAAATCTGTCAAATCCACCAATTTGTATGTAAAGCATGACATGATGCTCTCCAGAGCTATACATGGGGTCCTATAGGAGTAAATGAAAATGAATAAGGACTATGTTGCTTACTACGACTTCCCCTTGTGACTAAGTAAAGAAGCCTAATGGAGATTACTTCATATGAAATAAGATAGGCGTAATGCGAATAATAAACGGTCAAAATAAAATAGGGGAAATTAGAATAATTTATGGCAAATACATTAGTGTAATGAAGAGTAACCAAGGTAACGGTAATATGCCTAATCACGATTATTTCAGTACTTTGGAACAATTAGACAGCATTTCATTGATCAACAGTACCTTGATGAAGTTTAATTAAGATTACTTATGCATAATCAAGAATAGCTCAAGCTATTAAGGATTAATTGCGATTGTATTACTTAAGCCCAATGAAGAATTATATGCTTACCGCAAATTACGCCCCGTTACCAAACAATATTTCTGGTTTATTACACTTACACTATTTCACCCAATACGAATATTCGACTAATTAGCTTCACCAATAAGGTAATTGCAACAGCTTGTTGCAATGATTGCTGTACACTGCTTCATCCTCGAAACACTCAGGCACATCTGCGTAACTTGTAAGAAGGTGTGGTAGCTTTCTTTCCAGTCGTCTAAAATTAGCAAAACAAAAATACAAACAAAAAAGGAAAGAAACCAAACAAATGTCGCCATCATGCGACCAGACGCGTACCTCAGAGACGTATGTGTGGAAGATGACCGACTTTAAATAATGTTTAGGTAATACCAACAAATTCCACTATGGAGTTGCTGGATTAGCTTTTGGCATCGTGCTTCATTTTCACTTAATTACCTTGGTTAGTATTTGGGTAGGTCTTTCCGTTGTTCATCTTTCAACCTAGTATTTAAAATTTTTACTGTGAGCATGACTGCTGTTAATTTCATAATACAACCATTAGTAAACCATATTATAGAACATAACTTCTGATTTCAGTGGGTTAAAATCAATGCCCCCATGTGTCGCTTCCACGCTAGCCGTATTCGAATATCTCGGTATAACACTTTTCTTTTACAGTAACAGCTATATGTCATTAAAATACATCAGTCCAGGTACCTTATATTGCACCATTTGCACAATACGGATGTACTACAAAAGAACAGCTAAGTCAGACTCAGTAGTCATGTTGTTATGCCTTTAGCCTAAGGTGAACAGCAATGGAGACACAGAAAAGTCTTTGCTTCAGTCCTTGCCGCGAAAACGAAAACAGCCGTCGCCTTGGACCTCGCTGATGCAAGATTTTTAAGGTAAGCTGGAGTCAGACGACTGAACTGCGGCATCGTCGCTAGGAGCTTGTAGTGCTACACAATAGTGGCGATGCATTGCACAAAAGGTGAGAGTAATTCTCCCCTTCGCTTCGCATCTTACAGTGCGTGTTGCCACTTTACCTGAGCATGTTTTTTCGAAAATATGGCAAGCGTACAGGAACAAAATAGCATTCACCCTTTGATATAAATATGTACTTGCTCCTCTAATGTCGTCCACAGAGCTTGACGCAAGTGGCAACATTACATCTAGCCGTCTTCTTTTTCTGGTATCGTTCTAGACGATGCGGATACTGAGAGGTCACTAGTGGGTGGATATTTGTTGTGGTGTAATTCGGGAAGAGAGACCGCGGGTTTAAAACCGTCATTCCGGCCCCTTACCAGCGTTTTGAACGCAGGAGCGATGCTCCGCACGTTCACCTGTGCAGAGTCTTATCCGTCATACAACAGTTCTTCCGCACATAACCTTTTGTAAATGAACGTTGTGTAAGAATTTGCATCGATTTCTTAGCGTAAAACAACTATGATTGCCAAACCTTATTAGAAAGAACTACCGAAAATGGTGAAAGTGAAGAAGGTTTCCTCTCCCGCGCCATGAGGCAGCTGGCTATGTAAGTGTCAGCACACAAGCATGAGAGGAAGAAAAGTATGAGTGAACCAATGCGTCACGACGCACACCTTAAAGCATACTCACATCTACTGCTACGTTCGAGCAGTGTTCTCAGATGTACCAAGGCATTCACAATGTACGCGACAAGTCTACGTCCACTGTTTACGACATGCCTTATTGACCTGGTATGTATGCCCATGTGACGAGATTTTAGGTTTTAAATGACTGGTGCTAGAAAAACCCACGACTCACCGAAATGCAACTACAACTACATTCAAATTTAGTGAAACATACGACGCTTACTGTTTGAACCTCAAGACACCGTACTCCTGGGCAAAACTAGTACTTCTCTTTATGGTTCTATGATTATAGCGAAATAGCCGAATGAAAAACCGGTTCCTATTAGCGGCGATAATTTGGAGTGGCACCCTCTCGCGAGTGACCTCACGGCCAGGACGCGGCTCGCTCCGGCTCGTTTGGCTGCCGCGCGCGCTCGTTTTCTTGTTGCATGCTTGGGGTATTGGCGGCTTGAGCCGTACTTACAGAAGGCTATTTCAGATTATTTTTGTTGCCATGCGTGGACCGCCGTTTCTTCTTTGAAATCGCGTGAGTCATGAAAATTTGCGCTTCGGATATCGCAAGCTATGTAGCGCTGAAGGGATCCAGTGGTCTTGTAATGCATATATGCACCCTGTCTGTTCATAAATTTTGCTTAAAGAGAACTTCTGCAAGTTCAACACGTGAAGTTATTTATGATGCTCCTCTAAACACTTAACATTCTCTTATTACTTAAGTATGAGAGACATAGCATTTTACATGGAATGAATACCATGATATTTGGTGTCAACATTATAAATCCGTGTTAGAAGGACACAGCCCAGCGCAGCTTTCATCATAATTCTTATCACTGGTGAGTTGTGTTAGTCAAATGTGGCAACTGTATTAAGGCCTAAATGGAAGAGATAGGCGCGCATTTTGTGTGAAAACGTTTGGTACTACTTTAACCGTTCTCTCAAATAGGCACCCAGTAACGCATTGGCTGGTAATACGATTGCGCATCGTATATATATATATATATATATATATATATATATATATATATATATATATATATATATATATATATATATATATATATATATATATATACTTCATGAACACCATAACAACAATCACATGAAAGAAAATTTCGTGGTGAAGATCAAGAACCATGCAATCACCTGCAAGCGATGAAATGTGTCATAGTGGCCCTCACTAGGTTTTATCAACCATATGGCGCACCCCTGCCGCACCGGAAGCAACCGCCTGTCGTTATAGAGAGGCGCGCTTTGTTCGCGAAACACAGCATTTCACTACAACGTCGAATTGAAACCATGAAGTAGCTCTTTACAGCTCCAATTAGAATGCCTGTAGCATACTGAGGCACTATAGCGCAGCTTAGGCTCCGTTGAAATGAAGAATGCAAAGACATCCTGCCTCAACATGTTTCGATCCAGCGTTATTTAATTATACAAAGTGAAAAGTATTTGCTTCATCATCAGTGCATAAAAGAAAACATCGCGTACCCGCCTCTTAATGAAGACACCACAAATCTCACATGAACACTTGACCTCCACTGGGGAACAATGATACCTTGAATATGTGCAACACTATTAATGAATTGGCCTTAGGCATCTTGCTGGCTGCAGCGAACTGGTCCAAAATGCATATTTCGCTCAAATATTTGACCGAAGCAGCCTGTGTCATTTCTCCAAACAGACTCATCATGTCTGTTTCTCAAGCAAGAAGCACCAGTAAATTGCTCAAGTGATTTGAACGCGTAGCACGGAAAGGGAATA
Source organism: Dermacentor variabilis (assembly GCF_050947875.1). Lineage (NCBI taxonomy): Eukaryota > Metazoa > Arthropoda > Arachnida > Ixodida > Ixodidae > Dermacentor > Dermacentor variabilis. The sequence continues at coordinate 124,872,448 of NC_134575.1, read as the reverse complement.
AATATTCGTGCATTCCTTTCTGTGTGCTGCAAACAGCTGTAAACCTCAATCAGCTTTGCGCCAAGTTACCGCCACTTAAACTTGAAGTGAAGAACGGCCTAATTTTCAGAACAAGTTAATAACGCAAGTGGTGCTGGCCCAATCTAAACTGCAGTGGTAGTTAAGTCCTCGTGTTACAGCCGAGGGTTTCTGTGAAGAAATAAACAATTTTAACATTAATTATACTGCGAACTATTCGTCATGAGAAAACATGCTTTAGCGGGTTAAAATCATGATAAATGTTGTAGAAGTCATATATAGTCAGCGTTTATTTGTGACACGCATATTGCACTATGATGGGTATGGAATCTAAGCTAGATTCTTATGTGTTCTGCTATTACGTCTATGCTTTTATTATTCACGCGAGCTACCACTGGAAAGTGTAGAGCCGTGCATGAAAAACCGTAAGGGGCTGGTCTGAGCTCTCTCGGGTGGCACTATAGCGTTGCTTTCGAGAAATATAATGTAGCCTAGGAAGTAAGCTCCTTGATTACATTTTCGCGAAGGAAGGCATCGTAAAATATATATTTGAGAGGCCGGTCATAAGTATACAAGCATTGGGAACGAGAGCGAACAAACGGAAACACTGTAGAAGGCGTGCGGACACCGCCCGAACTGCAGCAGACGACGGGCACGAGTCCGTGCCCTGACGTCACGCGAGCGGCGCTTGCAGCGCCCCTCTAGGCCGTTCTCGGGGCTAATACGCATGTAACCTGATTAAACAAATTGGCAAACCAGGTGCACAGGGTAAATGTGCAACTAACAATAGCGTGAAATAGGCATTACAAACATGTGCCTAGGAAAAACGGTAGGAAAAGCAGGAATAGCAGTCGAAAAGCTCCAGGGGATATTGGAAATCCGTCTAACCCTTTGCACCCAATGCCTCACGACTTGAGATTCACGATAAAGTAGGAAGAAAGCGAACATTATATTGATCCGTATAAGAGACTGAAAATAAGTGGGACATTTATGCCACTAGCTTCCTTTCCGTACTATATAAAGTCATCGCCAAACTAATTTAAGAAATCACTGACTCACTTCACCTCAATCAACCAAGAGGACAAGCTTGCTTTAACATACAGTGTTCGGCAATGGGCCAAATTTATGTCATGATTCAGGTAATTGAAAATTATGTTGAGTACAACGACCCTCTCTACACAATTTATTGGATTACAAAACACATTTGTGTCAGAAGAGCTACCAGCACACATGAAAGCACTCCGTAACCAAGAATTACAGAATGCATTCGTGAATATTGTTGCGGAATAATGACAGAAGATAGAGAGGAAGAACAAGATCGCTAGACGCTGGCTGCTGCGTGTTGATGCTGGTCAGCCATCTTGACCACATTGACTTTGCTTGTATATATACTCTAAATATATAGTCTATGCTTTCAACATACCCGTAACATATTGGTGGGAGGAGCAGGGTACCACGTTTGGAAACGGAGCTCCGCCGTGAACGTCGCATCACCATCCTCACCATGAATAACAGTGAGCACTCTGGATCAACCTCGTTGCCGCCTCCAACGTCACCATCACCCGCTACGACGCTGTCCCCTTCGGTTGTGGTTGTGCAACCCAAGGATCCAGGAACATTTTGCGGGACTGATGGCGCCGACGTTTAAGAGTGGGTGGCTATGTACGAACGCGTAAGTGGAATCAACAGATGGGCCCACTCGCTAATGCTAGCTAACCTGGGTGGCGAAATGCCGTCTCGCCGGATGGCAGGCGAAGAATTGCGAGCAAAGTATGGCGTGGCGAAGGACTTCGTAAGGCCCTGTGTAGCGACAGAGAAGCTCCTGGGGGAGGCCAACCCGAGGACATGGTGACGAGAGGAGCACCCAAGCACCTGGTGCGAACATAACATCGCAATCGCAGTGGTCGCAACGCTCTTTTTGTATAGGCTGCGAGGCTAATAAATGGGATAGGGCGACCTGACGTGGCATGTGAGCGCGACCGATGACTTCACGACCGTACTCAATTGCAACACGTGGCACAGAGGGGTAGATGGTGTCAAACGGCAGTGTGGGGGCACGACCATGCAAGAGATAAAAGGGTGAATATCCTGCGGTGTCACTACGGGACGAGTTATACGCGAACGGCACGTAACCCAACGTGGCGTCCCAGTCGCTGTGATCTTGCAGACGTACATCGACAGCATCTCGGTAATTGTTTGGTTGAGAGTCCCGTAATACCGTTCGTTTGTGGGTAGTAGGCGGTGGACAGCTTGCGCTCAGTGGCAAAAAAGCGTAGGAGGACATCGAGAACGCGACATAAGAACGAGCTGCCGCGGTCTGTAAGTAGCTGTCGAGGAGCACCGTGGTGGAGAATGACGTTGTGGAGGAGAAAATTGGCGACGTCAGTTGCGCCACTAGTCTGTAATGCCTTTGTTATCGCGTAGTGTGTCGCGTAATCAGTAGCGACGGCGGTCCACTTATTCCCTCTTGTCGTCCTCGAAAAAGGGCTAAGCCGGTCAAGGCCTACGGGAAAGAACGGTTCAGAGGGAACTTCAATTGGATGGAGTCGTCCGACAGGAGCTAGGGGAGGTTTCTTCAGGCGCTGACACAATTCGGAAGTTGCGACATAACGACGCACAGAGCGGTAGAGACCCGGCCAGAAGAACGGGCGTCGTACGCGGCCGAATGTACGCAAAACTGTAAGGTGTCCCGGCGTCGGTGGATCGTGAAGTTGTTCGAGAACGACGGATCGCAGACGACGAGGAAGGACAAGGAGCAACTCAGGGCCATCAGTGTTGATATTGTGGCGGTAGAGGATGACGTCATGCAGCAGGAACATGCCGCACGCGCCGTAGGTGCTGCCAGATTTCACTCCGGCAATGATGGACTGTAAGGATGCGTCATGTTGTTGTTCAGCGCGCATGTCGGTCATGTCAATCAAAGCCATCACGCAGATCACCGGATCATGTGCAACAGGATCGGGAGGATACACGGGGTGACGCGAGAGGCAGTCAGCGTCCTTGTGGAGGCGTCCAGTCTTGTGATTATACTAGCTGAAAATACCTGGAGCCGCAAAGCCCAGCGATCAAGCCGTCCAGTCGGGTCCCGGAGGGAAGACAGCAAGCAGAGGGCCTGGTGGTCTGTAATCACCGAAAACGTGCGAGCATACAAATATGGCCGGAACTTGGCGACAGCCCTAACTAAAGCCAAGAACTCCCGCTCGCTGATGGAGTAATTTCTCTCAGAAGGTGACAGCAGGCGGCTGGCGTAAGGTTTATAGCATTCGGTACCATTCTGCTGTTGGGCGAGAACAGCGCCGATGCCATGGCCGCTTGCGTCAGTGTGGACTTCGGTCGGTGCATATAGATCAAAGTGGGTAACTATGGGAGGCATGGTCAGAAACCCGATGAGAGCGGGGAACGCGTGAGCCTGTTCCGGGACCCAGGAGAATGGCGTTGTGGCCTTTAGAAGCTCTGTCCAAGGCCGAGCAACGTCAGCGAAGTTTTTGACGAAATGGTGAAAGTAAGAACACAGGCCAACGAAGCAGCGCGTGTCAGAAGCAGAACGTGGCACAAGGAAACTGCGAAACACCGGATGCGTCAACGAGGTGCCCCAACACGGAGATCTGACGGTGCCCCAATTGACCATTCATGGAGTTCAATTGAAGGCCGGCTTTTTGGAATACCGCAAGAATTGCTGCAAGTCGGATAAGGTGGCTGTCGGCCGTGGGAGAAAGAAGAATAAGGTCGTCAAGGTAACAAAGACAATTGTGAAATTGTAGCCCCACAGAAGAGAGTCCATCATACGTTCAAATGATACAGGGGCATTGCCTAGGCCAAAGGGCATGACTTTGAACTGATATAAGCCATCGGACGCGATGAAGGCCGTTTTCTCGCGGTACATTTCATCAGCTGAAATCTGCCAGTAGCCGGATATAAGATCGATCGACGAGAAGTATTTAGCTCCGTGCACGCAGCGCAAGGTGTCATCGATGCGTAGTACTGGGTAGACGTGTTTTCGCGTGATCTTGTTCAAGTGGCGGTAACCGACGCAAAAACGCCAGGTACCATCTTTCTTTTTTACAAAGATAACAGCCGAAGCCCAAGGGCTGGCTGATGGCTCGATTACTCCTTTACGGAGCATTTTGTCCACTTCCGATTGGATGACACGACATTCAGCATGAGATACATGATAGGGACGCCGACGAATATGATTCGTGTCTCCAGTGTCAAGTTCAAAAGCGCGTCGATGATGGGGAGAAGAAGATATTCACCGTCAGGACACCTGTGGCTGGTTGGTCAAAGCGACGTAACTGCCTCAGGTGACAGACGCACATCTTGTAGAGAACACAAGTGCGGTGGAGCGGCGCTCGGAGCATCAGCGACTTGAGCCAGTTCCAACTGAAGAACGCCGGTCGCGCAGTTGATGAAAGTGGAATGATGGGATAAAGAGTCATATCCAAGAACAATGCCGTGAGGGCAGCTGTCGATCACAGCAAAAAGAACAGAAGTAGGGCGGCCGGCTGTGCTTATGCGCGCAATACACATTCCAAGAACAACCAGCATGCCGCCGTTGGCCACACAAAGGAGCTTCTTGAAACGTCAACGTAGGCTAGCACTCATCACAGAAACGTCGGTTCCAGTATCGACCAGTGCTTGGACAGGTAAGCTGTCTATTTTAACGTCAATTGCACTTGTCTTTGTGGGCACAGACAGAGGATTTGCTGCAGTAGTGGGCAATGCAGCACCACCTCCGAGGGCTGCATCTCTTAGTTTTCCGAAACGGTGCGGCCAAAAGCCACAGGGGACGAAAAGCGACGTGGCTGCGGCGAACGGGAAGATGGGTGACGTTTTTGCTGTGAGCGAGACTGCTGTCGGCGCGGCGATGGTGAGCGACTGTACCACGCATTCCTAGCAGAGTTGTCGGCTCTGTTAGACTCGGTGGTAGGCGATACATTGCGGGCAATTTCATTAAAACGGCTCAGGTTGGTCGGTTTGCGAGGTGTTGACGGCCACGAGTTGCGACAGTATCTGGCGACATGACCAATGCCGCGACAGGTCAAACTGATCGGCTGGTCGCCGGCGGTTCTCCACTCAGTTGGGTTGCGATAACGCGGTGAAAAGCGTCGGGGTGTAGCGAAAATAGTAGAAGGGCGTTCCTTGGCTCTGGCGTTGGTAACAGCACCTACAGAATGCATCCAAAAGTTTTCAAGTTCCTGTCGAACGATGGTTTGCACGAGGGGAACTGATGTAGGGGTAGCACTAGGGCTACGCGAACAGAAAGCTGCGGACGCCATCGCGCCCAGTTTACGTCGAACGATTCGCACCGCGTCCTCTGATGGCGACGCATGCTGCTGTGCGGGCTGATCTTCACACGTCGACATTGCGGCAGTGTTGGGAAGTCTGGTTAATGTTTGTAGGTCGCGTCGGCTTTTGGCTTGCTCGAATTGCTGGCGCTCTTTGATGATAGAATCAACTGTAGAGCAGCTTTTGCACATGAGCAGATTAAAGGCGTCGTCAGCAATTACCTTGAGCACATGCCCTACCTCCTCAGTTTCTGTGATGTCGTGATCGGCTTTACGACAAAGCACCAGCACGTCCTGGATATACGAAACATAGGACTCTGTGGGGGATTGGGCACAAGAGGCCAGTCCCTGCTTTGCAGCAATATTACGGCCTCCTGGTTTGCCAAACAACTCTGTTAAGTTCTCTTTGCATTTATACAAGCTGGTCAGCTCGTCTTCGTGGTCTTCGAAACACACCTTTGCCGTGCCTCTTAGGTAGAACAACAGGTTAGCTAGCATAATCGTAGGGTCCCATCTGTAGATTATACTCCCACGTTCGTACGTAGCCACCCACTCTTCCACGTCGGTGCCATCGGTCCAGAAGAAAGTCACAGCATCCTTTTGTTGCACAACCACAACCGAAGGTGACAGCGATGTACCTGGCGATGGTGACGTAGAAGGCGGGAACGAAGTTGATCCCGCGTGCTCACGTTCATTTTTGGGGCGGACGGTGATGCGACGTCCACTGAGGAGCTCCGTTTCCTGCCGTGGTACCCCGCTCCTCCCACTAATATGTTACGGGTATGTTTGGAATATAGACTGAATATATTTACAGTGTACATACAAGCAAAGGCAATGTGGTCAAGATGGCTGACCAGAAACAAAACGCAGCAGCGTCTCCCGATCTTCTTCTTCCTCTCTCTCTTCTGTCATCTTTCCGTAACAATATTTTCCAGAATCCCCTTATCTTTAAAAAATGAGAATGCATTCTATTTGCGTCTCCAGAAGCTTACCGTTGGTTTAAGGTGCCCTTAGATATCTTAAAAATATTGAGGCGCCTACATATGACTCTTGCTGCATCTTTATAGCAAAGTGACAATGCTAAAGCTGGTCAGCAGTTTTCAAGATGTCAGTTATCAAGTAGGTTTATCCGGCGTAGGGCCGTTGACTGGTAGAGTAATTAAAACCGAGCACAGTCTCAAAGCTCGAGCCTCTGCGGCACGTGATGCTGTTGACAATCTTGGTGCCTAATTACAGGCGTTATTTTTCATTACAATGGCCTCATCAGGCAACGGAGCCATCCTGGCGGCTTAGTCTAAAGAGCAGACCACAGAATCATAATAGGGCTTGAGCCGCTGGACGTGGACAATTACGCGGTTACCACGATTCATGTCAGACGACGATGTGAGTGGCTCTATGAGGTAATTGACGGGAGATGTTCGCTGCAGAATGCGATGTTGTGCATCGTATTTAGGAAGAAGTTTCGAAGCGAGTCTTGATGTGCGTTTCCATAGGGACAGTGAAACAATGGTTCCGGGTAGAAAAGTTGGAGTCGAGTTGCGGGCATCGTGTTTTGATTTTTGGCTACTCTGATAATCCAAAGTGAAGCGCCGGGCCAACTGGTGACATTCTTCAGCTTGTTTACCGGCATCTAAGACTGGACTACATTCTCCTGGGTTCGGGAGGCAGGGAAGAGTAGTATCGACTGTATGAGAAGGATGACTGCGGTAAAGAAAATTTACTGCCTTCTCTCGCGTCTCCCAAGGCATTTCTGTAAGGGATGGCTTGATTAACTGAATAAAGCAAGAAACAAAGCATGAAGTGGGAGGAGCTGGCATTGGATTGCGTAGCCGTATTGTAGGCGTAGGTGACGAATAAAAGAACAAGGAGCAAATTTGTGCAGTGGGATGTGATGTATATAGCGAGCATGTAAGCAAGGCTGCAATTAAAGCATTCCGCCGTACCATTGGTTTGCCGGTGATAGGAGGTGAATGTGCGATAAACAATAGCGCACACAGCAAGCAATTTTTCAATGATATCACACCTGAAGGCGCGGCCTCGTTCGCTTAGAAGTTGCGATTTCCTGCGCTGCAGCTGGGAGGCCAGCAGCCTCTGCATAGCGTGTGAAGTGGTCAACGGCAAGCATTACCTACAGGTTGGCGGACGTAGACAAGGGACGTGGCTCATATAGATCGACACCAACATGACCAAAGGAAAGAGATAGGCATGGCACGGGTAGAAGTTTGCCTGGTGAGAGGTGCGGTGGAGATTTGCTTTACGAACATTCACGGCAAGAGCGGACCAACTTCCGAACGAAGGTGTACATTCCCCGCAAGTAGAGCCGGTGCTGAAATCCTTCGTACATCTTGAAAACGCCGGCGTGGCCACATGGGGGGTACGAGTGGAAGGAGTAACAGATCTGTGATCTCAAGGCTTTCGGTATGACGAGCGACCACGTACTCTGGGGCATAGTTGCTTCAGTACAGAAGCTTATCACTGATCGCAAAATGCGAAACTGGGCGCCGAAGCATTCCAGGGACCGGAATTGATGAGGTATCCGAAATAAAGTTGAAGAGGGATGCAGTCCAGGGGTCATTGTGTTGTTCGGCAGCAATAATGACAAAGTGAAGAGAAGACAAAGTGGGCTCATAGGGGGACTTACGAGTGACCTCTGCTGAAAGCGGTAAGCGGGTAAGGGCATCACCATCGGAATGCTTCCGCCCGGAACGATAGACCGCGTATATGTCGTACTCCTGGATTAGCAGGGCCGAGTGGGCGAGGCAGCCAGGTGGGTTGTTCAAATTCGACAAACGCATGGTGGTCTGTCACTACGTCAAAAAAACGGCCATATAGATAAGGGTGAGGCATGCAAAGCGCCCAGACTATGGCCAAGTATTCCTATTTCGTAACACTGCAATTGCTCTCCGCCTTGGTCAGCGCGCGGCTCACATGAGCTACGACGTAGTCTGCGTCACCAGGATGACGTTGTGCAAGCACAATACTAAGGCCAACACCACTTGCATTCATACGTACTTCAGTAGGAGACTTCAGTAGGAGCTTGATGGTCGCATGGTCGCAGGCACGGGACCACGATGAGAGGTCTTTGGCGCCAAGAAGGATTTGCGTGAGAGGTGATAGGACAGATGCAAAATTTCGAACGAAATACCGGAAGTAAGAGCAGAAGACGATAAAAGAGAGTTCTTTCATTGTATTGCGCTTAGCAAATGCAGAGACGGCTCATAATCTCTCGGGATCCGGACGGAGGCCATCCTTGGAGAAAACGTGCCATGGATTGTCAACTCGCGTCCGGCCAAGCGACATTTTGAGATTAAGCTGCAGGACCGGCGTCGGGCAAGGAACTCACCACGAGATGAAGGCGGCGCAGGTATGTTGCGAAATCAGTGGTGAACACCACGATGTCGTCAAGGTCACACAGATAGACCTTGCACTTAAGGCCGCGCAAAACGTTGTCCGTCATCCTTTTGGGATGTAGCAGGGATGTTCCAGAGCCGGAAGGACATGACGCTGAAATAATATAGGCCATCTGTTGTAACGAAGTAGGTTTCTGGCCGATTGGCCTCCGCCATTGGGAACAGCGAGTAGCCTGACCGCAAGTCTAACGAAAAGAACTCGACGCCTTGTAATCGATCCAGAGAATCATGATTGCTCGGCAGTGATTGACACCTTTCAGCGTGATCTTGTTTAAGCACCAGAAATCTATAGAAAAGTGTATAGAACTATCTTTCTGACAAGCACGACGGTAGAAACACATGGGCTCTGTGAAGGTCGGCAATGACGTGGCGTTCTGATGTGGTGCTGTAGTATGGCGTTGCGTTGTAAAGGTACGGGTTCCATAGACGCGGCCGTATCCCTCCCTTGTGGCACTCCGGAGGCATGAGCCCGGGCTACAGCGCGCGCAGGCTGATTTGGACTCCAGGACATGACTGGATTCGTGTCCTGGAGTCCATACTATTTCATCGTCCGGGAATTAGGAGGCTTGTTTGAGGAGTCGGTGGGTGATGGAAGATATTCTGCCTCTCACGTTGCTACGTACGGCAAGCTGCATCGGAGTCAGTAATATTTTTAATGTGCTTGTTGGTTAGACTCCAGGGGATGTCCAAGGTCATGAATACCGCTCAGCTTGAACAAGTCTGTTCTCGTGTTCCTTAACACCAGTGCGAAGAACATCACGTTCATACTGTAACACTTTCACCGCTGCTTTGAATTCTGCAGTTTCTTTTGGTGCATCGGCTAACGGGGTCTTGTCCTTTTTTCACCCACTTCCTCTCAGGAAATGGTTAGTTTAATGAACAAGTTAGAAAATGGTGTATCTGGAGGCCATGATAATATGAGATCTGTTCCCATCAAGCACGTTGCGCTTTTGTTATCTGATGTATTCCATTACCTTGCTAATTTAATGTTTACTACTGGCGTGTTTCCCGATTACATAAGATAGCCTAGGTGTGTCCAATAAACAAGTGTGGTAATCAAATGTAAATGTCAAATTACCCACCAATCTCTATTTTACCAGTATTTTCTAAAGTATTTGCAGGAGTCATCGATTCCAGGCTTCAATGTTTTTTTATTAGGCACAAACTGATATCTAGCTGTTTGCCAGTACGATTTTTTAAAGTAAAATCGACAGCGCAAGCACTACGCTTTATTAACGATAAAATACTTGCAAATCTAGAGCGGAAGCACTACACACTTGGTCTATTCTTAGAATTTTGAAAGGCGTTTGACTGCGTACTGCGCAGTATTCTCTTACATAAGGTCAATTACTACGGTGTGCGTGATATTACACTTATCTTGGTGCAGAATTATTTACGTAATAGGATACAATACGTATGGGTGAATGATGTTTCATATAACCGACTGACTGTCACTTGTGGAATCCCTCAGGGCTCTACAGTAGGCCAGCATTGTTTTTAATATATAACACTGATATTACAAAACTACCAGGGTCCCATGACATGATAACGTATGTTGATGACATGAAGGTATTATTTATAGCCAAATCTCTTACCCAAGCTGAGGCTATGGTAAACAGGTACTTTGTTAACTTACAATACATGTCTTCCTTAAATTTATCCAAAACCAGCTATACTATATTTAGGCCAATTAATTAGGCACGGCAGCTGGGCTTGCGCACAGATGAATAATCCTCTTGTATCGCTCGCACAGTTCATCACCAGCCTGCTGGTGATATCGGCGGGAAACCAACAACCGTGTCAGCACTTCCGAGTCGCCTATGTGCTTCTGCACCAGAATGACAGTTATACGGCGCCTCCGATACTGTAATCTTCGGATGGGTTCAGTGACGTACCATCGTCAGCTCCTAGCGGCAGCAACAGTGCAGTCTTCCAGCCGTGCGTAGCGGCTCTGCGGGCCACCTGGACTATAGAAGCTGTCGACGAGGCATCACAACCTAAAGGGCACGAAAGCTGGGCTTGCGCACAGATCAATAATCCGCTTGTCTTCCTCGTGCAGGTAAGAAAGCGTTTTGGAAAATGGTTTCGTTCTAGCGAGTGTTGTCCTGTCGTGCTGCCGTGCCCTGCGGTACTACTCGATACAGTGTCTCACGTAGTGTACACAACAAAGTTGCTATTGCTTGCCGGCGATGTTGAAGCTAACCCCGGACCCGATATGGCGGAACTTTCACGACAGCTACAACAGATCGCAGAGAACATAAGAGTAATAAAAGAACGGTTAACAGCAATCTACAACAAATTAGAGCGCTTAGCTTCCTCTGAAGACAAGCTTTCCTCGTATACGGAACAGGTGATTAATTTACAGCAGGTGTTGTCATCTTTGAAACTAAGGCTAGACGACCTCAAGAATCGCTCTAGAAGGTCGAATCTCATAGTCCATGGTATGTCAGAAGAAGAAGATGAAAACAACGAGTCGCTGGAGTACTCTGTGAATAAAAATGATGTCAAAGATTCCTTGAAATTCGACGAAGTCGCGATCGAACGCATCCACAGATTAGGTAGACCGGAAGAAAACAAAACAAGGCCAATAATACTGAAGCTTCCAGATTTCATGGACAAAGCGAAAATTTTGCGAAATTGTTCCAAACTAAAGGGGACTGCGTTATCCATCCGTGAAGATTTCTCACCCCGCGTTCGCGACATTAGAATAAACTTATGGAAATACGGCACACCAAAGAAAAAAATTCCGGCGATAAAGTCTCTGGTTTACGACAAACTAAATGTAAACGGGGAGCTATATTTTTGGGACGATGTAAAAAAAGACGTGTGCCCTCTTAGAAGTGCTTCCAACCAAGCACAAAACCAGGACACGGAAGCACGAATCCTACGCTCACGCCACCAGCAACGTTCCCAATAACTTTCATCAACATAAATGCGCGTTGCATTGTCAACAAGCTCGGTCACCTTGAATCATTACTAGTGGGCTTCGAGCCGGACTTCCTAGCAATTACGGAAACCGGGCGAACAAAAGACATTAACAATTTTGAAATAATTCCCCCGAACTACGCTATAGTTAGTAAACACCGACTGACACGTGGCGGAGGCGTGGCTTTATTAATAAAAGATGAAGTCCCTTGCGTTACAATGCCTGAAGTTGAGAGGATGGAAGCGATTTTTGTTTTTCTAGTAGCGCTATAATTGTTGGATGCGTTTATCTCGGCCCTTGTTCAGATTCAGGCATATTTAAATCATTGTGTACTTGCATGCAACATCATGTTAAATGCACCAGACTGATACTGCTACAGCACTTCAATCTTCCTGAGATCGACTGGAGTACACTGCAACATCATTCATCTTGCGCGGAAGTTGTTTTCGATATAATGCTTTCTTTCAACCTAACGCAGATCGTAACAGAACCTACCAAGGTACAAGGAAATAGCTCTAACACTTAAGATTTATTGTTCCAGAGCAATCATTTCCCTTATCATGACGCGAACGTAGAAATACAAGGCCTGTCTGACCACAAACTAATTGCACTACACCCTCTTCCCGATCAACAATAACATATACCGGCTACAGCGGAGCTGAGGACACTAACATACTTGACACATTATTTGAAAAGCTATCATTATTCCGTCAACTCTCAGATGACATTAATACCGATATGAAAATCCTATGGCGTATGTTTAAAAATATTCTATTTTATTTAATTTCTAAGTTCATTCCTACTAAGACTGGAATAACGCGAAAGAATAATCCATGCATTACTCGAACTGTAATTCATGCCAAACGTGAGGTCCGACGACTGAGAAAAAGAACGCAACGACGCCACCCATCAGAAGGAGCAGCCTAAAAATTAACATTAGCCATTAGGAATTTATAATGTAAAATTAAAATAGCTAAAACTTTCTATTTTTCAAGTACGCTAACAAATCTCCTAAAGGATTCTCCCAAAAGTTCTGGCATTACTTAAATCCTAAAGTACATAATGAAAGTCATCCGTCCTCGGAAGAAAACCGAAAAACTGCAACCACACTGAATAACTACTTTTGTTCCGTTTTCACTACAAACGGTGGAAATGCACCGCGCAATAGCCCCTGCACGTGTAAGCAACTAAGGCCCCTTGCTGTTACCGAAGCTGGAGTCTTAAACCTTCTACTAAATTTAGACACTAAAAAAGGACCGGGGTCTGATAAGATTTCTAACGCATTCCTGCGCAGATATGCCGAGTGGATTGCTAAGTTTTTAGTAATACTCTAACAAATGCCTGTCATCCTGCACCCTTCTTAAAGAACGGAAAAAAGTTAAAATAACGCCAATACATCCATCGGGAAGCAAATCAGATCCCTCAAACTTCAGACCAATCTAACTAACCAGCACAATATGCAAGCTACTTCAGCACATCATCTTAAAGCACATAACAACCTATGTAGAAGATAACCAAATTCTAAGACCTTTCCAGCATGGCTTTCGACAGGGACTTTCTACATTACTCAACTAATTGAACTCCTGGATGACGTAACCACCTCTATTGATCACCAGAAACAAATTTATCTCATTTTCTTAGACTTTTCGAAAGCCTTCGACTGTGTGACACTCAAAATTTATTAGGAAGCTTGAACTAATAAATTTAGGAACTGGCCCAATTTTAGACTGGATTATTGATTACCTTACTAACAGTACTCAGTTTGTCCAAATTAACAATTGGAAATCCTCACAGATAATGTCACATGAGGTGTACCACAAGGAAGCGTCTTAGTCCCAGTGTTAATCCTAATTTTTATGAACGACCTTCCTGCTAGCATATTTAACATTAGACGTTTTGCCGATGACTGCGTACTGTATCAGGAAATTAACTATGTCACCGACCGTAGAGCTTTAAATAACGCCATAGGAGCAGTAACCAATTGGTGCGAAGCTTGACAGATGACTATTGACGTTGACAAATCTGTTGTATTATCTGTAACAAGGAAGAAACCCAGATCACTCTTTCTGTACACACTGAACAGCATTCCTCTTGCTTCGGTCTGTGAATACAAGTACTTAGGAAAATTACTAACCTCTGACTTCAGATGGCATGCTCACGTTGACAAAGTCATGGCAACCGCACTAAAGCAATTATTTTTCATTAATTGACGCCTCAGACTAGCATTATATGATATAAAGCTACTACCATATAAAATATTTGTCATACCGGCCCTAGAGCATGCAAATGTCGTTTGGGTTCCTTTCACTAACAAACTGATTAAAAAAGTTGAAGGTGTTCAGAGAAAGGCACTCAGGTACCCTTTTAACAAACATGGGCTAGCAGACTCACCGACAGAACTACTCGAGCAAGCAGGGATGCTAACGTTTCAAAACAGAGAAAAACTAGCCCGCCTTAAAACCATTTACCAACTCATAAACAATCAATAAATATGGATACCTCACGATACATAACGATATCTCAAATGAAAAATAGACGTCCTAACCACCCAACACACTAAACGAGAATGCATTCCATACTGACGCTTTCAGGTATTCATTCTTTCCGCAGACTATACGTGATTGGAACGCTTTGAACGTGTGGTCTGGTAATAATAGTTTATCACTACCTGCCTTTATCACGGTTGTTGAAAACTATCTACTTACATCTAGGTATATCACCATCTCGATATACTCGATATATACGACGTACGATCTCGATATACTTGCATCGTTTATTGTCAGAATCACTTCCTTACTTACTACGTTTGTTTGGCATTCTGTGGAACAATTATCTGTCCAACCCGAATCTTGCAGCATGAACCTCATTGTATATTTTTCTTACTCCTGCTGATGTGTAAGTTAACTCTATGTAATAATCTGCATTTCTAAGCCGTTTTTCATTGTCATGTTTGCATGTCAGTGTATTTTTTTAATGCCCTTTCTGTTACGAGCCCTGACGGGATTGACAGCATTGCATAAATAAATAAATACTGCTCATTTCAATGTGGTCAACATCCAGTTTGGCCACGTAATAATACACAAGATTGATTGTATTAAATTTCTCGATGTCTGGTTCCACCAGAATCTTTCCTGGAGCACACATGTATCGAAATTAGCATCTGAAATAAGTAAAACTGTTGGATGTCCTTGCAAAAGTAGCTAATTTGGTACCCGTGTTGTTCAGACTGCAGATGTATCATAAGCTTGTATTTTCTAAGTTAACCTATTGCTTTCTAGCATGGGGAACAACTATGACCACTAACTACCAGAAACTACTAGTGCTTCAAAAGAGAACTTTGCGGTCATTTATGGTTGCTATGGCAGACCACAAGATTTTTCTGTCGCCGCTGTTGTACAGTTACAATTTGCCTAATGCGAACCAAGTCTAGCTTTTCCGTTTGCTGCAGTATAGTGAAGACAATAAATCATGAACCCCAAAAAATGCTTTATCTAATGACGCATACTATTTTCGAAAATAAATACACCGGGTCCCGATAACGCGTACTAACTATAGCAAACAAAACTGAAAGTATTAAGTAACGACGGCTAATATTAAAACATTGGCAAATGTTCATTTTGATGTTTCATTAAAAATCTTTAAAAAGGAAACAAAGAAATATTGTATCAATCCTGTTTTTGGCTTTGTATAACACCATTTTTAGTGTCGATATGCTTAAATAACTGCATCGCGTGACACTTGCAAGTGTAGGTGATTTTGCACTTATAATGTTATATCTTCAGTTATGTGTTTGTGTATTCTGATTTCAGATTCCACAGGGGAGCCGAGGCCTTCGTCAGGTATTCCAGCATTCAGCCCCGGCTTTCTTCTTTGTGCGAAAGAGAAAATAAATCTCACTTCACTTCATATCTTCATAACATTTATTTCCTGCGGTCTCGCTCCAAAGTTTCGCGCATTTCTCGGGTCTCCCATTTTATGTCGCGTTTGAATTCCTCAAAGAGTTTACTCAAATCCTTAGGCATACCTAGCGTAACAGTGGATACGATGAACGCCCACAATTTCAGTGGTGGACAGTTGCATAACGGCAATACGCTCACAGCACAACTTTCATCGCCCAACGGTACTGATGCCAGCAACAACACCGGTAAATAAGATAATGACGCCTCTCGTACTCAAGATAATGTACAAAGATCAACCCACCTGCAAAATTCCACATAAGCTTAATTCGAAGCAGTGCTTACGATGCCGCTGCCGCTGCCAGAGTGCGACTGTGCCAACAGCCGAGAAAAACACAACCCCGTGACGGAACTGATCAGTCCGCGGTTGGAACAAAGTTGGATAGATCACGGTCCCGGCGACGTTGGTCCTGGTGAAATCAAAGCAGGAAATGTAGGGCAATGCTAAGTCGCTCCCAAGAAAGCGAGTCTTAGCCATGTCTACTGCGCCAGCGATGAAGGCTCTTTGTAGAGGAAAATTCTGGAAGGCCGTCCACTGCATACATTCCACATACACTGGATTAGAAGTTGTGCTTGCACGGCGACTGCCACTGCGGAATTTCGGAACCGGTTTCAAGCCGAGACAAGAATACGTGTATCCAAGTGAAGATTATATTAACATTTATATCGAACATAAAGTGGCGCAATATAATGGGGTATAGTTGCACGGTAAGCATACATGTACTTGTATTTTGGAAGATAACGTTTTCGAGGAAGTTGTCAAAACCAAGTAAACGTTCAAAAAAGGATACGCTGCAGTAGTATTCTCATGTCTGAAACTTTCGCATTCAAGTGCAACAAAACAAAAATTTTCAGCAAACAAAAATGATGCCGGATTCGAGACCCTCGTTATGTAATAAATGAGAAGAAAGGGGGTTCACCGAGGGGCCCGATTTTTATTAGTCATAACATAAGAAGCAAACAAACACTGACACCAATGACAACATAGGGGAAATTACTTGTGCATAATAAATGAAACAAAGGAACGATAAATTAATGGAAATTAAAGTGGATGAAAAAACAACTTGCCGCAGGTGGGAGCCGAACCCACAACCTTCGCATTTCGCGTGCGATGCTCTACCAATTGAGATACTGCGGCGCTGTTTTCCCATTCACTTTCTTGGGTATGTCATAACGATATATGTAATAACGAGGGTCCGGAATCAGGAAACATTGAAGCCTTCAGGTAGCATATGTGGGTTTATTGACCGGTTGCCTTCACCGAAAAAGATGACGTTCTCGTGATGCCTGCGGCAATAAAGGACGTTCCACGTCCGCCACCAAGGTCTGTGAGTGGTGGCGCTGGCTAACACTCCCAGGGTTCTACTAGGACACATAAATACCCGAGGAAATTGGATGGGAAAACAGCGCCGCAGTAGCTCAATTGGTAGAGCATCGGACGCGGAAGGCGAAGGTTGCGGGCTCGGCTCCCACCTGCGGCAAGTTGTTCTTTCATCCACTTTAATTTCCATTAATTTATCGTTTCTTTGTTTCATTTATTAAGCACAAGTAATTTCCCCTATTTTTACCTTGGTGTCAGTGATTGTTGGCTTCTTATGTTGTGACTATATATATATATATATATATATATATATATATATATATATATATATAAGAGAGAGAGAGAGAGAGAGAGAGAGAGGGAGGGAGAGAGAGAGAAAGGTAAGGCCGCAATGTTAACCAAGTCAGGAGTCCGGTTCCTCTAAACGAGCGGTTTCCAACCGTTTTGGACAGAGGGCCGCTTTGGCGACCAGCGGCGGTATCGAGGGTCGGGCAATAAAAAGAAAACAGAAACAAATGTGACAATAAATTCTCAAACATAACGGCAGTGGACGTCGATTTAAAACAGTCTTGCAATCACTGATGTGCCCTACGCAAATAATGTCTTACTTTAATTACATGTGGTATTTATTACATTCAGAAGAGGATATAAATTGGTATACATATTTAAAATAATGTTTACCCTTCACCTCCCGTACATACGAGCTGTAGGCGTTCCCAGCTATATTGCACACGCGGCAGTCGACGGGCTGGGCGTGATGTAAAAAAGTGGCGATTTATCGCATCAAAGACAACCTGAACGCGTTCACGCATCTAGTGTTCTGCTTAATGTCGTGCATTACGTTGGAGAAAACTGAACATATTTGGTGGAAGCGTTTTAAAGTTGGCAAGAATTAAGGAAAAAAAAGGGAGTCATCGTCGTCGGTTTTCCGCACGCTAATATAGGCAGAAGTAAGTGTGGCACTTGGAAATGCATTTTAATTTGGAATCCATGCATGGCTTGATTTAAATGAGGCCTTGCGCGAACGTGTCGGCACGCTCATTGAGTTTCGCTCGGCGCGTTCATGGCAGGCGTGTTTACATCAATGCAAGAATGGGCTTCAAGTTAAGATGCGTTTACGAATACGCGTTTAAAGGCCCACTTGCGCTCGAACCGCTCGGCCCGATGCACGCGTGCTACCGGGGGACTGGCGTACGAAAACTGTGGATGTCGCGCACACGTGACCAAATTTCTGTTTATACTGCTTGTGCGGACCCCGCGTAAACCGAAATGTGTGCACATGCGCATGGCAAGTACATTTCTTCGCACAACCGGATGCCTGCTTCAGGGGTGCGGCAGTTGCGGTGGAGTGTGGGGTTTAAGTGGGCCCTAAGACAGACCACAGCACCTGAGGCCCTCGTCACTAAATGGAATCGACGTGGCAGCGTGCTCTGGACACATTTCTGGCATTAATTTATTGTGCAGATTTCATGAAGCAAGTAAAGAATTTGGGTATTCAGGGAACACTTTATGAAAATCATTCCGGAGATAAAGGTAAACATTTGCCGGGACAAACAAGCTTGTTTACACGTTCCTTGCATCACATGACTCTATTTTTTTTTGTCTTTTTCTCGCTCATTCTATGAGCATGAAGCAGGTTCTGGGTGACCTTGAGGTGGTGAGTGAAACTTGACCATTGTTACAAAGGACGTTTTGCTTCGCTGATGCGTCAATAACGCAACACCAGTATTTCCGCAAATCCGTATTCATATTTGTGTGTTACGTTTAGATTTTAACAGCGTAGAAGTGTACATGAATTATTGTAGCATTGTCAAGAATAAAATATTTACGCACAACGCAATAGAATGCCCGTGTTGGTTCATCTGGCTCTCTATCCCTTGTGTGGCGCAATCTTATCCGTGACATTACATACGTTTTAAGTTTGTAGCAGTTCTCAGACTGCCAGCCGAGAAATATTTGCCGCATGCTTGGATAAGTATGTTTTGCATTTTGAGATATTGCTTTGCCTCAAAGACTTTTGTAAGCCCTGGGGGACAATTGTGTGTGGGAGAGAAATCTATTCCGTCATTGCTTTTCGGGATATGTATGTAAGAATCGGTGGTAGTCGATGACCTTTTACATAGAAGAACTTCTTGACTATTGTAATTCTAATGCCTGTCACTGCTATAAAGTTTGAATAGAGAAACTTGTCACTTTGTCTTGATTCAGTAGAATAATCAGAGGCAGTCACCGCTGAAACACTCAGTACACAACTCAAAACAAGAATATTGAGTCAAAATGCAAATGCCGAACGAAGTGAGTCGATTCTGCATTTCATAGAACTGTATATTTTTCTGTTAGTGCGCTAATACCAATGGCGCATTTACAAATGCTTTAGTGTTTCGCTTTGGCTGAATGCAGGAAAACCTAGTGTTTAACAGCAGCCCAGTGGAAGACAGCCCATAGTCGCTTCGACAGAAGAACTTGCCTTCAACTTTGTATTGATATGCTACACAAGCTGCAGTTGCCGGGAAGCCTGAGAAACGGTCAGGGATCTTAGAATGCTATCGCGTTCCGCTCTTAAGAGGAAGCTTTTGATCGGGTGCTCCTATCTAAAAAGATGTAAAAGGAGAATTCCTTTTTCTTAGCAACCACTGCACCAAATTTGGCGAGATTTGCTGTATTTCGAAGAAGAAACTAAAATGTAGTGGGTGATAGTTTCTATTTTTTCTTTAAGTTGTAAAGTTTTTATAAAAATTGGGAAAAATCTAAAATTTTCAGAAAGCATTACTATCAAGTTTACAACTCTGCAACTCAGCGGTGAGAAACGATACCACACTTCTGGGAATTGCATGTAATAGTTCGTCTAAAGTGGACAAAATTGATATCTTTCACATGAATCTGAAACAAAATTGTAATACGGAAACAGAAGTTTTGCTGAACCCTTCTACACAACCTAACCCATTCACGTAATATATAAATTAACATATCGAGTTTGTCCGCTTTCAACGATTTAATGGATGCCTTTTACAGAACCGTGATATCTGTTCTTGACGCGAGCTATTATTTGTAAACATTGTGCTCATATTTTTTTTAAAGATAGCGAATTTTAGAAACTATTTTAAACAAAATTCAGGTCCTACATCGACGTTCCGCTACAACAGTCACTAGAACTTTCTCAAATTCAATAAATTTCATTAAAATCGGTTCAGCTGTTACCTCAGCAAAAGGTTTTGCGTTTTGCATGTATTTTAATAGGCCGTGTCAGTGTTGGGCCCGAGCTAAAGCTTCCTTTTAACGACGAAGCTTAAGCGTGCTCCAAATGTTTCTCATTCGCGCGCGTAAGCAGTCGTAAGCGTCTCTACCGGATTTTATGCGCAGGCGTACGTGCGCTGTCTGCGAAATCGACGAGGTTATATTGAGGAATAGCGTGCGGGAGGAGGAAGGCAGCTGAAGTTGGAGATGAGAATCACGCACCGCGGAAAGTACAGACGAGCACGGTGAGCGCGCGGCAAAGCATACGCCACCTAGAGGGAAGTCTAGGTGGCCTTGAGCGAATCGAGGACGGAGAAAGGAGCCGTAGCGTCCACTAAGAGGAGGGTAAGCAGAGGCGCGCACGAGACGTTCATTTGACGGATCGCCAGCTGTATGTGTGCAGTCGCGAGTAAGAGCGGGTGCGACAGAGATTTGGGGGCTTTTGCTCTTTGAATATATAGCTCTGCCTAGGCACTACGGAAGAGGTTTCTTAGCGCGCGTTTTCGGCGTTTGTCCCTAGGGGTGCCGTGGAGTCGAGTTTGCTTACCATTGGACGCTAGCTGCCGGCGCGGTAACATGGGCGAAGCAGCGGGCGCTGACGGCCGATTTGGCGACCGCTGAATCGGACAGCCTGTCTCACACCTGCGGTACTCGCGCTAAGTCAGTCGTGGCGGATGATAGCTTTCTCGCGCCTTACGGCGATGTACCTTGCAAATAATATCACAGATGTTTCTGTGGGGGCAGTAGCGACCGTAGTAAAGCCCGGGCCACATATATTGAAAATCGAGAAAGCAGAGCGCCTTAGCAGTCGCGGTTGAACGCAAGGGGCGGAAGGGCCGCTGGTGACGATGACTTGACTCAGCACCAGCGCCGCAGGAGCGAGAAGGTTTGTCCGACGTACCTTCAGAGTCAAAGTTCTGGCTGGTGTTGCAGAAGTCGCGGGGCGCGCTAGTGCTGAACTTAGCGTCACAAGTCGACGGTTGGATGTAAGTATAATTATTCAGTCGTTTTGTTACTAATTGTTACAACGTCTCATTATTTCGCAATAGTGGCGGTGCCTCCGCGACACCAGAGCGGCAACAGGGCACCAAACCCAGAACCGGGACTGGTCCTTGGGTTGGCGCTCTCCGGGGCCTGCGCGTGCCAAAGGTGTATAAACTCCGTTTATTCCAGGGGTGTATAAAATTTCCTTTTCGAGCACCCCCTGGCACGCTTCCGCCTCCGCGACCCCAACCCACGGGCCGCCCTGCTCCCAGCTTTGGTCGCCCCGCTACCCCTTGGGTCAGCGTTTATTAAGCTTTTTTAGTTTCGAAACTGCTACTCCCAAAGCGGGCGCGTTTTGCACCCAGTGTTAGGAATGGCCGGACGGGGTGGCAACGTGCCAGCTTTCAGCCCGCTGCAGGGCGCCCTTCAGAGAACTGCGAATAAACCGGCAGCCACGTGGCGCGGGGTCAGCTCAGGAATGTGGTACTTGGCCGCGCCACCCGGGACAAAGCAGAGTTCTACGAAGCCCCTCTGACGTCGGCTCCGGGCCTTTACACCTGTGTGTGTGTGTGCGGCACGTGTATGACGGCCCTCATCCTCCAAAAGGGCGGGTCATCTACGGTGACGTCGAACGATGACTGGACGAACGTTTCCGTCCACTGGGAATCAAGGGGGATCAAGTGCTTATAAGCAGCGTTTGCCGGCTGCTAGTGCGTGCTCGTCGTCGGGAGCTGTGTGCTCGTTGTCGTGCTAGAAAGGTACTAGTGAGCTGCGTGCTCGTTGTCATGCTAGAAATGTACTCGTGAGCTGTGTGCTGTATGTTAGTCTTGCGGGCTCCATATGGGAGTCGCGCTAGACTATCGATGTATGCCTTGTTCAAAATGTAAATATTGCCAGTAAATCCTGCTCTCCTAAGTCCCGACGAAGAGTCAAGCTCCTTCCTACAGCGACGACTGCCAACTCTACAACTAAATGGCAGCGATGAGATCGGCCTATGGCTCCTAGATCGGCCTACGACTCGGGAGACAGCAACGGCAGCTAACGGACGTTGGCACATGGTGACCGACCGGCATCCTGATCAAGTTCGAGGCGACTTGGGATTGACCACCTCTTGCAACTGACTGGATACGGCGTAGAAGGACTGGTGGTATGGTGCTGCTTCAGTGGGTAAGCGTTTGGTTATGACAGTAAGATTTACCAGGCTTCAATTTCTTTGTGTTTTGGAATTTGACTCGCTGGGGATCTTATACTTGTATTTTGATTTGCGTGGTTATCGCAACAAGTATTGTGTGACAGTAGAGCCAAAGCTTAAAGTAGCGACCATGGTCCTAATGCGTTCGATGGGAGTTGACCTGTTATGGTTGTGTGAAGAGCTCGAGGTAGACGTAGAGAAGGACTTGAAGGAGTCAGAGATTCGTAAAACCATTCTGGAAAGTGACAATGATTTGAAATTCATAGAACAGATTGGCAAACGAATTCTAAGCAATAGGCAGGAACAGGAATCAATTAGGCAAGAACGCCAAGAGCGGGAGCGATCACGCCAAGAGCGTGAGCAAAAACGGCAAGAGGTTGAAAAAGAAATTACAGCAGTGAAGAAACAGATACAGAATTTACAGCAGTTACACGAAGTAAACAGCGGCTTGAGAAATCTGTAGGCTGAACGCAGCGAAAGTGGAAAGTAGATAGCAGATTTTGTTCGAAAGCCGAGGAAAGCAGTAGTACCTGTGAGAGTAGCAGCACGTTCATAGATGAACTCGAAGTGCTAGCAGCTAACGAAGCCTTAGTGGCAACAGAGGCCGTTAAAAGCCAGAGTGAGAGCGACGAGGTGCTGTGCCAACAGAGGACTGTAGAGACAGCTAGGCCAGCTGCGAACAAATTGGCACAGTTACCGCGCGTGTGCGTCGCATCTCATGGTAGCGAGGTCGTTAGCGAGGTACAGAGTACTACGGACTTGACAGACACGAGCACCCATGTCGAGTCAGATCTGCGTGCCGAAGAGAAGTGCCAGCTGGACGATGCAGTTGAGAGTAGTTCTCAGGATGGCGAGCTCCGTATAGCTCAATAGAAGACAACTGCATTGTTCAGGGATCAGTGCGGCTCTCCGCCAGTCTAGTTAGCTAAGAGAGGGGTGATTTAGTTATTAATCACTCAGACTATGCGGGTAAGAGACCGATCCGGGCCGACAAGATGTGTAACGGCCAGCACGAGGCGCGAGATGACGGCATGAAAGAGAGTTCGAGGAGAAAGCGCTGCAGAAAGAAGCGCCGAAAGGATCGGAATTCGGTGGCTAATGTGGCGAAGCCAAAGACGGCGACAGGCACGAAAAGGCAGGGTGCGGAGAAAAGAAAGGTGCGGTCGTCACGGACGATGTTGACGCATCAAACACGTTCGAGCCACCGGTCAAAGGGGGACTGAGAAGCATGTTCTGCACGGACGCGAACAAAGCGCACGGGGCAGTTAAATTCCTCGTCGTTCCGTCGTTCTGTTCGAAGCTCAGCGTGCAGTACGAAGAAGCGCAAGGTGGCAAGACGAAACCAGGTGGGGAGTAGCGACGCGGTCAATCGAGGTCATGATGAAAGCGGGGCACCAGCACGCAAATTGGCATTAAACTGCAACGTCTTGGGGGAGCTGATAGTGAGTCAGCCCTTTTGTTGTTCCTCGGTAACTAGAGTAGCTTTCGGACCGCGACCACCTCGAGTACGGCTCAAAGTATGTGTCAGACGTGCGCAATTGGGAACGGGAGGCCAAGAGAGCTTCCGTGGAAGTAATGCATGTTGTTTTGTTTTATTATTGAGCATCGGACAATTTTCGCGATTTAAGTTTCTTTCGATATGTAAAAGTATGAGCTTTGTGTCTTGTTAGAGAAGCTCGCGATTTGAAAGACGCGTTTTTTGTAAACATGTAGTATCGCGAGTTGTTCATTAATGAGTACATAGGCTTTTTTTTGTGTGTGCGAGTAGCCTGAGTAAAGGTTATAGTTGAGAGGCCAATCGTAACGCACGTGTGTGTAAGTTAACCTTCTTTTTTATGTTTTTTTTTATTTTGTAAGGTTAAGCGCGTAGGTTTTCAGTAAGTGCGTGATTTTCACTGAGAAGAGCTCTTGGGTCCATTAGCGCGTGTCCTGTGCGGACGGAAGGAAGAAGAAGGTTTATGACTGGGTTGCTCGTGTGTGTCGAGCGCAGCCGTATTCTGACTTCTCTAGTACACGTGCGTAGAGCTAGTTAGTAGAAGGCACATTTGTTTAAAAGTCCCTCTGTGTTGCGTAAGTTACGCAAGTTGGGTTGATCGTTTAAGGAACGTGTCCTGTAGGGGCTAAAGGAACAAATGTGAGTCAGCGTGATTAAAACTTTGTATGATGCAAGCACGTGTTCGGAATAGGGACCACAAAGCTAGCGTGATTGTATTTACGTACCTATGGAGTTAGCCAGATGGTTCAGTGGCAACAGTATGTGAGATAAGTACGCCACCGTGATAGGTTAAGAACAGGCTGTTCGTGAATTAGGCTGCTTAAGTTATGGTCGGGTATTGGTGGCTAAGAGACTTCAGTTTAATTCTGCGTAAACCTTTACTCTCGTGCAACGCGACGGTCGGGTTTGGTCAAACTCAAGAGGAAAGTGAACGCTCGGTTTGGCGGCACAAAATTTTGGGGCAAAATTTGGGGTTCCCAGTTTAGTGACTTGCATTAAAATTTTGATAGGAAGCCTGGCAGGTTAACAGCTAATTCCGGGCGTTTGAACGCTGAGCGGTATTGTGTGGCCGGGATCGACTCTTCTGTGCCAGTTGTTGTGAGTTGGTTGAAGGCATTCCAAGTACGCAGGGGTTTCAGAGAGCAAAGCCATCGTCTTGCTCGCCAGCCATTCTCTTCCTGCCCAGCGGTTGCCAGCACTGGCCAGGCGAGATTTACCGGGCCATGGAGGAGCTGTTAGGAATGGCGGGACGGGGTGGCAACGTGCCAGCTTTCAGCCCGCTGCACGTGTTCCTATCCAACCGGACGGGGCGCCCTTCAGAGAACTGCGAATAAACCGGCAGCCACGTGGCGCGGGGTCAGCTCAGGAATGTGGTACTTGGCGGCGCCACCCGGCACAAAGCATAGTTCTACGAAGCCCCTCTGACGTCGGCTCCGGACCTTTACACCTGTGTGTGTGTGCGGCACGTGTATGACAGCCCTCATCCTCCAAAAGGCCGGATCATCTACGGTGACGTCGAACGATGACTGGACGAACGTTTGCGTACACTGGGAATCAAGGGGGGATCAAGTGCTTATAAGCAGTGTTTGCCGGCTGCTAGTGCGTGCTCGTCGTCGGGAGCTGTGTGCTCGTTGTCATGCTAGAAATGTACTAGTGAGCTGCGTGCTCGTTGTCATGCTAGAAATGTACTCGTGAGCTGTGTGCTCGTAAGCTGTTTGCTGTATGTTAGTCTTGCGGGCTCCATATGGGAGTCGCTCTAGACTGTCGATGTATGTCCTGTTTTAAATGTAAATCCTGCAAATAAATCCTGCTCGCCTAGTCATGTCGCCCCAAGTTCTTCCGATCGACCTACAAGCCCGACTCTAACTCTTACACCAGGCACTGAGATAGCGCTGCGATCGAACTTTGCACTACGCTAGCCACGCTGCCGTGCAGCAACGCTGCTGACGCTGGAGTAGCCGTGAGCATTTGCATCGCGTTTTCTTGTCGAGTGGCCCTGATTTTTTTCCCTGTAAGTGTGTTCATTATCGTGAGTAGTGCTCAAGTTGCGCTTCAGCAGCTTTCTGTGCATGGCATGGTGTGGTCCTTCTGGGCGTTCATGTTGCCCTTCGGGCCTGGAATATGCAAGTAGCCTTGTTCGCCGCTCTTGAACGCCAGATTTTTTATTTTTCGCTGTCAGAAGGTAGGTGGTGCGTGTGGCTTATCTTGGTTATAATGTGTAAAGATTGGGCAACCAAATACAAAGGTGTTTCTTGCCGGGATGTAACAGCGCGTACCGGCACAACACAGAGAAGAGGCACAGGCTTCTCTCCGCCGACCGATCCGCTTCTTCTTACAAAGTGGGAGAGAGCGATACCCCGCGCAGACGAAGTCTTGTAGAAAACATCCAAAGTATGCGATACCCACTTACAAGACGGGGACATTGTGAAGTCGTACAAACATATAATCCAACAGAAAAGTGATTGAAATCGAGCGCGGAGTATGGTCTCTCAGGAGTTGATGCAGCTCCTACCATATTTCCCAATCTCCAGCAGTACTTATCCTCAAATCGTAAACGGAGAAAATTTCTGAAAAAGAGAGCAAGTGTATCAACAAATGCAGGGGAATCTCAGAGCGACGCTGCAGAGGACACCGTACAAGATCAACCGGAGCCCGCGCAAATCAGCTCTTTGAATGTTAATGAGTTGTTGAGAAGAGCGCGTCCTTGTTTGTTTGTTTGTTTGTTTATTTGTTTATTGACAAAACAATGCTCAAGAGCGGTTTGCCTTGGTGCCAAGGCAAAAGGCGGCACTAAAAGCCACCTGACTAGGCCTTTGACACCAGACAGCACGCGCAGCACACAACATGAGCGCAACATGCTTCAAAGCACACTGCAAAATATCAAACACATATAAATAAAAATGCATGTACAGAGTATCAAACACGATAAAGCAAGATAAGGAAGAATGACAATTTGTCGTCAACACATTCACCATCAACAAGACATAGAACTATTAAGGCCAATGGACTACAATTGGATTTGAAGAGAACAAAACAAATGTACAGCAAAATTACAACTGTTGGAGGAAATACATTTTAGTTAGTTTTCTGAAGGCAAGCAAGGAGGGAGCACTCTCCATTGTATCTAAGAACGATGGATAACAATTCAGTAGGTTCGGAATTTGCCATTTTAATAATTGCACACCGTATCTAGTTCTTGTTTTAATCTTTACAAAGTTTTTATTTCTAAAATAATATGGTGTCTCTGTATTTGTATATGTATGAAAAAACAGCTCACGATTTGCTTTTAATTCGAGAAATATCAATTCTAACAAACGCTGTTTATATAACATTTCTATGTGAAGTATTCGGTTCTCGGCAAAGTATGGGGATGTATGATCACGATTAGATAGGTTTTGAATGAACCTTATACTTTTCTTCTGCATTATGTATAGTCGTTCCAAATTATACTTTGATGTAACACCCCAAACTAGTAGACAATATTGTATACGGGAATGTACAGTACTAAAATAAAGTTGCCGTTTTAATCTTATTGGCAACAACGTCCGAAATCTATTTAGCATTCCAATTGATTTAGCAATGATACCCTTTATAAAATTCACGTGACTTGTCCATCGAAGGTTTTCATGAAATATTACCCCTAAAAACTTGTATTCTGAAGCCTGCTCTAATGGACATGATTTAAACGTTATAGAACTATCAAGGTGAACTAGTTTATTAACGGATGAGAAGACAATGTATTTGGTTTTCCTAACATTCAATAAGAGTTTATTTGCATCTAACCAGCAGGACAAATTTTGAAGCCATAAGTTAACAGTACGAGTGAGAGACGAAAGGTTATTAGATGTAAAAAAAAACATTTGTATCGTCTGCGTAAAGGACAATGTCTGTGGTCAGGGGGATGTTGACAATATCGTTTATGTACAGCAAGAATATTGTTGGCCCTAATATAGATCCTTGCGGAACTCCATAACTTATGAATTCCGTATCCGACTGTACATTCTTAATTACAACGAACTGAGTACGGTTAGTCAGGTAACTACGCAGTAACTTAAGTGGAAGTCCTCTTATTCCATAATAAGGTAACTTTGCAAACAGTATGGGATGTTTAATAGAATCGAAGGCTTTGTTAAAATCTAGGAAAATGCCTATTGTATACAGTTTATTTTCTATATTAGTCACAATTTTTTCTCTAATGTTTAATAATGCTGACTCAGTCGATTTACCTTGTTGAAACCCGTACTGATATTCGGATATTAGGTTGTGCTTACATAAATGCTGAGAAATTCTAGAATTTATAACTTTCTCTGCTATTTTGGAAAATAGCGGAAGTACTGATATTGGTCTGTAGTTAGAAATACAGTCAAGAGGACCACCTTTATGCAGAACTGAAACCCTAGCAACTTTCATTTTATCCGGAAATATTCCTGTCAACAAAATAGTATTCATTAAGTGGCAAACTACGTCGGATAGTAAATCTGAGACCGCTTTAATTGGGGCTGCTTTAATGCCATCGAAGCCACACGAAACATTACTTTTAAGACTGTTAATTATAGCAGCAATTTCAACTTTGGTAACCGGGTAAAGAAATAAAGTTTGTGGCAAATTGTGTTCCATATACGTTTCAAAATCCTCACAGGTGGTCCCTTCCGACGCTCCAAAAGTCAAAAAGTGGTGGTTAAACTCATTAGCGAGAGCCTTACCAGTTAATCTCTGCCCATCTATTTTCATTTCTTGAGGGACGTCAATTCGCGTTTTCCGTAGTAAGTCTTTGATAGTGCGCCAGGTTTTCTGAGGGTCATAATATATTTCGGCAAATTTACTAGCATAATAAGAAATTCGGGACTTCTTAATATCTGAGCTCAACTTATTTCTGATCTTTTTAAATTCTACAAGCATTGCCAAGTCTCTGTGTTTTATAAATTTATGGAAGAGTTTATTCTTTTCTTTTATTCGACGCAATAGCTCTCGGGTTATCCAAGGTTTTCTTGCTTTCTTACATTTCTTAATTATCTTGATCGGAAACGCACGATCATATGCTCCAATAATTTTATCAAGAAATCCATCATAGAGGTCATTAGGATTAGCCTCTTGCATTAATGTACCCCAGTCTATCAACGATACAAGTTGTCGAAAATTATCAATACAACTTGACGTTATAGGCCTAACAGTAATGCTTGTAGCTGTGGGTGTCACCCTATGCACCGAGCGTTTCGGAGCAAAACAGTAAAGAGACATATGGTCACTGATAGCAGTAGTAAGTACACCAGCATTAATATCGCTTTTATCGAGATTTGTGAGGCATAAGTCAATCAGAGTCTCAGAAGTGGCCGTTATGCGTGTGGGAACATCAATAACATTCGAAAAATCATTTAACGATATAATATCGACAAATTCTGTAACTAAATCCATTTGGTTTAAAATGTTTATATAGAAATCCCCTAAAATAATTACTGTCGATGTGAAAGATGAAAAATACTCCAACATTGGTTCAAAAAAGCGGTAAAACTCTTCTAAGGATCCAGAGGGCGGGCGGTAGATAACTCCAAGTGTGAATACGTTAGCTGTGATGAAAAGGGACTCAAAATCTGGATTAATAACAGAGTATTCGGGTATAACATTATATGAAAATTCATTTTTGATGTAAAGGGCCACGCCACCACCCCTCCTGTTTTTTCTACATAGTGCCTCGCAATTGTAGCCATCGAGCTGTACAACATCCCAGTCACAAGTAAACCACGTTTCACTAAACGCCAGTACATCGAAATTGTAGTGTACAGAAGACAAAAAAAGAGTGCAGTTCTTCTTCTTTATTCCTTAAGCTCTGCGCATTTAAATGGTAACAAGAAAAAAAACTAGATTGCTTCTGTTGCACAGATACAACGTTGCGGAAAGATGCGATATCATGATAACGGCAGGAATCCTTTGCGACGGGCATTGGAATTCACTATCACATTTAAAAAAAAGGCTTAACCACCTATACCATTTTTTCTAGGTCATGTTCGTTACGGATACGAATGACGCCATCGCCCTCGTCCTTACGGACAAGCACATGCCCATTCTTTTGCCACACAAAACGGTAGCATTTTTCTTCCGCCTTCTTTCGCGCAAGCCAGAGGAGATGTTTGTTGAAAGCAGTCATGTTTTCAAAGATACGCATGTTAGGCTTTTTTAACTTAAGGACAGAGCGGCTCTGTAACCACGCTTCCTTAAGGGTGGTTGAACGAAACCGAACAATTGCAACAGATTCTTTACCGGGCCGTGCTGGCAGTCGGTGAAGGGCGTCAACGTCGGAGCTCGTTATCTCGGGCAGTTCCAGTGTTCGGGCCAGGTCGTTAATCTTTTCGAGCAAGTTTTCATTCTCAGTTTTTACAATACCGTGAATTTCAATGTTCAGGCGTCGGCTGTACTGCTCCAGGTCATTCAGTTGATGCTTCATTTGCTCAACTACTGGCGAGGTACCCGATTCAATTCGTTCTACCCGCTTCTTCAGAGAAGTAACATCCTTCTCTTGTTTGTTAAGTTTGTCCAATATTTGGTCGTACTTTTCAGAGATAAGAGCGAGTGACGATTCAATGCCGGTCACTTTCGTGACCAGTTCAGGAAGGGCGCCTACTTTTGCGACAAGCGGAAGGAGCATGGAAAACTTCTCGTTAAGCTCAGTTAGTTTGCGCTCAATGTTGGAGGCGTTTGATTCACCAGGGACACATGCGCTTCTACTACTAGCCACTACACAGGTTGCACAGTTCCAAGTAGCCTTCAAAGAGTCCTTTTGTTTGCGGAATTTAGAGGCGCTAAGGCCAGAGCAATCTCCAATGTGGTAAGGGTAATCACAGGAAGCACACGTAATGAACAAATCACCCTCAGACACTTGGCCATGACACTTTAGGCACTCTATCAAGCTTTCCTTAGACATCGCAGAGAAAGCGGCAGCAGCAGCAGCAGCAACGGTAGCACAAGAAATAACTTATAGTACAGAAAGGCCGAAAAGCAACCAACCTGCAAAGTAGTTGGGCAAAAATTAGGCAACGTTGAAGCGTGCGCCCGTTGCCGCTGCTGCGTGAGAAATGTCAGAGCCTCCGGTGGTCCGTTCCTTTATACGCTTCCAGCGTCCGTCGTCGATGCTGTCGGCGCCACGCAACTTTCGCCGAGCCAGTAGCTTCTTATCCGGTCCGTAGGTCAGGTGACGGTGATAGCGCAGCGGATGCTTCTGCAAAGTAGTTGGGCAAAAATTAGGCAACGTTGAAGCGTGCGCCCGTTGCCGCTGCTGCGTGAGAAATGTCAGAGCCTCCGGTGGTCCGTTCCTTTATACGCTTCCAGCGTCCGTCGTCGATGCTGTCGGCGCCACGCAACTTTCGCCGAGCCAGTAGCTTCTTATCCGGTCCGTAGGTCAGGTGACGGTGATAGCGCAGCGGATGCTTCTGCAAAGTAGTTGGGCAAAAATTAGGCAACGTTGAAGCGTGCGCCCGTTGCCGCTGCTGTGTGAGAAATGCCGTAGTGCCTATTGCCTCGAAAGTGGAGATCGGCAGCTCTTGAAGACGAAAATGGGCAGCGATGACAGATTGCTTTTTATGAGGAAGGAATAGAGGGAGTGGTGTACACAATATGGAAGAGTGTCGTAGTTCGCAAAGACGTGAGCTATGTAGTATCGGCCGGCGGAAAACTGCTGCCGACGTTGCCAATGGATATGGCAATCACTTGAAATCTCATAAAATGATGAACGTGACATCCCGCACGAAGCGAAAAAAGGGATACAATGGCTTCGCAAGACTCTACCTTCTGAAGCAAAGCCTGTGATTGAACGCGAGTTTGTGACGGGCAGCCTTCTTTGTCAATGTTTTGATCAATAAACGTTGATTCATACGCCATATATGCGATGGCGTAGTTTTCTACAGCAGGTTTAAAGCGTTTAAGCACATTAAAAACCAAAAGCGCGGAATGCACACGCACGAAGCGACTATTCTGCCGAAAACGATATGTAATCTCCAATGCCCACCTTTTTCTAAATAACTGATCGTTTTTGCGCATACATGGGCTAACTCCTAAAATTTGTACAGCGCAGGCAATGACGCCGTGAAGCGCGAGAAATGCCGTCAGTCAAACGCCGTGCTAAAGCACAATGGAACGCTACGCGCCTGTAGCAAACGACGCGCTTCCATGGCGCAAACTTCGACAGCAGCGCCGCGGTGACGGGTACAGAGGCGGGCCGCACACTCTCCGCGGGCCCCGCGAGGAGAAGTGGAACTGGAAAGGATCTATAAGCGGTGCCTTGGGTGCCCTGGACCACATCCTGCGCCGCCTGCTTTAGTATAACCTCAGGTGCTCCCCTGAGGCCTCCGTTTGGCGCTTACATGGGCCCTCGTGGAGCAGTGTTTGTAAAAAATGCAATCTATCGTCACGACGAAGAAAGCGACCCATGACTTATACAACACCAGTCAGAACCTTGCCCCTTCAGATACAGCGATCACCAAATGGGGTGTCAGTGCCTACTGCCTCACCGCGCCGGCAGCCAGCGGCGGAGCGTAAACAAACCCGATCGCACTCCACAATGCCGGCATGTCTACGCGACAAAGGCATACAACACGCGCTAAGAAAGCTCCTCCGTAGTGCCTAGGCAGAGTCATATGTTCAAGGGGCAAAAGCCCCTAGATTTTTTCACACGCCCGCTCTTACTATCGTCTGTGCACAAACGGCTGACGATCCCTCAAGTAAGCGTCTCGTGGGCGCACTGGGTTGACCGCAAATTCCTGAATAAAAAACTAACGACTTCCTCTGAACATTGCCGCTTTCTCTCTCGCATGCCAAGCCTCCAGAGAGACAACCCTCCTATTGGTCCCAGCGCCGGGGTCTGGTGCGAGGAGGCGCTTTTTTGGTCCGTAGCAGACGCCGGCGCCATTCCCAAGAATCGAAATCGCGCTTGGGTTAGTTTTCGGGGCAGGGTTTCGCTAGTGCTGGTGCCATTTACGTATTGCGCCGTTGCTTAGCATATGTTGTGCTTATGAGTGCAACAAGCGAGGAAGCTAGGCGAGAAGACGTTTCGTTATTCCACCCGCAAGAAGCAACGCGGCTCGCCGGAAGATTTTGGCTGCAGAGGATGGGCCGGGCAAACTTTGAAAATGCGTGGTACCCGCGCCTTTCTGATGAAAGTGGCAGTTCATCAAAAGTCACTCATAATTTTTCTGACGATTTGGTAAGAAGCGGGAGCGTCTGGAGCCTTCCTTCGCACTAAATAACGTTCGGCACGGTTGTAGTTGTAAACGCTCATTCGCTGCTACGAAAGCAGTGCTTCATGTTGTCTGAACCTCGCCGTTCGCGCTTCTGCTTCGGCAGGCTGAATTATGATGTTGCGCGCATTGCTTGGCGCACACGTTTCGTTGTAGTTTAAGCCGTTGCTAGGCTTAGACACGAAAGTTGCGCTTCATATGTTCGTTCGACCAGCCAATCAGTGACGCGTATTCTATACTGAAGTTACGCGCATTAGTAGACTTATTTTTTATTTGGACTCCGCATACGCACCCGAGACTAAAACGGCGGTTTTCATCTTTTGAGACCGCGCTGCTAATGCTACTCGCGGTGCAGGTCTGGCTTTTATGTAGCGCGCATTGGTGCCGTTACTGTGCATAGGAACAGTAACGGCAGCTATATCTCGTGCGCCATATCTGCGCGCATAATAAATCTGAACGCATACATCCGCTAAACAGAGCCGAAATTATATTGGGTTCAAGAAGAGATAATTTAATTGGAAGAAGGAAGTGTGGTCGGCCTGAGCTAGCGCCCTCTAGCCTGCTACTCTGCACACGGGTAGGGGGAACGAGGACATAAAGATGTCCTCGTTCAAGTCTGTAGTCACCAATTTGAGCGAACTTAAAGGTAAAGGCGCTAGGACGAAGCTCGTGTGTGGGCCTCCCCTGTGTGATCAGCACAAGCGCCAAACAAAAACTTTATAGCATGTAAAGAGCTGCGATAAGTGGCTCCGGCACGGCGAGCACTTCCCAAGCACATTTAGCGGCCGGATTCTCGAGACCACCGAGAATCACGCGCATTGACTCTACCAGGTGCTTCAGCAATTTTTGTACGCTCTCCTTCTCATTGTGTCCATCTCCTTGCTTGCCCGTAGTGTCACTGGTTTTGTAGGCCCTATATTTCTTGGCTTCATGGCGCAGAGGACCACTAGGGCCTACAGGCATGGCCGTGGGCCTAGAGGCAAATGCCATGCCGTGTTTATATCAGCCAGTGAAGATGAATTTTAGCCGCGTGCTCTCCTCCACCTTGAATTAGCGCTAGGCGCCGTTACCGCCCTCGTTGCACGCACAGGCAGAGGTAGTCGTGGCGCCTGTGCCCCGCTATATACTTCTTCTGAAATGACTTTGTGACGCTTCATTCGCGAGCGTTGGTCACTTTGGCGAACAGATTGAGCAGCCTCTCTACGTGAAGATTGGTCTCTTGCCGTTTTTCGAAGAATACGAACTTCTTGTTTCATCTTCGGGCATTCCTTCGAAGTCGCTTCGTGAGAGCCATTACAGTTGGGACATTTAAATGAGGACGCCTCACAGCTGGTGCTATTCTGCTCTCCGCCGCAACGCGAGCAGGTGTCTTTGCTTCTACTGACAGCGCTCACGTGTCCTGCCTTGGGATATTTCCGGCACTGAATATGCTCGGAACGAATGGTCGTATACGGTGTATCACGTAGCCCAATTTTACAAACACTGGTAATGTCGAAGAAGCAAATAATAACTTGATACATCGAGAGTGCCCCAAGCTGTGAATCTCAAGAATACGCACCAATGACCTCAAAAGAATATTGAAGTCCGCGTGCTTGATTTCAAGCTCCACGTCAGAAATCACTCCAGTCGTTGTCTCCTTCCCCTAAGTAATAAAGGAGCGGACGGGGATTGCGCTTAACTGTGGAATGGTCTTTAACTTCTCCAGTATTGCGGAATTTTTCACATCTATTGTCAGGATGTTTTTGCGAGCGTTGATCCTGAGGTCGTTTATTTTCCCAGGGGCCACACTCTCAAAATATTCGGTTAGAAACTGCCTGCTGAGGGAGTTCATCCTGTGTGACGGCGAGAGCGGCACGTAAGAAACCACGAAATATCACTGCCGACTCTGATTTGATAAAGTCGCCTCAGTCTACATACGGCGCATCTTCTTCATTCGGCGACCCATGACGGCGGTGTACTCGCTGTCAGAGCTATATATATATATATATATATATATATATATATATATATATATATATATATAGGGGTTTTCTTCAAAGTTCAGCACGCAGGACCCGACGTAAAATACGCAGGAAAGAGACGACGAACTTTTTGGGAGACTTCTTTTTCTTACTTAACGTTTTCGGCTGGTGGACTGTACTCTGACGAAGGCTGGTCCACCAGCCGAAAACGTTAAGTAAGAAAAAGAAGTCTCCCAAAAAGTTCGTCGTCTCTTTCCTGCGTATATATATATATATATATATATATATATATATATATATATATATATATAACAGCAAGAGTTCATGCTGAGAATTCCAAAAGAAAGGAAGTATTAAAACTAGACAGTAGAAACACATATGAATTTTAATAATGGAAGTACTTGCAAAGAATCCTGAGAGATCAATAGAATGTCAGGCTCAGAGCACAATTAGCCCCAATATTGACTCATGGTTCCATAAGTGGTCACAGATGGTGATGCTGTTTGGACAACTGGCACCCGAGGTACAGCTACGAAATAGGTGAACCGTGTAGAGGGATCATCAAAGATTGCACAGCAGGTTGCCTGGAACTCCAGACTCATTGGACCTAGAAAGGTGGAGCCTGGGTATCCATCCTTTCCAAGAGGCTAGGAAGAGCTGTGACACGCCGTGGGTGAAGTTTCGAGGCAACCTGAAAAAAATGCAAGTCCATACCTATAGGCACCAAACATTCTTCCCGATAGTAAAAATCTGAAGCTTACCTTACACACATAGCAGATAATGAAAATAAACACTAGTCATCATCATCATCAGCAGCAGCAGCCTGGTGACGCCAACTGCAGGGCAAAGGCCTCTCCCATACTTCTCCAACTACCGCGGTCATGTGCTAATTGTGGCCATGTTGTCCCTGCAACCTTCTTAATCTCATCCGCCCACCTAACTTTCTGCCGCCCCCTGCTACGCTTCCCTTCCCTTGGCATCTAGTCTGTAACCCTTAATGACCAACGGTTATCTTCCTTCCTCATTACATGTCCTGCCCATGCCCATTTCTTTTTCTTGATTTCAACTAAGATGTCATTAACTCGCGTTTGTTCCCCCACCCAATCTGCTCTTTTCTTATCCCTTAACGTAACACCCATCATTCTTCTTTCCAAAGCTCGTTGCGTTGCGTCGTCCTCAATTTAAGCAGAACCCTTTTCTTAGGCCCCCAGGTTTCTGCCCCTTACGTGACTACTGGTAAGACACAGCTGCTCTATACTTTTCTCATGAGGGATAGTGGCAACCCGCTGTTCATGATTTGAGAATGCCTGCCAAACGCACGCCAGCCAATTCTTATTCTTCTGATTACTTCAGTCTCATGATCCGGATCCGTGGTCAATACCTGCCCAAAGTAGATGTGTTCGCTCACCACTTCCAGTGCCTCGCTACCTATCGTAAACTGCTATTCTCTTCCGAGACTGTTAAACATTACGTTAGTTTTCTGCAGATTAATTTTTAGACCCACCCTTCTGCTTTGCCTCTCCAGGTCAGTGAGCATGCATTGCAATAGGTCCCCTGAGTTACTAAGCAAGGCAATATCATCAGCGAATCTCAAGTTACTAAGGTATTCTACATTAACTCTTATCCCCAAATCTTCCCACTCCAGGTCTGATCACCTGATTGATAGTGTGAATATGGTCTATTGCTGAGTAGCCTTTACGGAATGCTGCTTAGTCCTTTGGTTGACGGCAGTCTAAGGTGTTGCTGATTTCATTTGCGATTACCTTAGTAAATACTTTTTATGCAACGGACAGTAAGCTGATCGGCGTATAATTTTTCAAGTCTGGCGTCCCCTTTCTTATGGATTAGGATTATGTAAGCGTTCTTCCAAGATACCGGTACCTTCGAGGTCATGAGGCATTGTGTATACCGGGTGGTCAGTTTTTCTAGAACAATCTGCCCACCATCCAATAGCAAATCTTCTGTTACCTGATCCTCCCCAGCGGCCTTCCATCTTTGCATAGCTAGAAGTATGCAAGATTAGTAGGCAGGCCTGTCTGCCTACCTACTAATCTTGCATACTTTTAGTAACTTGACATGCTGTTTGAATAGATATCAGAATGGATATTTGAATAGAGCTGATTTTGCTACAGTACACTGCTTTTTGTGAAAATTTAGTACACAAGAAAGTGCCCGCAAAGATCACCGTATTTTCCCATTGTGTAGGACATAACTCGAGAAGCAGCTAAAAATACTAATTGCATATATGAAATCTGCAAGAAGAACTATACAATTCGCTCTCTTTTCAAACATCTAGTACAAATAATAAAACTGTTTCGAGTAATATTCAATCATCAAAACATGCCCCTTGCTATAGTGACCTACAACATAGCGACGCAAATTGAAGGCAAGTCCTTTTGTCAAAGCCACTCTGGGCTGTCTTCGCAAGGGCTTCTGTTAAACACTGAAATTTCATGCATTTGCAAGAAGTGCAATACGAAAATGTTTGTGAATGTGCAATTGGTATTGGCACACTATCAGAAAAAAAGACAGTTCTGTGAAATGCAGAATCGACTATAAATTTGTTCGACATTTACATTTTGGCACCATATCTTTGTTTGTGTTTTTTATTGAGTGTTTCAGCAGTGACTGCCGCTAAAAATTGAACATAACTGTTTGATGACAGTGCGACAATTTTCGCTAACAGAGAGAGAGACAACTTCATGTAGTCGCCAGCAGAACGGAAATTTATAGCAGTGGCAGGTATTCTAATTATTGTACTCAATAATGTCTAGTTTGTAAGAACTCAGACTAGCACCAGTTCTCAGATACACAATCCAAAAAGACATGATCAAATAGGTTTATCTTCCACACAGAATTGTCCCACAAGGCTTACAAAATGTTTTGTGGCAAAGAAATATCTCCAACAGCAATGCATGTTCCACCAACTATGGCGATAAATATTTCAGAGCTTTCAGTCTGAGCACTCCTACAAACTAACAATACCTTCAGCACTGACTAGCCTCAATAATGGGATGTCAGCCATTCTGCTGAAATTACTAAAACTTCAATTGTGACCTTGTTTAGGAAGAAATTTGCCATTATAATGCAGGTATAGTCTCTGTCACTTTTGTAAATATTTTCCAAATTATTTCTTCAGACTACAATTTTTGGTAATAGAGGTATTCATTGCAGAAACAGCTAGTACATGGCATTTAATAATAAAGGTACTGGTCATTGTAGATTTTCTGTCTTCAGCATTTCTTCTGTTGCACAGCTGTTTCTTGAAATCTGAAATGATGTACCCATCTCTTTGTTAGCGATAAACAGGGAAATCTGTCAGTA
Organism: Dermacentor variabilis; assembly: GCF_050947875.1. NCBI lineage: Eukaryota > Metazoa > Arthropoda > Arachnida > Ixodida > Ixodidae > Dermacentor > Dermacentor variabilis. The sequence goes on along the minus strand of NC_134575.1, from coordinate 124,834,118 downwards.
TGCTTTGTTTGAAGTACAGATGATCAACCCGATAGTTGGGCTGCTTGCTAATTATAAATTATAACGATAATAGTGCAGGACCATAAAAACAGAGTGATGCTGACTCACAACTATGCCCATCTACATCCACGCAGCTGTACCATAAAATGTGCATGTGTTCAGAAGAGCCAAACGCCCCAGAGAGAAAGCAACAGTAACTCATTGATTGTCATCTTGTACAAGCAGATTATGCGCTAGGTGTAATTTATGCTCAGCAAATACATAAATCAGTCATGTCAGGTGTCTTACTTTAGGCTGAAAGTTCGAAGTTTTTGTAATCTTGCTTGCTTTTAATTTGTTTCCTTTGTGAGCATGAGTGACTTGGTCGCCTTCGCACATATTCTCAAAACTGTTTCATCACTGGGAATCACGAAATTTAATTTACATATAAAATTCCCATCTTAAAACTGTTTGCGCACAAAAAGTTTTAAGATGAATCTGTTCCAACTAGGCCGACTCGCAGTTATGCTAAAATTCCCAGTAACTAATTTGGTAGGCTTCGAGCTTAATTCTCTTATCTTTTATATGTTTATGTACCAAGTAGTCTTATCGTTCATTGAAACATATCTGCGCAATGCCGAGTGGGCACCCAAATTATAAATATCTGTTCTTGCTTTCTACCCTGCTCTGGTGTTTTCAAAACCTAGCATCGGTGCAATGGCCTGTCTGCACCTGCAGAAAAGTAGTAAAGTGGCTAAAGTTAAAGGTCAACAACATAATTAAGATACACAGCAAAAATATAAGTTTGCAATTGTCCCCCGTAACCAGAATTTCGCTTAGAATTAAAAAAAATTGACATCCTGCTGTGGTGTGAGAGTTGCTTTGGGCACCAGGGGACTGACTACATTGCACCTGTGCTAGTGTATACAACAAAGCAAAAAAAATCACTCCAGATTGGAGCGGCAGTGGAAAGTTAAGCACAGATGTTTTATTTCATGCACCATTAATGTGGCTTATCATCTGCTCCTCTTGTATGGGAACGCACACATTGGAAAGACAATCCTTTGCACCATTGTGACCTTAGCGGGACACCAGAGAAAAGTAGAAATCGAGAACGGGTATTCACACTTGGTTGCCCACAGTGTATTATTTGGATGTGTTTCACTCTACAAAAGACCACTGTGGTAGATAATCATAATGACAAACACAAAAGAATTAAAAGAGGTATCTGTCAGTCATCCGTCCGTGACCTCCAGTGTTTATAGAAACACTTCTTTCTGTATATGTGCCAAGCCGTAGAGAGCCTTTGCGTACCTCACTCATGCTTGCTGAGGTAAAGATTGGAATAAGGAAAAACACAAGAACATTGTATGAGTGATTTCTTAATGTAGCACCTAATGTAACTTATTCATGTATGTGCTAAAGGTAGATTACAGACAGTGCATAATGCGCTCTCACAGGATGACTTGTGATGAGTGAAAGAAGCCTTCCTCACATCTTCCTCTTTGTTTCTTTTGGATCTTTGTGCACCATGTGTATTGTTACAGCTGCGTGCATGCAGCAGGGTATAGTTTATCTGTTGTGCTTCCTCCCTTGTCCTCATCATTCATGCACTATCTTTGCCTTAACAAAATACAGCTGCCTGTGCTACTTATTTTGTCAACGTGTTTGCATTATGGAAAGTTTTGTATTAGCGGTTATTTCTACCTGTGACATTGCCTGTGTCAGCTATTGTACTTAGTCTTGCAAAAGTATGTTTCTCAACATAAGTAAATGATCAGTATAAGTGTTGCTGTATTTATTTTTGTAATTTTGTCATTTATGAAGTTTTTATACACTGTTGCATGTTGTATGACACAATAAAATTGATGCACTTTTTAATGTGGTGTTTTTCAGGTCAATTTTCATCTTATGCTAACATGCACAAATCGTGTGGGAAAAAGTGCCAACAAGAGTACCATAAGGTAAGACAGCTGCTGTTACTGTTAGATTGGATTATCAATTGCCAACCAGTTGTTTTCAGCAAGCATAGTATAATGCATAGATAATGTAATCTAAGGTGGAATATTGTTTTTATTGCACTTCATTATATGGGTCTCCTTTGTACATAAGTGCAGCCTTTCTTATTTGTTATGTGCAGCTCACTTGCTTTGAGTGTTAAGTCGTAAGTTAAGTCTTGTAGAACAGGGAAATAGGTTGAACTTATAAACCTTTTGACATATTATAAGAGACTTTAATTGTGCGGTGGTGAATTGAACTTCTATATGAGTTACATAATATTTTGGGGTCTCATTATGGTTCTCAGTGGCATTGCAGTGTCATGCATATACAGCTGCAGGCTACATATTGGATATTTATTTAAGACTGTTTTGCTTGGTTGGCTATTGATTCCAGTTTAACAGTAATGAGAACTGTCTTGCTTTCATAGTGATTCTGTGCTGACTGATACATTTGAATTTTCCAGGAGACAATAACAAAGATTGATGAAATATTAACTTTTTCTTGCTAACCTGCCATGTGCTTTTTGACAAGTTTACTGTGGATTCTTTGTTATCCTATGCTGTATTTTCACAGTAGTCTTCTTGAGAACTAATCGTAGTCGTGCGTACTTACAGCAAGAGTTGACACATTTTGAAAAGCGGCTCGACACTTGCATCCAAGAGTGAAACGACACACATGGATTAGTTACTTTACTTTATTTGCAAGAGACCGGCACCATGCACTAAGGGTAACTTGACACACACTGCTGGAGTCATCAGACTCATCTAGAATAGTTACCTGAATCATTCTTGCAGTGTTCATGTGACACTTTATCTTGAGTCGTTTCACTCGTCTAGAATTTTTAACAGACTCCCTCAGAACTAGTCTTGTAACCCTTTTGAGAGCGTATAGGCGACTACTACAAGAGAGTGTGCCTGGCTGTTGTGTGCGGAGTCACGTAAACACCATGTAATGAGCACAGATAGTCTCGGCACTCTCTGCCAAAAGAGAGTTCGGGTGTCTCCCACAAAGTGTGTCATATACGTAACGAGTCCAGACTCTTCGAAAAGAGTAAGGGATACTCTTTTTTTTCTTAGTGTGTGTAGTTGTGCTAATAATTTGCTATCGCTATCAAAGCTTCGGCTTTCTGGCGAAACTTCGACTTTTATATTGACACGACCATGCGAACACATTGATTTAGCCCTTGGCCCTACAATGTGGGCCACTTAGGTGCATAATCATTGTTTAGTTTTGTTTTCTTTAATGTAGTGCTCAGCAAGGCACGAGCTCCTGGGCGCATACGCCGGCGTTGCCCGCAAAGAAGACAACACCCAAGAATATAACTGAAGGACCCCACGCTTCAGCATTACCAAGAGGAAAAGATAATGTTGATGTGAATAGACTACTGTGATGACACGTTATTGACAATTAAACGCCTAGATGCAATGACCGCTGACAGACTAAAGAGGCAACCACAAAGTCTAAGGTCAAACCGGCATTCAGCAATTTTCCCCGACAGTCGCATTGCTTTAAATTTGCTATTCAGAAATTTCACAAGCCACGTCTGATACTAAATCACGAATTCATAAATGCTTTGGAACTTGAAGCACATGCTAAACTTGATCGAAATGACGCTGGTTGTGAACACGGTGAAGAAAACCTAAGGAATGTAATATTATTTGCATTTACGCGACCAGGAAGAGCATTAATAGAAGTTCCCTATAATACTGAACCCGTTTATATCTCTGACATCGCTATGGTTGCCTGAAAGACAGGTTAGAAATCTGTAATGCCTCACCATGGCTGGTTTATTGAAAGTTTACCTGAGAATTACAATACGATTCCGAATTCTTTAGTCGGCTTTGGACAATGACAAATTCCTTTTCCGCATGCTTGCCTTTGTATTCTCCTAGGTCGGAACGCTTCAGGCAAGAGATACGCGGTTAACTATACTGAGTAGTTCTGTGAAATCGTTCTTGAAAATAACACGAACGGACTTGCTCCTTTAGAGCCAAGGCAACCTTTACTTGATGAAATGTGAAATATCAGGCACTTGGTCGATGACTTGAACTTTATAACTGAAAATATATGAAGCATTGTTCTGTAGGTCGGCACACCTTTTTATAGACGTGCGCCCTGACATATGACAAACTAACCATTTTTACTGACGCATTACAGCTGCGTCTTTCTGATTCCCTACATCTGGAGAGGTGCACTGTCGTGTGCGATCGTTCGTTCTCTAGTTATTCACGGTGGAAGGCGTTCTCGCGATTGCTGACGTTTGTGGGTTCTCTCTCTATCTTTGACGTCGTTGCTGAAGTAGCGCATGGCGGGAAATGGATGGGGGCTTCTGGAAGCATGTACGCAGAAGAGTAATAAATTTACTATGCGACACCGCAATGCTGCCTGTTGCGAGCAGTACAAAAATGTATACTTTTGAATGTTCGCAGGTTAGGTATAAAAATTACTGTGGACTCATCCACCAGAACCGTACAAGCAACGCAAATAGCATTATTTGAAGTAAAAAAACAATGTATTATACGACTAATTAGTTTGTGAGTTTATACATTTGTACAATCGTATTCATTAACAGTTCCAACACTGTACGAATATTCTAAGCTGCTCCAAGACAGCACAGCGACGCGGACATACGAAAATTTCAGCACTCAACTGGCATTTGTTAATTTAAAGGTATTTATTAAACGAATCTTTCGCATGTCGGCGCCGCCGCGCAGCCTTGGAGTTCTCTTCCAAGAGCACCGTGCTGCAGTTTATATTGAACCCAACTGTATACCTAATAAGTACGTAATGAAGCTGATCAATGAGTTGGGTCGTGTACTGGTGGATGCTTCTTCACCGGCGCTAGGGTCATCCTAGTGGGTAAAGTCCCTAATACCTCTCACGTGCAGATACCGTGGCCCACGTAAACGACTGTGTTGGTCTGTTCAATGAGCGTTTCGTCTGTGTCGGCTGGTAGACGGAGAGCCCTGCGACGAATTATCTGATGTACAGCGAAGAGATGCGACCTGCCATACCCTCGTATACGCATTATCCCGGACCGATAATCGCAGAACGTCCGTTCTATAGAGACGCCACTCTTTAGTGTCATATTCAGCATAGGGAGGGTAGCGACAACTCTCACTAGGCACTAGGCGACCATGGTGAGTCGTTCTTGCAGAGTAGCGCAGCAGACGAGAAAAGTTGTTTTTGCTGTTAGTGTAAGAATGGATTGTGTGTGGTGGTTGTGGCAGGTTGAAATAGCGCGCCAGGCATCTCAACGTTAGTTGCATCGCTAGCAAAAGTTTCAACATTGGCGTCTTTTTATTGCTTCGATAATAATTCGGCAAGTAAATGTGTAGTGCTGCTATTTGTTGTTACAGATGCTACTTTTTTGCCAGCACCGAGTTCCCGAAATGCAAAAACGGCGCTCGAGTCCACGCCCTCCTGAACTCCAGTCATCCGCAGATGTACCTTGGCCAGCTCGGCGTTTCTGTGTCAACTGTTTTGCTTCAAGGAGCAAACTTTTACAAAATTGCCTGCTAAATTTTATTTCATTACCTTTTTATGCCGATGTTACTAGAACCTACCAAAGGTTTAATAAATTCTCGAACCACTTTATACTTCCTACAAACATTATATCTAAATCTTGCCCACTATAGGACATCAATAATAAATAACGTATTTAGAAGGTATCTTTAAACGGTGAATGAACAGGCTGAACATGCATCGCACAATAAAATATGATTTTATAACCATCTACATACTTCATATAACTTTATTGCAACGTTCTATCAACATTTTCGTCCTTGACCAAGAACGTTCGACGCAGTATTTTTCCAACTTTCTGTCGCTCACCCAACAAACATTCTTGCAACTTTCTTGTGCGTATCAGAATCCTCCTGGGGACCTTACCCACTTTCCGCAGAATTTTTTGAAATATTCTGCTACTGTTCTGATGTAGCCCTGAACATGTGTGGATATAAATACATCTGTTAACAAAATATAACAATCTTTTCACACAATGATATTTCAGTTGTTATCATTTCATTTATGTCCTTCGAAGCCACAAGCAAGCACCGAGGATAATTCATTCTTCATATCTCCGCGGGGAAATGAAGATGCCTTGCTTTGAGACTACGATACAAGATAATCAGGCAGCAAATATTTGAGATACAGATACAAGATACTACCGCCATTGATGTATCCGATAAGATACGTTCTATTTATATCTTAAAATACCTCGATACATTCACAACTTTCTAATTGAAGGTCTATGAAATGTAGCATCAAACGCGTATACACAAAAAAAAACTTGCTTGGAAAACTCTGACGAGTCTTATTTTATTTGAAATGAATGTCTGTTTGTACCTCAAAATTTATTGGAGTCGCTGCATCGCTTGCCGACCAGCTAGCGGGCCGCCATCGAATTACAAGAACGTCAATAAGAAGCCTCGGTATGATACCGCTAATACCGCTATGGAGTTTTACCTTGTCCGAAAAGTATTGTCGTTTACCGAATAGAGGATCACCGAACAGCTGTCAGCAATAGCTCTGGTAGCGACATTTTTATAGCGAAGCTGTATACCTCTAACGCGAATGAATCTGTGGTGTCCGTGGGCTAATAACTGGGACGTTCCTGAAGATTGTGCAACACCGGGCCTACCCGCGACGGAGGTGAAGCACCTTTGAAGTACTCCGCCAATACTACTATTACTACTACTACTACTACTACTACTACTACTACTACTACTACTACTACTACTACTACTACTACTACTACTACTACTACTACTTCTACTACTACTACTACTACTACAACTAATAATAATAATAATAACAACAACAACCTATTATTAAATCTGCAAGTACAAATACAGAAATCAGGTTCGCCTAAGCCATCACCGTGTGTCGTCACGTTAGACCCGACAGTCAGCAACAAGGCTCAGCCGCAAAAACTGATTTTTTAGGAAATAATAAATAAAAGTGACATTGAAACGTAAAGGTAAAAGGTAAAAAACGTAAAATACAAGGCACAAAAAAACGGCAGAAAGCGAAGACACGTTTCACAGTGACACAGGAGAGAAAATATGAAGGCTGTAATCGTTACAAATACAATTCCTTCAGGTTTTTGCGAATATGGCGTAGAGACCCACAGGAATCACTTTCAGAGAGAAGAGCATTGAATATGTGTGGAGCATAAAAGGCTCGAATATGTCTGCCACATCTCGTACCTGTGTAAGGAACTGAAAAAAGCGGGTGTATGACGTAAGGAACGGCAAAGCAAAGTGGGGACTTCAAGCGCATCTGTCCAGAAATCTTACAGTACCCCTGTTTTAAGAAACATTGATCTCAGGCTAGGCGTGTTTAGCGCCTGAAAAGGGTTCCGCTCTTGTGGTCTGTATACGTAATAAGAAACGCTTCTTAACCTATACTTTAGAAACCAATTTACACGCTGATGCTAGCTACCAGAATTATGAACGACTGCTGTAATCCCACATCAGAGCACACCGTACGCTAACGAGTGAACCAAAGCTTTCCTGACAGTCAAGGGTAAGAACACTTTGATGGGGTAAACTAAAGAGGCCATTTTACGAAGTTGGGCTGATATGTAAGACAAGTGATTAGAAAAATGAAGACATGAATCAAATCATAGGCACAAATACTTCACCGAGTCCGAAAAATTGATTGAAGGGCAGGGACAATAAATGCATTCAGAGGTGAGGAGAAAATTGAAGCAGAAAGTCAAACACTCTTAAGTGGACCAAGGAAGCAAACTAACTTTTATTTAGATTGATTGATGTCAATGACATTTTTACCAAACCATTTTATTAATTTTCCAACGTCATTCTGAAGACTGAGAATGCGTTTAGAAAATTCACATGTGTGGCTAAAAGCGCAGTATCATCTGCATATTGAAGTAACTTGCACAAGGATAGCACATTGCACATGTCCTTAACGTATACATCAAAAAGTAAGGGAGATAGTATAGAACCGTGTAACCAGAACCAGAATGAACCAGAAAAATGAGGGAACTGCAAATGTTTGAAATGGAAACAATCTAGGAGTGATCTGTAAGAAAATCGTGTATTAAGTGGAAAAAAGAACCTTTTAAATCTAATTTTCTTTAAATTTATCTGGCAATATCGAATGCCATACCGTGTCAAATGCTTCTGCCGCATCTAGAGAAGGTGCACAACTTACAAGATTTTTTTACTGAACAAAATAAGCGGTCACTGAATTCTTCTAATAAAACCTGAGTGCCCCTTCTTTCAATAAAACCGTATTGACAGTAGGAGAACCCCCGCGCTTTGGTAAGAAAACTGTTCATTGCTAAGAATATATGTTTTTCTAGAAATTTTGCTAAACTACGCCAGATAGAAATGGCGCTATAACAATGCACACACTTAGCATCACCACCTTTTCAAGGTGGGCGAACTACGGCCGTAACCGCGAAGGGATACTTCCGCTTGTAATAATCCCGTTTAGGATTTCTAGCAAGGGATTCGTCAGAACGTCGAAATTTCTGTAAAGATCAAACATACGAATTTTATCGATACCAGGTGATTGATGCCGGTCGCAGCTGCCTAATAACGAGTAAAGCTCTTCTTCCGTGATAGTGAGAAGGAAAGCGGATACCATTACAGAAGTAGTAGTGCTACCAGTGTAACAGGATTGCTTAGGTGCCCAAAAAAATTAAACGGTAAATCCTTAAAATTGTCAGCAACTGTTGGTGAATCTGAATGAAAATGATTCTGGATACCTTTAGTAGAATTTGAAGGAAATCATCTCACCTCGTTTTGCAGAAACCACGTTCTCGTAGGGTTTCTACGAGACTGATAAAAGCGGTTTCTCTTATATGATCGTTTGGCTGCACGAATAAGGGCATTTACTTTATTTCGTGAACTTTCGCACTATTTACGCAGAACGTAGTCACTAGGCGAACGTCTGCACCGTTGCCAAAGCAGGTTTTTTTCTTTGATAGCGGATAATATCGCGCGGTTCATCCAGGGCTGGTTGGAGTGGCGTTGGTGAACGTAAACTGCCCTTTCAATGGATTTATAAATATTGTTCATCGACCGAGAAAATTTATTGTATAGCTCGAACCTATCGGTAGATTCAAGCAGACCTGACCAGTCGAACAAGGCAACCAGTTTATAAAAAAGTTGCCGTATCAGCATCAGAATGGCAAGTGTCGGGGCAAGAACATGACGACGACAGATAAGGAAAGCCTAACTGACAAGCTATGATGTAATGTTCTGCAACTGTCTGTTGTAACACTGCATCGTGAATTGAAGGAGACTCTGTACGGATGTTGAAGTGATCAATACAAGACTTTACAAATTTTAAGATGTAATTCTTGCTTAGTTGGAATGTGAATAATTCTTTCAAGGCCATGTTTTGCAGAGATAGCCAAGTAACAACATGCGGAGGGTACAGTGGGATTAAGAATATCTATATTCAAATCGCCTGCTAGGCATATGTTAGGGTCTAACCTCGTGCTTTGTAAATTAAGCTCCAGCTCACTCAGAAACAAGGACAGGTTACTTGAGGGCGGTTTCTACATTACCAAGAGCGAAATATGATAGTTTGGCGTGAAATATTCCGTGCCAAAGATTCCGCACTCGAAAACATAGTCGCTACCTATTCGAAACTCCGAGAATCCTGTACATGAATTGCTATACACCCGCCTCGTTGAGTGTGTCGATTGAAGCAAAGGAAACGAATCCTGAAAGAGCGAGCAGGTCATTCTCGGGCGAGGATATATTTATTTCGTGAAGAACCAGGAACGTTCACATTGTGTAAAATGCTATCGACGTAAGTGCAAAATGTGCCCCAGTGCTTTCGCAAATTGCGGATATTTACATGAACTGTGGTAACTGTTGATGGAATGGAAAAATGACGGAAATGATAAAGTCAACCAAAATCTCGCACAGAGTCAAGAGGTTCCTTTGAAAATATCTTCGTAGTGAATGATAGACTGCTTTGAAACAATTACGTTAAGCGCAAGCGATCATTCACGTAGTTCACACGGATTAAAAAGGCCTCCTCCCCCTTCTTTGCAAAAAAGATACCGTGCTTTGTCAAAAGATACGTATATTTATTTCTCTTTCCATTTTTTTCCTGGCAAGTCAGAAGAGTTGCGGGTGTTCTGCTGTTAGTTTCTGATTGAAAAAGAAAGCTTCTGGCTATTATCAGTTTTGCATAATTTCTTCAGTTAATGGCGACAAGCCATCCAAGTTTCCTTCACGGATACAGAGGCAAACTTAGAATGACTGGATTTTTATCTAGCTTTTTTTTTTGCTCGGTAAGCGATAGATGGGGGGGGGGAAGAATGCCTGAGCTGTCGAAGTCTTTGATGCTCAATTTTTCTGCAAGACTCGCTGAAACATCGCGCAAGTCCTCATTAGGTGCAGCTGAAAGGCCAGTAGTTCCCAGGATTGAACGGTGACTGAACTGCTCCTGTTTATTCATTTCAGTTTTCAAATCCTGGATCTCAATCTCCTGCTCCTGCACTTCGAGCCTGAGTGACGAAACCTCCGAGTTCGCGTGTTTTTTTTCACTCGCTTCTATTCGAAACGGAAAATCTGCGTATTAGCCGATATGAATCTAATTGACTTCTGAATCTCACTCATGGAAGACTCGAGCTTATCGATAGTTGACGTCAGCACCAAAAGCTGATGGATCTCAGCAAACAGTGGCAACAACGAATTGATATCAAGTGTATCAGAACAAAGACCGTCCAGCTTTTTATTTATAGCTCCTGTATGGCTTCGCCGACCACAAGGTTGATCGGTAACAGATGCACCTGTAACCGCGAGTCGTTTTTTTCCGTGCCGACATTGACGTTATTTGCATGTGTCATGTTTGAACCAACAACAAGAATACCAACAACATTAATAACAACAAGATCTACAATATTAATAATAATAATTTATTATCAAATCTGCGAGTATAAATACAGAAATCGGGTTCGCCTAAGCCATCACATTGGCTTCTTCACCCGGCAGTCAATAACAAGACTCAGCCAGAAACTGACTTTTCTTTCTTTTGCAAGAAATAAAAACAAAATGACATTGAAAACTAAGGTAGTGAGTGATAAAGTACAAGGGAAAAGAAAGAGAATCACGAAAAAACAACAACAAAGGAAACAAAAAGCGAAGAAACGACCGCAGAGCGAAGACATGTTTCAACAATGACAATAAAAATAAAAATATGACTCCTATAATCATTCTGCGTACAATGCCCTTAAAGTTCTGCGAATGTCGCGTACAAACTTATAGGAAGAAATTTTATAAGGAAGGGCATTCAATGTATCTGGAACATAAAAGGCTCGAGTATATCTGCCAAATCTGGTACGTGTGTGAGGAACTGAAAAAGCAGGTGCACGCCGTAAAGGACGGCAAGGCACAGTGGGAATTTTAAAGGTATCCGTCCAGAAGTGTTTCAGTACCACTGTTTGAACAAACAGTGAGCGCATGTTCGGCATCTTTAGCATCTGAAGAAGGTTCATCCTTGTGGTTTGTATACGTCATAAGTAACACTTTTTAACATACACTTTAGCAACCTATTTACACGGTGATGCCAGGTACTAGAACAATGTACAAATGTTGTAACCCCGTATCTGACTACACTGTAGGCTAACGGGTAAACGAAAACTTCTCTGAAAGTTAAGGGTAAAAACACTTTGATACAGTAAACAGACGATTTTACGAAGTTTGGCACATATGTAAGATAATTGAGTAGAAAAAAGAAGACTAGAATCCAACCATATGCCTAAATACTTCACAGAGTCCGAAAATTTTATTGGAGGGCAGGAACAATTATTACATCGAGAGCTGTGTATATAAAGTGAAGAAGAATGTGAAACATTCTTGAGTGGGCTATGGAAGCAAACCAACTTTGATTTAGAATGATTGATGTCAATTACATTTGCACCAAGATAATGCAACAATTTCCCGACGTCATTTTGAAGGATTGAGAATGCGTCTGGAAAATTCACATGTGTGGCTAAAATTGCAGTATCTCCCGCATATTGAAATAACTTGCAGACAGATAGCACGTTGCACATGTTCTTAACGTATATATTAAAAAGTAAGGGAGACAGTATGTAACCTTGTGGCACACTGGCCTTCAGAAAAACACGGGAACTGCAAATGTAGCCATCTGTAGGAAATTGCACAGCAATCGGAAGAAAGGTCCTCGAAAACCTAAATTGAAGAGTTTCTCTAGCATAATCGAATGGCATACCGTGTCAAAGGCTTTTGCCACATCTAAAAAAAGTGCGCAACATACAAGATTTTTTTCAAGTGAAGAAAATAAATGGTCACACATTTCTTCTAATAAAGCCTGAGTGCCCCTTTTTTCACTAAAACCGTATTGACAGTCGGGGAACCCCCCCCCCCCCCCGCTTTGTCAATAAAGCTGTTCATTACTAAGAAATTATGTTTTTCTAGAACTTTTGCTATACTAGGCAGGATAGAAATGGGGCGATAATCATGCACACACTTAGCATCACAACCTTTTAGAAGTGGTCGAACTACGGCCGTTTTTAACCGCGAAGGAATACTTCCGCTTGTAATTATCCCGTTTAGGATTTCTAGCAAGACATCTTTCAGAACGGCGAAGTTCCTGTATAGATCAAACATGCGAATTTTATCGATACCTGGTGATTTATGTCTGCCAAAGCTGCCCAATAACGAGTAAAGCTCTTCTTCCGCCATAGTGGGTAGGAAAGCGGATTCAATTACAGGAGTAGCAGTGCTACCAGTGTAGCATGATTGCTTAGACACCACAAAAAACTGAGAGAAAAATTGGTTAAAATTGTCAACGACTGTTGATAAATCTTAATCAAAATGATTCTGAATATCTTTATCCGAATGTGAAGGTAGTCCTCTGACCTCGTTTATCAGAGACCACGTTTTCTTAGGATTTCTACGAGATTCATAAAAGCGGTTTCTGTTGTACGAACGCTTGGCTGCACGAATAAGGGCATTTACTCTATTTCGAGAAGTTTTAAATTGCGTACACAGAATGCAATTACTAGGCGAACGTCTGCACCGTTGCGAAAGCAGGTCTTTTTCTTTGATAGCGGATAAGATCATGCTGTTCAACCAGGGCTGGTTCGGGCGGCGTTGGCGAGTGTAAATAGTCCTTCCACTGGATTTATATATACTGTCCATCGAACGTGAAAATTCGTTATATAGCTCGAGCCTGTCGGTATTTTCAAGCAGGCCTGGCCAGCCGAACAAGGTGACCAGTTTATCAAAAGTAGCCGTATCGGTAACAGCGTGGCAAGTGATGGGGCTAGAACATGATAACGACCGAGAAGGAAAGCGTAACTGACAAGCTATGAAGTAATGGTCGGCTACTTTCTGTTGTAACACTGCACCATGAACTGAAGCAGACTCCGTGCGGATGTTGAAGTGATCAATACAAGACTTTACTAAATTATTAAGAAACAATTCTTCCCTAGTTGGAATATCACTAATACCTTCAAACCCATGTTTTGCAATGATATCTAAGTAATCGTATACCGAGGTTGCAATGGGATTAAGAATATCTATATTGAAATCGGCTACTAGGCATATGTTAGGAACTAACGTCGTTCTTTGTAAATGTGCCTCCAGTTCATTGAGAAACAAGGACAGGTAACTTGAGGGTGGTCTATATATTGCCAAGAGTGAAATATGACTAATTTGGTTTGAAATGTTCAGTGCCAAAGATTCCGCACTAGAAAAATTAGCCGCTACCTGTTCCACACTCCAAGTATCCTGTACGAAAATTGCTATCCCTCCGCCTCTTTGAGTGTCTCGAGTGAATCAAAAGGAAACGAATCCTGGAAGAGTGAAAAGGTTAGTCTCTGCGGAGCATATATTTATTTCAGTAAGAACAGAAACGTCCACTTTATGTAAAATGCTATCAACGTAAGTACAATATGCGTCCCAATGCTTTCGCAAACTACGGATATTAACGTGAACTGTGGTAACTGTTGATGGAAAGGAAAACTGACGAACAAGTGCTTGAAAGTCAACCAAACTCTCGCACAGAGCCATGACGTTGTTTTGAAAAAGATCGCTGTGGTGAATGATAGACCACTTTGAACCAATTACGTTAGGCGCAATAGATCATTCACGTCGTTCACACGGATTAAAGAGGAACCCTCCTCCTTCTTAGCAAACACGTTTCCGTCCTTTGTCCAAACATACTTATACTTCTATTCCTTTCCCTTTTTCCTGGCAAGCCAGAACAGCTCCCGGTTTGCTGTAAGGTTATCATTAAAATAAAGTTTGTGGTGAGTATCACTTTTGCATAAGTTCTGCAGTTTGTGGCGACAAGCCAACCAAGTTTTCTTGACAGATACCGAAGGAAATTTAATGAAAACGACTGGACTTTTATCTTTCTTTTTGCTCGGTAAACGATGGATGGCAAGAATGCCAGAGCTGTCGAAGTCTTTGATGGTCAATTTTTTTGCTAGATTCACCGCGACAGCGCGCAAGTCCTCATTAGGTGCAGCAGGAAGACCGTGGATTTCGAGGTTTGAACGGCGACTGTACTGCTCCTGTTTGTTCATTTCAGTTTTCAAAGACTGGATCTCGATCTCTTGCTCTTGCACTTTGAGCGTGAGTGATGAAACCTCCGAGTTGGCTTGCTTGATTTCTTTTTCACTTGCTTCTATTCTAGCAAGAAAATCGTCGTATTTTGCTGACATGAATGCAACCGAACTTTGAATCTGATTCACGGAAGACTAGCGTATCGACAGTCGACGTCAGCACCAAAAGCTGATCGACTTTATCTGGAAGTGATAACAATGAATTGATATCTGGTCTAAGGGAAGAGAGACTGTCCAGTTTTTGAGTTATAGCTCCTATTTGGGTTTGCAGAGCATCAAGTTCCTCTGTAACAGATGCATCTGTAGCCGAGGGTCGGTTTTTTTCCCTGTCGACAATGACGACATTTCTATGTGTCACGTTTGGACGCACCCATCGAAATGAACGTTGATTCTGCGATTCCTGAACAAGATGAGCGCCAATGAAAGGTTTTTTTACACTATTTGCAACACATGAAACGGCCATCATCAGGAAGAGGATCAGAGCAATCTGCACAGGACGACATTGGTATGGCGCTGTCACAGAAGGAATCACCAATCCTAATGCACAAAATATGAGACCCTCTAGAGCAGTCGGCGGCACGCAGAAGCTGAACAATTCAATTAGGAGCCTTAGCTCACCTGGGCAAAGAAAAGGTCAGCTTGTGGCAAAGAATTGCCGCCGACTGCAGAAGGCTGTGGATCCGTCCGTGCTTTTATAGGTGACGGTGAGACGATTAGCGGCCCTCTGGTGCCCTGGCTTGTCGGGAGGGAGGCAATCTTGCTGCGCAGGCTTGATACCACGATTATTGCACTTGGGTTCTGGCGGAAGATGGCTGCGTGAACCGGGCTGGACGACGTATGGTCCTTCGGATTTCCTGGGCAAAGACAAACGTCAGTTTGTGGCAAAGAATTCCCGCCGACTGCAATAATAATAATAATAATAATAATAATAATAATAATAATAATAATAATAATAATAATAATAATAATAATAATAATAATAATAACAATAATAATAATAATAATAATAATAATAAACAAATACAGATTTGCAAGTAAGTTTCGTGTCTGTACGTCAACAATAAAATTAGGTTAGCGTATGGCGATCCCTGAGATGGTAGAATACCGGGCAGACCCCCGGTGGCGGCGCAGAAGGCTTCATGCACTGTGCCCCTAATAACAATAATAAATGACACTAACTGAAATGAACCAATCAACATGCACTATTTCAAGTGGATAGGTTCGGAATTGGAATCGTGCGGGAACATCACAAGAACTGACGAGCAGCAGACCTTGCTGTATAATATACTGAAAAGGATGATGAATTGGGCTAGTTGGTTTGTGAGGAAGCTGTGTGGTGGTGAGTGAAGGCACTATATATATATATATATATATATATATATATATATATATATATATATATATATATATATATATATATATATACAGTGCAGCAAATGCGTGTCCTCGGTTTTACTGCGTCACTAGAGCCGCTCCGCTCTGCACCACCCAGCATACACTACTCAAGATACACATTATGTGCACAATCCTCAACTAGCTAGAGGAGAATGCCACCGAGTGGGATGTCTGCCCCGTACAAAGGAAAAAGGGAATTGTAATATCCACGGTGTTCATATCTTCAGGCATCCCCAAGCGTGATATCGTAAAGTTAATTACCACGCACTTTGCATGGGTTAGCCGTGACGACACTACCATGTGGTAGTCGTTGCAGACTTTAATGTGGACTTTCGAAAGCGGAGAAGGAATGGTGCACTCAGTTTACGCTGGAAGAGTCCGGTTTGAGGTGTCACACCAATCCAAATTGCTCAAGTACTCAACAATGCTAGTGTAAATTGTAAGCCAGCCAATCTGAGCAAATCGCAGTAGTTACAAGGCAATCATTAATACCATTAATTAATGAACGAAAGTACATATATATGCCTTTGTCTAACCCTGTGTGATGTGCTCTATCTTTTTTGTTTTGACGCATCCTGTATCCAAACAGCGCATACAGGAATAGTAACCTCTTATATCCTAGATATCTGCCGGAGGAAAGCGTTCGTTAGCGACGTATTCTTCACCATTTTACTTCTACGAGAAATCTTGTGCAGCTCAAGGACCTTTCATGCCTATTGTAGTGGGACAAGGCGTCGTAGGATACCGCTGCCATTCACACTACTGCCTCTTCTAGCACGGATTACCTCGTGATTTGAAAATTAAGAAATTTAACAGGGAGAGAAACAATGATTATATATTTAAATAAAAAAATGCAGTTCCTTATTCCACAATCACATCGAATACGTAGAAACACGACACAGGTGGCACCACGGATACCTATGACATTTAGGCGTGCAGTTTCCTCAACTTCCCTGTTAAAGGGAGACAAGAGAAAAAGTCAGTGTCTGCGGAATATAGCTTAAAACGGCCCGTCTGTACACTCATGATAAAAACGAACTACTTTGTAATATACAGTTTATTGATTCCCATTGTTAACATGTAGAATTCTTCGCACTTTGTAACAAAACACCACGCAAGATAAACTTTGGTAATGACACTACAGCGGTAGGAGAATTTGCGAGAAATATTCCGCAAGCATTAGCGTACGCCGAACAGTTTGATGGCTACGAGTAAGTGTCAAGGCAACGATGCAACCAAAAAAAGAACTATTGAAAAAAAAAGGTCGGCTGCGCCCAGACATTCGCGCGCTTGCTGCTTTTGTCGAGACTGCACGAGCACCCCCACGTTACTCTCCTCGTCCAATAGGGACGCGCCGACCTCATCACCTGCCCTCGCCGGAGGGCTCTGGTGGAAAGGTAAAATAATTTAACTGCTTTTAATTTTTTTCAGGCGGCATAGTGGCAACACTACCAGGCTGAGAAGCAGAACTCCCAGGTACATAAATTGGCACGGTGTTTTTGCCTCAGCCGTATCTTCTATCATAATAAACACGATACAATGCTTCATGGATCGAAAATGAAGTTAGTCATACACGTCTTGCCCGACGTATCAAGGAACAGATGCAAGGTAACAAGGAGTATCTAACATTGTATCTCAGTTACATGTAACTGAGATATTGCCCAGCACTTAATGAGGTCATGTCATTCTCTGTGGGCGGTATGCGGTGGGTGCGAGGGAATGTGGGTGAAAGTGAGTCCAGACTGATGGAGGCTTGATGCCCGCACTATTGCCTCAGCCCAGTTTTGGAGATCACGGGATTCATCTCACTCTACAGAGGTTGTGCGCGCAAATGCATATGTAGGCCACGCATCATTTCTTTCAGGTCCTCTGCGGAAGCTAAAGATTACCCGAGATCTCCAATGTCCCCGTACCCGTGGTTTTCCAGTGCGCATCGAAGTGGATATCGGTTAATTTCGAGTTTATGAGTTGCTTTGAAGCGCCAAGCAGCACGAAGACTGCATTCTTGCTGCTGATGCTTTTCATTATGACAACGTTGTTAGAGCCAGTGTTCTTGTTCATCGAGTGAGATCTGCTCCTGTCTCTCTGTACATGCGAACACGTGCTTGAAAATGAGTTAATAAGGAAGGGACTCCGAAAATTTATCTATTTAATAAAACTACCAACCTTACTTTGTGTAGTTGTGCTAATAATTTGCCATCGCTATGAAAGCTTCGGCTTTCTGGCGAAACTGTGACTTTTATATTGCCACGACCATGCAAACACTTTGATTTAGCGCTTGGCTCTACAATGTGGGCCACTTAGGTGCATAATCATTGTGTAGTTTTGCTTTCTTTAATGTTGGGCTCAGCACGGCACGAGCTGCTGGGCGCATATACCAGTGTTGCCCGCAAAAAAGACAACACCCAAGAATATAACTAAAGGACTTCAGGCGCTAGCATTACCAAGAGAAAAAGAAAATTTTGATGTGGATAGACTATTGTGATGTCACGTTATTGACAATTAAACGCCTAGATGCAATGACCGCTGACATACTAAAGAGGCCACCGTAAACTAAACCCGGCATTCAGCAATCTTTCCTGACAGCCGCATTGCTTTAAATTTGCTATCCAGAAATTTTACCAACCACGTCTGATACTAAATCACGAATTCAGAAATGCTTTGGAACTCGAAGCATATGCTTAACTTGATCGAAATGACGCTTGTTGTGAACGCGCTGAAGGAAACCCAAGGAACGTACTATTATTTGCATTTACGCGGCCAGGAAGGGAATCAATAGAAGCTCCCTATAATGCTGAACCCGATTGTTTATGTGACATCCCTATGTTTGCCGGAAAGGCTGGTTTGAAATCTGTAATGCCTCACCATGGCTGGTTTATCGAAATTTCACCTGAGAGGTACAATATGATTCCGAATTCTTTAGTCGGCTTTGGACAGTGACAAATTCTTTTTCCGCATGCTTGCCTTTGTATTCTCCTAGGTCGGAACCCTTCAGGGAAGAGACATGCGCTTAACTATACAGAGTAGTTCTGTGAAATCGTTCTTGAAAATTACACGAAAGGACGCACTCCTTTAGAGCCAAGGCCACCTTTACTTGATGAAATGTGAAATATCACGCACTTGGACGATGACTTGAACTTTATACCTGAAAATATATGAAGCATTGTTCTGTTGGTCGGCACACCTTTTTATAGACGTGCGCCCTGCCATATGACAAACTAACCAGTTTTGCTGACGCATTACAGCTGCGTCTTTCTGATTCCCTACATCTGGAGAGGTGCACTGTCGTGTGCGATCGTTCGTTCTCTAGTTATTCACGGTGGAAGGCGTTCTCGCGATTGCTGACGTTTGTGGGTTCTCTCTCTCTCTTTGACGTCGTTGCTGAAGTAGCGCATGGCGGGAAGTGGATGGGGGCTTCTGGAAACATTAGCGCCAAAGAGTAATAAATTTACTGTGCGACACCGCAATGCTGCCTGTTGCGAGCAGTACAGCAAAGTATATTTGTGAATGTTCGCTTGTTAGGTTGAAAAATTGCGGTGGACTCATCTAGGAAAACCGTACAAGTAACGCAAATAGCATTATTTGAAGTGAAAAACGATGTATTAAACGCCTAATTGGTTTGTGAGTTTATACATTTGTACAATCGTATTCATTAACAGTTCCAACACTGTACGAATATTCTAAGCTGCTCCAAGACAGCACAGCGACGCGGACATACGAAAAATTTGAGCACTAAACTGGTACTTATTATATTTGCAGGTATTTAATAAACGAATCTTTCGCACGTCGGCACCGCGCGCCGTCTTGGAGTTCTTCTGCCAAGAGCACCGTGCTGAAGCTTATATTGAACCCAACTGTATACCTAATAAGTACGCAATGAACCTAATCTATGAATTCATGGGTCGTGGACTGGTGGATGGTTCTTCACCGGTGCTAGGGTCATCCTAGTTGGTTAAAGTCCCTTTGACCTCTCACGTGCAGGTGGCGTGGCCCACGTAAACGACCCTATTGGTCTGTTCAATGAGTGTTTCGTCTGCGTCGGCTGGTAGACGGAGAGTCCTGTGACGAACTATCTTGATGTACAGGGAAGAGATGCGACCTGCCATACCCTCGTATACGCATTATCCCTGCCGGATAACAGCATAACGGCCGTTCAATAGAGACGCTACTTCTTGGTGTCAATTTCAGCGTGTAGAGAGTAGCGACAACTCCCACTAGGCGCTAGGCGACCATGATAAGTCGTTCCTGCAGAGTAGCGTAGCAGACGAGAAACGTTGTTTTCCGTTTTAGCGTAATAATGGATTGTGTGTGGTGGTTGTGGCCGGTTCAAATAACGCGCCGGACATCCCAACGTTAGTGGCGCCCCTAGCAAAATTTTCAACATTGCCGCTTTTTATTGCTTCGATAATAATTCGGCAAGCAAATATGTACTGCTGCTGTTTATTGTTACAGATGCTACTTTTTTGCCAGCACCGAGTTCCCGAAATGCGAAAACTGCGCTCGAGTCCACGCCCTCCTGAACTCCAGTCATCCGCACATGTACCTTGGCCAGCTCGGCGTTTCTGTTTCAACTGTTTTGCTTCTAGGAACAAACTCTTACAAAATTTCCTGCTCAATTTGACTACTTTTTATGCAGATGTTACTACAACCTACCAACGGTTTAATAAATTCTCGAACCGGTTTATGCTTACTGCACACAATATATCAAAGTTTTGCTTACTGTTGGACACCATTAATAAAAATGATTTAGAAGGTATCTCTAAACGGTGAATGAACAGGCTGAACATGCAAAATTAAAATATGATTTTATAACCATCTACATACTTCTAGTAACTTTATTGCAACTTTTTATCAACTTTTTCGTCCTTGACCAAGAAAGATCGAAGCTGTATTTTTCCAACTTTGTGTCGCTCACCCTACAAACATCCTTGCAACTTTCTTGTGCGTTTCAGAAGCCTGCTGGTGACCTTTCTCACTTTGCGAAGAATATATTTTTTTTAATATTCTTGTACAGTTCTGATGTAACCCTGAACATGAGGGAATATAAATGCATCTGTTAGCAAAATATAACAATCTTTTCACAGGCTGATATGTAAGTTGCTATCACTTCGATTATGTCCTTCGAAGCCACAAGCAAGCAGCGAAGATAATTCATTCTTCATATCCCTGCGGGGAAATGAAGATACCTTGCTTTGAGCCGACGATACAAGATAATCAGGCAGCAAATATTTGAGATACAGATATAAAATACTACCGCAATAATTGTATCCAATACGATACGTTCTATTTGTATCTTAAGATACTTCGATACATTCGCAACTTTCTAATTGAAGGTCTATATAATGCAGTAGCAAACGCGTATACACGAAAAAAAAAACTTGCTTAGAGAACTCTGACGAGTCTCATTTTATTTGAAATAAATGTCTGTTTGTACCTCAAAATTTATTGGAGTCGCTGCATCGCTTGCCGACCAGCTAGCGGGCCGCCATCGAATTACAAGAACGTCAATAAGAAGCCTCGGTATGATACCGCTAATACCGCTATGGAGTTTTACCTTGTCCGAAAAATATTGTCGTTTACCGAATAGAGGATCACCGAACAGCTGTACAGCAGCAATAGCTCTGGTAGCGACATTTTGATAACGAAGCTGTATACCTCTAACCCGAATGAATCTGTGGTGTCCGTGGGCTAATATCTACGCCGATCCTGAAGATCGTGCAACACAGGGCCTATCCGCGGCGGAAGTGAAGCGCGCTTGAAGTACTCCGTCAATACTACTACTACTACTGCTACTACTACTAGTACTACAACTACTACTACTACTACTGATAATAATAATATTAATAATAATAATAATAATAATAATAATAATAATAATAATAATAATAATAATAATAATAATAATAATAATAATAATAATAATAATAATAATAATAATAATAATAATAATAATAATAATAACAAGCACGATAACAATATTTTGTTATCAAATCTACAAGTGCAAATACAGAAATCAGGTTCGCCTAAGCCATCACCGTGTCTCGTCACGTGATACCCGGCAGTCAGCAACAAGGCTCAGCCGCAAAATCGGATTCTTTAGGAAATAATAAATAAAAATGACATTGAAACGCAAAGGTAAAGAGCGATAACGTACACGGCACAAAAAAATGGCAGACAGCGAAGAATCGTTTCACAGTGACACAGGAGAGAAAATATGACGCCTATAATCATTACAAATACAATTCCTTCAGGTTTTTGCAAATATGGCGTCGAGACGCACAGGAATCAATTTCAGAGAGAAGAGCATTGAACATATGTGGAGCATAAAAGGCTCGAATATGTCTGCCACATCTACTACGTGTGTTAGGAACTGAAAATGCGCGTGCATGACGTAAAGGACGGCAAAGCAAAGTGGGCAATTCAAGGGCATCTGTCCAGGAATGGTTCAGTACCACTGTTTTAACATTGATCTGAGGTTAGACGTTTTTAGCGCCTGAGAAGGGTTCACCTCTTGTGCTCTGTATACGTCAAAAGTAACGGTTCTTAACGTATACCTTAGCAACCAATTTACACGTTGATGCCAGGTACCAGAACCATGAACGACTGTTGTAATCGCATATCTGAGCACACTGTAGGCTATCGAGTAAACCAAAACTTTCCTGATGGTCAAGGGTAAATACACTTTGATGGGGTAAACTAAACAGACGAGTTTACGAAGTTGGGTTGATATGTAAGACAAGTGATTACAAAATTGAAGACATGAATCAAACCATAGGCCCAAATACTTTACCGAGTCCGAAAAACTGATTGAAAGGCACGGACAATAAATACATCCAGAGCTGTGCAGAAAAGTGAAGCAGAAAGTCAAACACACTTAAGTGGACCAAGCGAGCAAACTAACTTTTATTTAGATTGATAGATGTCAATGACATTTGTACAGACCAATTTATGAAATTTCCAACATCATTCTGAAGCACTGAGAATGCGTTTGGAAAATTCATATGTGTGGCTAAAAGGGCAGTATCATCTGCATATTGAAATAACTTGCAGATGGATAGCACATTGCACATGTCCTTAACGTATACATTAAAAAGTAAGGCAGATAGTAAGGAACCGTGTAACCGGAACCAGAATGAACCACAAAAATGAGGAACTGCAAATGTTTGAATTGGAATCAATCAAGGAGCGATCTCTAAGGAAATCCTGTAATAAGTAGAAAAAAGAACCTCTAAAACCTAATTTAAAAAAAATTATCTAGCGAAATCGAATGCCATACCGTGTCTAATGCTTCTGCCGCATTTAGAGAAAGTGCACAACTTAGAAGATTTTTTTAACTGAGCAAAATAAACGGTCACTGAATACTTCTAATACAACCTGAGTGCCCGTTTTTCAATATAACCGTATTGACAGTCGGAGAACCCCTGCGCTTTGGTAAGAAAACTGTTCATTACTAAGAATATGTTTTTCTAGAATTTTTGGTAAACTACGCCAGATAGAAATGCGGCTATAATAATCCACACGCTTAGCATGACCACTTTTTCAAACTGGGCGAACTACGGCCGTAACCACGAAGGGATACTTCCGCTTGTAATAATCCCGTTTAGGATTTCTAGCAAGACATTCTTCAGAACGCCGAAATTTCTGTAAAGATGAACCATAGTAATTTTATCGATACCGGGTGATTGATGCCGGTCGAAGCTGCCTAATAACGAGTAAAGGTCTTGTTCCGTGATAGTGGGAAGGAAAGCGGATACCATTACCGAAGTAGTAGGGCTACCAGTGTAACCGGATTGCTTAGGTGCCCCCAAAAACTGAGCGGAAAATTGGTTAATATTGTCAGCAACTGTTGGTAAATCTGAATGAAAATGATTCTGAATATCTTTAGTAGAATTTGAAGGAAATCATCTCACCTCGTTTTGCAGAAACCACGTTTTCTTAGGGTTTCTACGAGACTGATAAAAGCGATTTCTCTTCTACGGTCGTTTGGCTGCACGAATAAGGTCATTTACTTTATTTCGTGAAGTTTCGCACTATGTACGCAGAACGTAGTCACTAGGCGAACGTCTGCACCGTTGCCAAAGCAGGTTTTTTTTTTTTGATAGCGGGTAATATCACGCTGTTCATCCAGGGCTGGTAGGAGTGGCGTTGGTGAACGTAAACTGTCCTTTCACTGGATTTATAAATAATGTCCATCGACCGTGAAAATTTATTGTATAGCTCGAACCTATCGGTAGTTTCAAGCAGACCTGACCAGTCGAACAAGGCAACCAGTTTATAAAAAAGTTGCCGGATCAGCATTAGAATGGCAAGTGTGGGGGCAAGAACGTGACGACGAGAGAGAAGGAAAGCGTAATTGGCAAGCTATGACGTAATGTTCGGCATCTGTCTGTTGTAACACTGCATCGGGAACTGAAGGAGACTCCGTGCGGATGTTGAAGTGGTCAATGCAAGACTTTACTAAATTATTAAGAAGCAATTCTTCCCTAGTTGGAATATCAATAATACCTTCAAACCCATGTTTTGCAATGATATCTAAGTAATCGTATACCGAGGTTGCAATGGGATTAAGAATATCTATATTCAAATCATCTACTAGGCATATGTTAGGGTCTAACCTTGTGTTTTGTAAATTAAGCTCCAGTTCTCTCAGAAACAAGGACAGGTTACTTGAGGGCGCTTTCTACATTGCCAAGAGTGAAATATGGCTAAGATGGCGTGAAATATTCCGTGCCAAAGATTCCGTACTCGAAAACTTAGCCGCTACCTGTTGGAAACCCCGAGAATCCTGTACATGAATTGCTATACCTCCGCCTTCTTGAGGATCTGGATTGAACCAAAGGAAACGACTCCTGGAAGACTGAACAGGTCATTCTCGGGCGACGATATATTTATTTCGTCAAGAAATAAGAACGTCCACATTGTGTAAAATGCTATCTACGTAAGTGCGAAATGTGCCCCAATATTTTCGCAAACTGTCGATATTTACATTAACTGTGGTAATTATTAATGGAAAAGAAAAATAAAGAAAATGATAAAGTCAACCAAAATCTCGCACAGAGTCATGAAGTTGTTTTGAAAGATATCTCCGTAGTGAATGGTAGACTGCTTTGAAACAATTACATTAAGCGCAAACGATTATTCACGTAGTTCACAGGGATTAGAGAGGCACCCTCCCGTTTCTTTGCAAACAAGTTTTCGTGCTTGCTCCAAACATACGTATATTTATTTTTCTTTCCATTTCTTCTTGACAAGCCACAAGAGTTCCGGGTTTGCTGCTGTTAGGTTCTGATTGAAAAAAGAACCTGATGGCTATTATCAGTTTAGCATAATTTCTTCAGTTAATGGCGACAAGCCATCCAAGTTTCCTTCACCGATACACAGGCAAACTTAGAATGACTGGATTTTTATCTAGTTTTTTTTTGCTCGGTAAGCGATAAATGGGGGGGGGCAGGGGCAAGAATGCCTCAGCTGTCGAAGTCTTTGACGCTCAATTTTTCTGCAAGACTCGCTGAAACAGCGCGCAAGTCCTCCTTAGATGCAGCAGGAAGGCCGGTGATTCCCAGGTTTGAACGGCGGCTGTACTGTTCCTGTTTATTCATTTCAGTTTTCAAAGCCTGGATCTCAATCTCCTGCTCCTGCACTTTGAGCATGAGTGACGAAACCTCCGAGTTGGTGTGTTTGTTTCTTTTTCACTCGCTTCTATTCGAAACGGAAAATCGACGTATTAGCTGATATGAATGTAATTGATTTCTGAATCTCACTCACGGAAGACTCGAGCTTATCGACAGTTGACGTCACCACCAAAAGCTGACGGATCTCTGCAAAGAATGGTAACAATGAATTGATATGAAGTCTAACGGAACAAGAACCGTCCAGCTTTTTAGTTATAGCTCCTATCTGGCTTTTCCGAGGACAAGGTTGATCAGTAACAGATGCACCTGTATCCGCAGGTCGGTTTTTTCCGTGTCGACAATGACATTATTTCCATGTGTCACGTTTGAACAGACAACAACAATACCAATAATAATAATAATAATAATAATAATAATAATAATAATAATAATAATAATAATAATAATAATAATAATAATAATAATAATAATAATAATAATAATAATAATAATAATAATAATAATAATAATAATAATAATAATAAATGAAATAAACAAATACAGATTCGCATGTAAGTTTCGTGTCTGCACGTCAACAAGAAAATTAGCTTAGCGTATGGCGATCCCTGAGATGGTAGAATACCGGGCAGACCCCCGGCGGCGGCGCAGAAGGCTTCATGCACTGTGCCCCTAATAACAATAATAAATGACACTAACTGAAATGAACCAATCAACACGCACTATTTCAAGTGGATAGGTTCGGAATTGGAATCGTGCGGGAACATCACACGAACTGACGAGCAGGAGACCTTGCCGTATAAAATACTGAGAAGGTTGATGATTTGGGCTAGTTGGTTTTTCACGAAGCTGTGTGGTGGTGAGTGAAGGCACAATATATATATATATATATATATATATATATATACAGTGCAGCAAATGCGTGTCCTCGGTTTTACTGCGTCACTAGAGCCGCTCCGCTCTGCACCACCCAGCATACACTACTCAAGAGACACATTATGTGCACAATCCTCAACTAGCTAGAGGAGAATGCCACCGAGTGGGATGTCTGCCCCGTACAAAGGAAAAAGGGAATTGTGATATCCACGGTGTTCATATCTTCAGGCATACCCAAGTGTGATATCGTAAAGTTAATTACCACGCACTTTGCATGGGTTAGCCGTGATGACACTACCCAGTGGTAATCGTTGGAGACTTTAATGTGGACAATCGAAAGCGGGGAAGAAATGGTTCACTCAGTTTACGCTGGAAGAGTCCGGTCTGAGGTGTCACACCAATCCAAATCGCTCAAGTACTCAACAACGGTAGTGTATACATCTACCTTGGCCAACATTTTCTTTAAAAATTGTAAGCCAGCCAATCTGAGCATATCACAGTAGTTACAAGGCTATCGTTAATACCATTAATTATTCAACGAAAGTAAATGTATATGCCTTTGTCTAACCCTGTGTGATGTGCTATATCTTTTTTTTGACGCATCGTGTATCCAAAGAGCGCATACAGCAATAGTAACCTCTGATATGCTAGTTATCTGCCGGCGGAAAGCGTTAGTTAGCGACGTATTCTTCACCGTTTTACTTCTACGAGAAATCTTGTGCAGCTCAAGGACCTATCACACGTATTGTAGTGGGACAAAGCGTCGTAGGATACCGCTGCCATTCACGCTACTGCCTCTTATAGCACGGATTACGTCATGATTTGCAACAGTAAGAAATTTAACAAGGAGATAAACAATCAATATATATCTAAATGAAATATAAATGCGGTTCCCTATTCCACAATCACATCGAATACGTAGTAACACGACACAGGTGGCACCCCGAATACCTATGACATCTGTGCGTGTAGTTTCCTCAACTTCCCTGTTAAAGGGAGACAAGAGAAAAAGTCAGTGTCTGCGGAATATAGCTTAAAACGGCCCGTCTGTACACTCATGATAAAAACGAACTACTTTGTAATATACAGTTTCTCGATTCCCATTGCTAACATGTAGAATTGTTCACACTTCGTAACAAAGCACCACGCAAGAGAAACTTCGATAACGACACTACAGCGGTAAGAGAATTTGCGAGAAATATTCCGCACGCATTAGCGTACGCGACACAGTTTGATGGCTACGAGTAAGTGTCAAGGCAACGAGGCAACGAAAAAGAAAACTCTAGAAAAAAAAAGCTTGGCTGCGCCCAGACATTCGCTTGCTTGCTTTTGTCTAGACTGCAGGAACACCCCCACGTTACGCTCCTCGTCCAATGGGGACGCGCCGCCCTCATCACCTTCCCTCGCTGGAGGGCTCTGGTGGAAAGTTAAAATAATTTCACTGCTTTTCATTTTATTCAGGCGGCTTAGTGGAAACACTACCAGGTTGAGAAGCAAAGCTCCGAGATATATAAATTTAACATGTTTTTTTTTTGTAGCTGACTAGAATCAGAGAATCGTCGAGCACCCGCCAGTTTAACGCTTTGGCCGCTGGCGAGGTGCGCTCTCGCTCTTCTACAGCTAAGCTATATATGACTAGGATCCTCGGGATTTCTTCGTCTGTCGATAGACATTTCAACCAATCACAGGGAAGGCGTCTGTCGCTGGAATGCTTGCAGCACCACACAAAGACCTTCGCCTCCGCACATCCGCGGCAGCGGCGGCGCTGACCGTGTGGAAAAGAAAGGACCAGAAAGCTCGTCTTCGCCCATACCTTTCACCAAAAGCGTTCCCCGGTAAAGATTAAGGTTGGATAAGCTGCAGTAGGCTGGAAGCGTCGACTGTAGCATACGAAGCAGTGAGTGATGTCTGTAAACTTTCATATGGAAAAGAAGAACCCCCTCAACAACTGATTTCATTTCAGTTGCGATAGGGTTATGGAAAGGCTACCCATAATTAGGACTGCTCAAGAGCAACGTGAACATCCTGAGTGGCGAGAGGAACAGCTAATATTTGAAAATTGTTACCATGTTCCATATCTTTCGCTTTGCCAACGTTCCGCATTTCCTTTTTATGTTCCGCTGAACATTTGCCGGTACATTCTGAGTAAGATTGTTGGTATTATTGTAACATCTATTTTTTCAGGTGTTGTTTATCATTTTTGCATGAGCTTCCCCCCCTTTTTTCCATACAGATGTATGTCTACGTGTACAGATCCAAATATATATAGATGCCAGGTTGGTGTATATGCGTATGTGAAAAAGAAGATATATATATATATATATATATATATATATATATATATATATATATATATATATATATATTAGTCAAGGAAGAGTTCTGCAGGGTCTGGTGTATAGGTAATGCAACAAACGAAGGCGCGCACTTACGAAAATTGCATTTTTAATGTTTTAACGTTTCGGCCGTGGCACGGCCTTCGTCAAAATACAACAATGTCTGTTTTATTCTCGGGTTTATTCCGACGAAGGCCGTGCCACGGCCGAAACCATAGTCAGTAAAGAACTTTATTGAAGTCCTGAGGAGTTTCAAGCCATTGGAGATCCCACGCGGGTAACTCCTGTGGCCGAAACCGTAGGCGACGCCCAAGACGGGACGGGAACGTGGTGCCGCTCTGCCAGTTCTTGGTACCTCTGGACGGCCATGAGTTGTAGTTTGAGGTCCGGGCTTTGAGGCTTTCTTCCCATTCGGGCTCACTGGAGAGAGGACCCTTTGGCAACGCGGTACATTGCCATAGTATGTGCGAGAATGAGCAATAAAGTTCCGGGCAGTCTGGGCAATTTGCCGGGATTTCTGAGTTGTAGTGGCTTAGTAGGCCTCGTGACGGATACGAGTCCGTTTGTAGCATTCGAAACGCGGCCGCCTGCGCGCGTTCGAGTTTGGCGCGCGGGAGCGGGAATTTGGTTCTGCTTTTCCGATAGTGGGAGGTGATTTCTTCGTAAGTGAGTAGCGGGTCATAAAACTGAATGTCCAGCCCCTCGGAGGCCGTGGGACCGTCGCGGCGGGCAAGTCCTCGCGCACGGTCGTGGGCGGTTTCATTGAGGTTAGCTTCTTGCGGGTGAATGTCTTTCCCCATGTGAGCGTGGAACCAGGAGAGGCACTGTTTGCTCTCTTTTGAGCTCGCTAGTAGTATACGCGCAACTTCTTTATATACGTTGCCGCATTCGTAGGCCCGAATTGAGGCACGCGAGTCCGCGAAGACATGAGTAAATATGGGGTCTGGCATGGCGAAGTCTACGGCTATTGGTTCTGCTTCAGCGCTGGTGCTCGTTTTAACCGATGCGGATGATCGTAGCGTTCCGTTGCCGTCCACGACTGCTATTGCGAAAGTGGATGTGCTGCCGTACTGGGCCGCGTCAACAAATGCGGTGGCTTTACGATCCGCGTCGATGCGGTCGAGAATCGCGCGGGCGCGGGCGCGGCGTCTACGCAGGTTGGGTTGTGGGTGGACATTTCTGGGAAACGGTGAGACTTTGTATTTGTCTCTAATTTCGCTCGGTAGGGTAACCGCGTGCTCGAGATAGGGAGAAGGGGAGACATTGGCTTCGTTTAGGATTAGCCTACCGGCTTTGGACGAGGATAGGCGGAGTATTTGCACCATAGTCTGAGCCTCGATCACTTCGTCGATGGTGTTGTGCATGCCTAGCTGATCAACTTTTGCTGTACTTGCTCTTTGTGGAATGCCCAAGACCTGTTTGATGCGCTTGCACAAGAGTGTGTTTAGCTTCGTCTTTTCCGTTTTCGTCCAGTTGTGGGCAGAGGCGACGTAATTAATGTGACTCATAAGGAACGCGTGGTATACGTGCAGAAGGATATCTTCGCAGAAACCCTTCCTGCGCCCCGAGACTCTATGGATGAGTCTGATCATGTTTTCGGTTTTGGTGGTTAAGTGCTTGATCGTGTATCCGTGGCATCCGGTGGCTTCGATTAAAAGCCCAAGAATGTGTATGTGGTTGACTCGGGAAATCTGTTGCCCGTCTCTTGTGTGTAGTGCGATCGGAAGTTTGTCTAGAGGTTCTAGGTAGCCAACTCCTCGGTAAGACTTGCGAAATGGTAAGAGTTCCGATTTCTTGGAGGATAGTTTCATTCCTGTGTTTAGTAGCTACTCTTCCGTGGCATCTAGGGCAGACTGTAATGCCTGCTCCAGTTTTGGCAGGGAGCCTTCCGGGCTTCAGATAGTGACGTCACCTGCGTATAGAGCGCAGTTTACGTTTGGGATGTTTCGTAGTTTGACTGCGAGTCCTTTCATCACTATATTATATAGTAATTGAGAGATGACTGAGCCTTGCGGTGTTCCGACGGAGCCCAGCGTGTAGGGGTCTGACTTAAGTTGCGAGACTCGCAGTCGGGCTTCTCTGTCATTTAGGAAGGATCGTACGTACTCCTGAAATCTCTGATCGTGGTCGAGTCCTGCTACAGACTCCAGTACGAAACGGTGCGAGATGGTATCGAATGCTTTCGTGAGATCGAGGGTGAGGATGCCTCGAACGTCTCTTGTTTTAACGTCGAAGACTTGTCTCTTTAGGAGTAACATGACGTCTTGGGTGGATACGTGGGGTCGAAACCCTACCATGTTGTGTGAGATGAGTTCGTGTTTCTCAATGTAGCGTGACACTCGGTTGTGAATTACGTGCTCGGCTACTTTACCCACGCATGAAGTAAGGGAGATGGGGCGTAAATTGTCGAGGTTAAGTGGTTTGCCGGGTTTCGGGATGAGGACCACCGTGGCAGTGCGCCATTGCGTTGGTACCTCTCCTGCTTGCCATACGTGGTTGATGTCTTTCGTTAGTAATGTAACGGCTTGATCGTCTAAGTTACGCAACAGTTGGTTGGTTACCACGTCGGGCCCTGAAGCCGACCTGCTGTTTAGGTTGTGTAGCGCCTCTCGGACTTCCGCTTCCGTCAAGGCATCGTCTAGTTCGGAAGTTGTTTCGCACTTTATGATCGGATAATCGTTGGGGTGAGCGTCGCCTAGCGGAAGGTATCTTTTGGCAATTTCTTCTAGGAAGGACTCTTCCGTTCCCCCTTTCTGTTTGTGTGAGTGTATAAATCGGTCTAGCGCTTGGCTTTGATTATCCTTCGTTTGGCTGTCGTCTAACATGCGTTTCAGGAGGTTCCACTTACCTCCTGTTCGCATGCGGCCTTCGACTGTCGAACAGAGTTCGTGCCATTAGAGTCTTGTGAGCTCCGTACAGTATTGGTCTATGTCTCGGTTAAGGATCGCGATGAATTTGCGCAGGCATCTGTTGAGACGTTGCTTTCTCCATCGCGCAAGTATCGAAGCCTTGGCCTCGAGTGAGTGTGCGAGGTGAGGGTGAACCCTTGGGACTTCCAGTTCCCTTTGCATGGTTTTCGTGGCTTTGTTTACGTCACCCTTTATCGCGGAGAGGAGTTCCGCGAAGGAGTGA
Organism: Dermacentor variabilis; assembly: GCF_050947875.1. Taxonomy (NCBI): domain Eukaryota; kingdom Metazoa; phylum Arthropoda; class Arachnida; order Ixodida; family Ixodidae; genus Dermacentor; species Dermacentor variabilis. The sequence goes on along the minus strand of NC_134575.1, from coordinate 124,802,181 downwards.
TACGTATTCTTATCTTCCTTCCGTAACTTGCGGAAGGTATCCCAGTCTGTGAGGGTGAAAGATCGGGGTGGGGCCGTCGTGTTTGGTATTTCTATGCGTATGACGAAGTGATCGCTGCCCAGGTTCTCTTGCGTGTTCGTCCATGTGTAGTTTGCAACATTTCGTAGTAACGTGAGGTCCGGCGTAGTATCGCGCCGCGTCGACGTACCCAATCTGGTGGGGAAACTGCGGTCCGTCACCAGGGTGAGGGACAGGTCGTCTATTGGGCACGAGAGGTTGTTGCCGCTAGACTTGATTGTGGGGTAACACCACGGCCGGTGGGGGGCGTTGAAGTCACCTGCGATAATGAGAGGTGAGCATCGCGCCAATGACGCGGCTTTAGTAAGGATCGCGTTTAAGGATTGGTTGTAGTGCGCTGGGGAGCTGTAGGTGTTTAGTACAAGAACACCTTGTTTTAAGAGTCGGTTAGGTACGAGCTCGATTAGGATCGCCTCGATGCGACTGTTTTTCGGTAGGACGTCGTGAACGATGTGCGCGAATTTTCTACTAACGAGCGTTGCGATGCATCTCCTGGCGTCCCCCCTCCTCTTTTTGAGACGGTGCAGTGCCCTGAGAGCGTAAGGGTTTCGCATAGTGTTTCCTGTAATAGTATTACGTGCGCCCTTTTGGGCTGAATTTTGAGGTACTGTTGCAGCGAGGATTTGCGTTTCGCGTAGCTACCGCAATTCCACTGCCAAATTTCTATAAGTATCCCGTGTTGTGTTAGCCATGATGGTTTTGCGAGGAATTTTGTGGCGCCGAAGGGTGCGTCGTCGCGTCCATATGTTGTGGCTGACTAGTTTTGTATTTAATTTTTATGGCGACTTTGTTTTCTACAACCTCTACACGATTCGCTAGGGCACGAATACTTTGTAGGTTCTCTTGCATGAGGCGCAGAATTTCGTCTAGGGTGTCTTGCGGTGCATTACACTCTTCTTCCGCCTCTGGGAGCGGAGGGGGTTTGCATTTCACTGTGCTTACTTTTGCGTTTGTCTCTGGGGGTGCTGCTTGTTTGGGAGCTTTAAGGTTTTGAATATCCTGTTTCGCGTCATTAAGCTGCGCTGCAAGCACATCTATGGTGGCTCGGAGACCCGGTAGTTCCTGCCGTAGGGCTGTGACTTTCTCGCTCTCACGCTCGGGCAGTGAAGACCGCGTTACCTGTTTGGCAGATGAGGCGTCTCGTTGCTGTTGCTGGTGGTGTTTCCCTCGCACTCGGTCGGCCCACGTCAGTTCGGTGCGGCCGGATTTATGGCGCCCCATGGAGCGGGAGCGGCTGCTGTGGAGGGCGCTGCGGCGCTCGGGTGTCGGCGTGACTGATCGACTTGTTGTGGTCGGTACGGAAATTCCCGAGGTGGCGCTCGAATCGCGGCGACTGGCGCCGCTCGGGCCTCGGGAGCCGTTGCGTCTGCGGCGGCGTCTCTGTCGTACGATGTAAGGGACTTGAAACTTGCGTTTGCAGTCCTTGTCGGCGGTAGGGTGTGGTCCGCCGCACAGGGTGCAGTGAAGAGTACACTGGTAATCTTCTGGTGGCGTTTTGAGGCCACACATCCGGCACCACGCGGTGCTGAGGTTAGGACAGACATCCGCGCGGTGACCGATGTTGCCACAGTTGTAGCAAAGTTAGTTAGCTAACTAACTAACTGTTGCCACAGTTAGCAATTAAGTTAGCTAACTTAATTGTTTATGGCATACAGGAATCAGAAGAAGAAACGAGCGAGAGTCTTGAGCAGATTGTTAGCAGAGATATCATACAAGATATCCTAGAGCTGGACCCAGTTACCATAGAACGCATACACCGGTTGGGCAGACCGCAAACGAAAAAGACTAGGCCGGTAATTTTTAAACTTCTAAATTCCCGCGACAAATCGGCAATATTGAAGAAAGGTTTTAAACTTAAAGGTTCAAAATTTGCCATTGGGGAAGACTTTTCTCCTAAAATACGGGACGTTAGAAAGAAACTGTGGAATAGTGCCAAAGAAAATCGCGAAAGTCTCCCTCGCCTTCGACAAACTGTACATTAACAGTCGCGCCTTTGTTTGGGACTAAGAAACCAATGACAAAGTACCCCTTAAAAAAACAAAGCGGAATCCAGCAAAATAAAAGGCCCGCCAATGACGTGGAGAAGAGCTCGATAAGACAACTAGCAATCATAAATGTAAATGCAAGAAGCTTACTAAACAAAATAGAATCTTTCGAAAACCTGTTAACTGATCGCGAACCTCATATAGTCGCCGTCACGGAAACGTGGCTTTCACCGGATGTTTCCAACCATGAAATCATTCCACCTAACTATTCAGTCATTCGAAAAGATCGGGGTTCCAGTGGTGGTGGCGTGGCTCTTGTGATTAAGAAAAACCTTCCATTTGTTTTACTGCCAGATGTGTCAGGTGCTGAAAGCGTGTTTTGCAGGATTCTTTGTAACAATACTACTATTTGTGTGGGTTGCTTCTATAGAAGCCCCTCTTCGGGTGATGAGAGCATTTCTGCCATTCATGAGTTTCTACACCGATATGCTAACAACTCTAGAATCATCCTTATGGGAGACTTTGACCTTCCACACGTAGACTGGGTAACTGTGCATCACACATCATCTTCTTCAGAAATTCTGTTTGACCTAATGTTATCATTTAACCTTCACCAAATAATCCTAGAACCGACAAGTAAGCAAGGTTCCGCAAACAATATCCTTGACTTTATACTAATCAGCGATCATTTTTCAGGGCACCAAGCACAGACAGAAATAATTTAAGGCATTTCAGATCACAACATACCGCTATGCTTGTTGCCTCTGGACTGCTCAATAAGAACGCGTTGTAATGCGTCTATAGTACCCAACTTCGAGAAGGCGGATGACGCCAGCATACCAACCCACCTTGCGCACGAATTTCAAGCTTTTACTGAAATAAACTCCGACCCGTCAATCGATGTAAACACAGCCTGGATTCATTTTAAGAATATGGTTTGCTACTGCGTGACTTACTATGTCCCGTTAAAAAACAAGCGACCACCAAGAACAAGCCCATGCATAACTCGGGAAGTCATCCACGCAAAGCGTCATGTAAAAAGGATACGTAACTCTATTAAAAATCATGGATCATGCCCATCCAAAACTAACAAACTAGCATGTGCAGTAGCACATTTTTGACAGACAGCCAAAGAAGCTAAAGAACATTATTTTCATCTAACGCTGCGTAACTTTCTGACAAACAGCCCTCAGCGATTCTGGAACCACTTCCGCCCTACTAAAGGGACGTTATCGGACTTGTCTCCCGAGGAAAAAACTAACAACGCTAATGCGTACCATAACTATTCTCACTCGAACTTCACAAAAGATGACGGTAACTTCTCAGACTTTAGTAGCAGTTCAACATCGCACATCGATCCTTTAATCATATCTGACGCGGGTATCCTTAACATGTTGCTCACCCTTGACCCTAAAAAATCATGCGGACCAGATAACATTCCAAACCATTTTCTAAGGAGATACGCAGAGTGAAGCAGCCGATGCTTGGGCCTCATATTTCAAAAATCCCTATCACAATCATCCTTACCCGACGACTGGAAAAATGCTAAAATCATCCCAATACACATAACAGGAGACACTTCATTGCCCTCTAACTATCGACCAATATCTCGCACTAGAACTGCTTGCAAGATGCTCGAGCATATCATACTTAAACACCTAACAAGCTTTCTTGACACTCACAACTTATTAACGCCACACCAGCACGGATTCCGCCATGGATTGTCAACCGTCACGCAGCTTACCGAAGTTTGCATGACCTCGCATTTAACATCAACAGCTGTAGCCAGACTGATGTAATATTATTAGACCTTTCGAAAGCATTTGATCGCGTATGCGACAGTAAATTAGTAACAAAATTGCGAGATATTATTGGGAATGGGGAAATTTTAGACTGGGTAACATATTTCTTAACAAACCGGGCACAATACGTACTATTTCAGCATGTGGAATCCGCGACAGTGCCTGTCACATCAGGCCTCCCCCAAGGATCCGTATTGGGGCCACTGTTATTTTTAATTTGCATTAACGACATAACCAGAAACATTGACTGTAACATCAAACTGTTTGCTGATGACTGCATCATCTACCAAACAAAATGCACCTTCGAAGACCACGTTTCGCTTAGCAACTCACTAGACCAGCTAAATGAATGGTGCAAAAAATAGCAAGTGACAATAAACACAACTAAATCAGTTTGCATGACGGTAACAAGAAAAAAACAACCTTACGACTTTCCGTACTTTATTAACGGCACAATGCTAACGAAAGTTCACCAGCGTAAATACCTAGGCATAACTCTAACTTCCGACCTGAGATGGCACTCGCACATTGCGAACGTGACCTCGAAGGCATTACGCAAGTTATTTTATCTCCGAAGATGTCTCCACCTCGCACCAACGTCGACTAAGCTTCTCGCATATACTACTTCCGATAGACCAGTTTTAGAGTACGCTAACACAGTTTGGTTTCCCCATTCAGTAACTGACATAACGAAACTGGAAAAAGTACAGCGAAAAGCGCTGCGGTTTATTTACAAGTATAGGCGCACAGATTCACCCACTAACCTTGCGGCTATATCGGGTTTAGCGACGCTCTCATCAAGAGCGAAGCAAGCACGGCTCAAATTTTTGTTTAACTTGATTCACAACTATTATAAGATAGACCTAACAAAATACATATGTTTTTCGCAGTCACGATCATCGAGACATAAACATGTACACGCTTTAACAGAATATTCATCCCATAATGACACATTCATGCACTCGTTATTTCCCCGTCGTGATAAGGGAATGGAATCGCCTCGATCCTTCAGTAATTTCTGCAGACTCATTTTCTCAGTTCACATCACGGTTAGAATCCATATAAAGCAATCAGTAACGCATTTTTATTCACATAACATGCTTTGCAACTATTGTAAGCCATGCTGATTATCGTTAAGGTGTCTACTATTATTTTCGTTCCCGTTTGCTGTCCTTTTCATGATGTATTCTCTGTATTGCTGCACATGTCTCCTAGAAATGTGATATCTATATTTGTTTTTTTTGCGTATTCTTACCTTGTTCCTTTACGTTCCTTGTTTGGTTTATTGACACAAAATTTGTATGTGCACGTTATTACCATATATTTCATTTTTGTATGTCCACTCCACCTGCTATGGTCCCTGATGGGACTGGCAGTATTGAAAATAAATAAATAAATTAGCGAACATTGTTCCACTGCGCGAACAGTAATTATACATATACATATATATATATATATATATATATATATATATAAATATATATGTATAATTACTGTTCGCGCAGTGGAACAATGTTCGCTAATTTATGTATATATATATATATATATATATATATATATATATATATATATATATATATATATATATATATATGTGTGTGTGTGTGTGTGTGTGTGTGTGTGCTGATGTGAATGTGGATGTACGTATAATCTGAATTCATTTTGTACATATGTAACACATTATATTGCCACCTCCTATATGGTCGCCGCGGGTATGTGCCAGTCAATCAGAACGACGCTGAAGTAGCGCGGGAGCAGAAAAACAGAGACGACAACGACGTCGCGTTCACTGCTCTCGTAAAGTGCTTTTACACGTCCTCAACACCGGCTTTCCCGTCTCCTACTAGGCTGTGACACTGGTGGAGGTGCTGGGTAGGATTGCCTCATGATCGGCACCCCTTCGCGGAGCCATACATTGAACGCGGAATCACGTGCGTCCGTCCAAACTCCTGTTCACCGCTACAGTCGCCGCCTGCTAGGTCTGACGCCCGAGTTCAACACCTTGCAGGACTCTGCAAGAACGCGTCTACCGATTTCCGCCATGGCCACTGCAACTCCATCGCAGGTGACGCTGCAGAATCCCAAGATCCCAGAAAGTTTCCATGGTGACGCTTTTCAAGATGCCAAAATTGGCTGGACCAATTTGAGCGTGTCGTCAGTTATAATGACTGGGGCTGCCAGCAAAAGTTGTCTAATGCCTATTTTGTGCTTCAAGACAGTGCGCGTACAAGGTTTGTGAACCGGGAGAGAAATTTGACCACGTGCGATGCCTTCCGCCCCCAGCTGCTAGACACATTCACTAGCAGCGACAGACGAGACAACGCGCTGCGCCTTCTCGAATCGCGTATTCAAAAACCAAACGACAGCGTTGCCATGTTTGCTGAAGATATGACCTGCCTTTTCCGCAGAGCAGACCCTGACATGGCCGAAGAAGTTACGCTATCTCTTGCGCGGAGTAAAGTAGGAACTGTTTGCCGGGCTCGTGAGAAACCCACTGACGACAGTGGCCGAATGTACCAAGGAGGCTACCGCTATAGAACGGGCACTACAGCAACGGTACCGCCAATATGACCGCAAGAGCTCGCCGGTGAATGCTTCAATTCTACCTGAGAGCTGCAGCATGTCTCTGCGTGAAGGAATCCGAGAGATTGTGCGAGAGGAGATCCCGCAGCTCGGCATCTCTCCCATGGCACCAGCGGTGGCTTCTGTCGCTGATATTGTTCGGGAGGAAGTTCAAGAGGCCTTTTCGTTGCACGACTGGCAGGCGGTGCCGCGACTATTAACCTACTTGGAAGCTGTCTGTCGCCCACCTCCCGCCACTTCGATGCTGCTGACACCGTCGACCACTACGTCGCAGCCATCACCACCATCCCCGACGCCCTATTTTAGGCAGTCATAGCCGCCGCCAACTATGCCGTATCGCCGCCAGTCAATCGCTGCGCCTCATTTCAACCGCGAATCTACTGCCGGCTACGCGCTTCGAAAGACCGATTTGTGGCGCACCGCTGACCGCCGGCCGCTATCCTTTCATTGCGGCGAAGCAGGACATGTTTACCGCGCGTGCCACTACCGCGCGGCTGGGTATCCAAGATTTCCCAACGGCAATTACCCTGTGTCTGATGGCGCACGTGGCTGCGACGGATATTCTACAAACTTTCGGCCAGAGGGTTCAACGACGCCTCGATCGCGTTCCACTTCTCCGGCTCGTTACACCCCACCGACCCGTCGCGATTTTTCTGACGCCTCTAGGGGCAGGTCCCCTAGCCCGCGCCAGGGAAGTTATACGCAGCCACCTCCGGGGGTGAGGTTGCAAACCGGCTAGATATCCAAGAGCCCCCATCTCCGACGATCGACGACACCACAACTCCGACGACTCCAACCACACCCCTTGTAACCGACGCCGTCAGCGCCGATCTTGTCGTTTGCATTGACGGCCACCAAGTGGCTGCTCTCGTCGACACTGGTTCATATTTTTCGATAATAAGTAAAAAGCTAGCTGATAGGCTGAGAAAAATGAAGACGGCGTGGACCGGGCCAAACATCAGAACTGCCCGCGGCCAGTTGATGACGCCGATTGGAAAATGCACCGCCAGGATATTATTCGCTGGTGCAACCTTTGTCGCCACCCTCGTCATTCTCTTTGAGTGTTGTAAGGAACTTATATTGGGGATCGATTTCTTGAGAGAGTACGGTTCAGTGATTAATGTCCGTGACCTCGTCTACACATTGTCTACGAGCTCAGACGACGTCGACGTCGACGCCGCGGAAAACCAGCGACCCCGCTTATGTATCGCAGACGACGACATCACGCTTCCGCCGCAAAGCTGTTCCCTCGTATCTGTAATCTGCGACAACTTGAACACCGGGACTGGCGTCGCTGAACACATCAACGTATTGGTACTGAGTCAAGGGGTTTCCATCGCCAGGGCCGTAATTAACGTACACAACAGACATGCTAAACTCCTGCTGAAGAATTTTACCAGGGAACGTCGGCACATTGTTAAAGGCATGGCTGTTCCTTACTTCGACGAATTTACTTCAATACATGGCTGCCTCTCAGTGGAGCACGCGACGTACACCGTGGTTATGCCTGCCCCTGTGGTTGACATCAGTCCCACCTTATCGCCCGTGGAACGCAACGGCCTTCTTGAGCTCATCGATGAATTTAATAGCTGCTTTTCATCCACGTCACGAGTTAGGCAGACGCCGCTCACTAAGCACCGTATTGTCCCCGAAGCCGACGCCAGACCAATTCGACAGAATCCTTATCGTGTAGCACCAAAAGAGCGCGAGGCCATACAAACATAAGTGAAGACGGTGCTTGAGGACGGCGTTATTCGGCCATCTAACAGTCCTTGGTCATCGCCTGTGGTATTGGTGTAAAAGAAGGAGGACAGCCTGCGCTTTTGCGTCGCCTATGGAAAACTCAACCAGATCAAAAAGAAAGACGTTTATCGGCTACCGCGTATCGGCGATTCACTGGACAGGTTACGATACGCACATTACTTTTTGCCGATGGACTTGAAAAGCGGCTACTGGCAAATAGAAGTTGATGAGAGAGACTGTGAAAAGACCTCGTTTGTGACGCCCGACGGACTTTATGAATTTCAGATGCTCCCCTTCGGTTTGTGTTCTGTGCCGGCAACGTTTCAATGACTAATAGACACGGTACTCTCAGGCCTCAAATGGCAAACCTGTCTGGTGTACCTCGACGACGTGATTGTTTTCTCCGTCACGTTCGAGGAACACTTACGGAGACTAAAGACAGTCTTTGAAACAATACGCTGAGCTGGGGCGCGATCGGAGATATTTTGGTCGATACGCGTTCTGTTCAGTTGCTGCAACGTCACAAAGTTGCAGTATGCAAAATTTGTGACAGCGGGGCGGAGAGAGCAGCCAATAAGGAAGCGGTGACCTCCCCGGAACATTACTTGCGTCGTTTTTTCGTCTGTTTGCAAACAGTATACTACAAAACCAAATGTTTCTCGTCTTCCAAGTGAATTAAATCTTTATCTAAAAATGTATTTTTTCTTCTCAAGCCCAAACACGTTTTCAAATAGTAGTACGTGTGACTACTGCAATTTATAACTATTAGGTTCTTTGCATCGTCTCTAGGTGGTGTCGCGCACAGCGAGAAGAAAAAAGAAAAAAAAACGACGTGAGGAGTGACGGACTTTTCAAGAGGCAGCGACAACATTCCAGTGGCTCGATGGCACCGATGATGTTGTCGATTTCTGTACAACCGACGAATCATTTGTTTCGAGAAACAAAAACGACGTCCTGCCATTTCTTCAAACGCATTTCGCACCGCCACCCGCTCTCCTCCTTCCTCTAGAAACGCCACCGCAACAACCTAAGTTCCCAACGGAAGCGCCATTTTCTCGAATTAATCTATGGATTGGATTCAAACGTGCCATTCCGCAGCCGAAAAGGCCGCCTGTTGGGGAAATCGGGGAAACTACAAACCGACGCCGACTACCTTTCTGGGTCTCCTGTTGAGACTGCCGTGCACGAAGCTGATGACGCGGCTTTTCTAGGCTTGCTAGATACTGTGGCTGTTTCACGCCAGCAACGCGAGGACGCAGAACTTGTTCCTCTTTTCGATTACTTAGAGGCAAGAACAAGCAGCGTGCCGAGGTTATTCGCCAGAGGGCTGCCTTCATTCTGCCTACGCCACAACGTTCTCTATAAAAACTTTTCACCTAGTGGCAGCAGCTACCTACTCGTCATTCCCGCATCTCTCCCCCACGAAGTCCTACATGCCTGTCACAGCGAGCCGACCGGTGGTCACTTAGGCTACACCCGTACATTGGCAAGAATTACGCTAAAGTATTATTGACCGAGACTTGCGTCAATCGTCAAGCTTTGCATACAGACATGGTTGGATTGCCAGCGCCGCAAAGCCCTACCCGGCAAGCCAGCTGGACTGCTCCATCCTGTTCAGATACCGCAAGCACCGTTCGAGCAAATTGGCATGGACCTTCTAGGTCCGTTTCCACTGTCTACAGCTGGAAATAGATGGATAATCGTCGTCACAGACAACCTTATTCGATACGCCGAAACAGGTGCTATCCAACGTGGAAGCAGCGCGATTTTTCATCGAAGCCGTCGTCCTAAGGCATGGCGCTCCCGCAGTGGTCATAACAATCAGAGTAGCTGCGTTCACGGCTGCGCTTCTAGATACTGTTTTGCGACTAAGTGGTACCACTCACCGAAAGACCACGGCTTATCATCCCCAAACCAATGGGCTGACCGAACGTTTGAATAAGACTCTGGCAGACATGATGAGTATGTACATCGACGTCGACCACAAGAACTGGGACGAGGTTTTACCATATGTTACATTTGCGTATAACACGGCTCGCCAAGAGACAACATGCGTGACGCCTTTCAACCTTGTTTACGAACGCGAAGTGACAACAATGCTGGACGCAATGCTGCCACACGAGTGCGGTGACGACGAGACTGGTGTCGAGGAATTTACGCAACGCGCACAGGAAGCCAGGCAGCTTGCGCGTTTTCGAATCAAAGAACAACAGGAGTACGATGCCCGACACTACAATCTTCGACACAAACCTGTCACATACAACGTCGGTGACCAGGTGTGGGTGTGGACTCCTATTCGTCGGCGGGGGCTGTCTGAGAAGCTCCTGCTAAGATACTTCGGCCCGTACACAGTTCTGCGCCGCATCAGCGATGTGAATTATGATGTTGCCCTCGACAGTAATAACTGCTCCAAACGCCAGCGGCATCTGCCCAAGGTTGTGCACGTGCTTCGTATGAAGCCATACTTTTCGTAATGACCTCAACTTTGCACCGTCTGTGCACAGGCTTCAGAGATTGGTGCATCGGGACGATGCCTTTTTTTCCAAAGGAGGGGCAAATGCCACATCCTATATTGTCGCCGCGGGTAAGTGCCAGGCGATGAGAACGATGCTGAAGTAGCGCGCGAGTAGAAAAACAGAGACGACAACGACGTCGCGTTGACTGCTCTCATAAAGTTCTTTTACACGTCCTCAACACCGGCTCTCCCGTCTCTTACTAAGCTATGACAATATTTGTGAATATGCTGCAACTATTTGAGAAAGGGGGCAGGAACCTCGTCAAGCTGCGATTGTGCACCTTTTTGTTCTACCCTTGCATTTTCTTTCGCTGTAAAAAGAAAAAAGCGAAAAAAAGTTTAAGGTTAAAATACGCCAATATACAGAACGGCGTCGTCCTCAGGCTGGGCAGGACGCAGCGGTTCCTGCACAAAACAAACCACGTATTACTAGGATGTCTTACTAGGGTTCGAGAAGGTTGAGTTGCTCGGCGACCCACAGCTGGGCCGAGTTTTCTGTCGGCTCGCAAAGGTCTTACGGAAAGCTTAACACCACCACTGTACAACATACTGGCTTTCCCGTAATGGAGAGTAGATGTAAGGATGAAATGGCAGCCAGCTAAGCAGATTGCTTGGAGATGATACTAGCCACTATTTTATAATGGGTGTAGTGCATGTTTGTTACGGCACACCCCACCACACTACATCCCACCACGCCACGCACTGAAATGGTCTATATGGACGATACCGTACTAGTACAAGAACACCGGCTGAAGGCTGCCCGACAGGCAGCGAAACAAGTCAGGGAGAGAGAGCGCATAGCCCATCTAGAAGAATGAATTGGATTCTGTGGTTTTACGTGCCATAAGCACGATTTGATTACGAGGCACACCGTAGTGGGGGACTCCGGAATATTTTTGACCACCAGGGGATCTTTAACATGCCCTCAACGCACGGGACCACGGGCGTTTTTGCACTTCGCCTGTATCGAAATGCGGCCGCCGCTACTACGATTTGATTCCGCGTCCTCGTGCTTAGCAGCGCAACACCATAACTACCATGCCACTGCGGCGAGTTGAAGCGCCTGGAGGAGGCGTGACGCCGCGTGACACCATCTCTGGAGGCGACGCAAAACCCGCGCTGCGGAACTAGCGGACCGCTGGCGTTCAGCGCTCAGAGCCAAAAGATTACAAAGAAGTACGTAGTGCCCTGTATCTGCCTATTGAATGTCGCTACAGGAAATCACAAATAAAACATCAGCACACTAAAAGTTACAGCTTGAGTGATAATGTGAACAAACATTGGAAAAACTCGGAAGTAATGTTCTTGTTACTTGTTTGGGCAATAGGTAGCGTATTTAATGCGGTCCTGTACAAAGAGTTGGGGCCAAGACGACATGTTTTTAAAAGGTTTTGAATGGTTGCCCGGATGATCTCGATCTGTTCTCGCAATTTGCCCTGGTATCCTCGTTTGAGTGTCTGAATAACGGCTCTAGCTCTTGGCTCAAGGTCACTTGAAGGTCGCCAGCAACGGGAGCAAAATAAAAAGCATTTCATGCTTAATAAACCGCAATCGCAAGCGAGCGTTTTGTCGAACGTTGATGGTGTTGATGCTACACCAAGGAGAGCAACAGGTGGACGCGTTCGCTGTTCATGTCTGCCACGCAAGAACTTGACGAAGGCGGGCGTAGCACCCGTGGGATGTCGTGTCTGCCGAAGGACGAATCCCAACATAAAAACGTAACGCTTCTTAATTCGACTAACGATGGCGACGGACTGGCATACCAATGCTACGTTCGTCCGAGTAGCGGAAGGTAGAAGGGGGTTTTTCTCAGCCAGGCAGTCTGTTTTTAGAGCCACCGTCGGTGACGCATACCTCGAGTGACGTGGCGGTGGCGCTATGTTTTATCGACCATGCAGTCCAGCATGCAGCTGTGTTATGCTGGGCCAGATGATAAGAAGACGGAGGGTGCGCAGAAATGTGCGCAGAGTGTGTCGCCACAAACCAAAGAAAAGAACGTATGATCTCAGGCAACCAACTTGTTGGGATCGCCCGGCAAGGAGCAGAGGGGAGAGGAGGAGGAGGGACGCCACAGAATAAGGGTGCTGTCTCCGTCAACTGAAATGAATACAGCTGTGTGAATCACTTGAACAGCTGCGTCAATTCCTTCCATTTCATGTACACGAATAAGCACCCTTTCAGGGGATGCAGGAGTAGGAACATTGACATATTGTAAGGGACATTGGCATGAAGTAAACAATTCCCCTTGTAGCCTTTTAAGGTGATAAAAAAAATTGCTGAAAAGTTTAACGCCGACTCTGCAATAAAAATATCTATTGTACAAATGAAAAAAAAATACCAGCCGTTTGTCATCGGTAGTATAAATGGTCGCATTATAGGCCCTTGGCTGTGCCGTTTTAACCAAGGACGAGAAGAGACCGCACTCTAACGTGTACGTATTGAAAAGACATGCTTTGTTTTCTTGCGCAGCCAACATTAACTAGCTTTTTTTTTTCAATTTTCGCTGTACCATTCGCAGATTGCATTAGTGCGAAAATGCTACCGTAGTGAGGCAGTAATGTTATTACAACCGGAAATAAATAAATTTCGGTGCTATTTATAAGGTTGCAGAAATGCTTAGTATTTGCTTAAGCGCCACAAAAAAAGCACTAATAGTGAAAGCAATAACGAAGATGGCAGTTGCTTGTTTACGTGCACAAAATTGACAAAGTGTATGTCAGCCTGCCACGAGTCAGAAAACGTGTGAAAAAATGTGTAGGGCCAATTTTACTCCTCAGAAAGTATGCACTCTCAGTGCATGCACGCATGTTGCACCTCTGCCAGGAAAACTTATGCTAGCTGCCATAGTCGTGTTGCGTGCGGCCGCATCTGTGTTAATTCACGTAGGCGTTTTGCGAAGGAAGCTGATGGATACTAACAGCATTATCTTGTGAACGTGGCAAGGAATGGCAGTATTTTCCGCTCTAGTGAAGTAGTACAGCGTTGATATACATATATATATAGTCACAGACGACAAAGAAGATCGTGGAGAAGACAACCCCAATGGCTGCCCCATCGTACCCCGTTATCCAACAACTCGGAGTAGCCCCTGTGTCGCCGCAGCCGCAGCCGCACGCGATGACATACGCTGCTGTAGGCCGCCGTCACGTTCCCCCTCCGCGCCCACGGCCGGGCCCAGTGACGACACAGTTCCGTCGTCCACCACCACCACCGCCGCCAGTACGCCAACCCGTCAACCCACGCGGCATTCCAAGGAAGACTGACGTTTGGCGCGCCCCCGACCACCGCCCGCTCTGCTACCACTGCACAGAAGCCGGCCATGTGTACCACCGATGCCCATACCGGGAGAGGGGACTGCGAGGTTTCGCCGTTAAGGCGCCGCGGCCACAGATTGGCGAACGCCCTCGTGACATAGCCGACTACCTCGCCGCTACTACGCAGCGCCGACCATACACTGGCCCAGCCCGGGGCCGGTCATCGAGCCTATATCCGGAAAACTAAAAGCAGCAACCGATGGAGCTGCGGTTGGTGTTCGTCGAACTGACGAAGATCCTCCGCCGCCGCCGAAGACGACGAAGAGACCATCTCGACGACATAATAACGACACGCCGCAGTCCCGACGAAGTCAGGAAGCCAAGATTACACCGACGAAAGACGACTTCACGACGCGACGTTCCAGCTTCAGTTCAACACGACGCAGCCGTGATCCGATGCCAAGACCTAATTGCAATGCCAGACAAAGAACCACCGACCTCGACGTGCTTCTCGACGGCCACGCAGTCACCGTTTCAGTGGACACAGGAGCCGATTACTCCGCGATGAGTGGACCCATCGCAGCGCAGTAGAAGAAAGTTAAAACTGCATGGGAAGGCTCTCAAATTCGGACCACTGGAGGACACCTCATCACGCCGACTGGAATCTGCACGGCAAGAATAACCATTTATGACCGAACTTACCCTGCCACCTTCGTTATTCTCCAACAGTGTTCACGAGACGTCATTCTCGGTATGGACTTCCTGAACCAACACGGTGCAATCATCGACCTGAAGTCGCAGTCAATAACGCTGTCGGAAGATAAAGCGATGCCGCCGGAGAGCCCTCGTGGTCACCACGCCTTGAGTGTGTTTGAAGATCAAGTGAGCATCCCGCCTCGCTCCAGCATTGTTATTTCCGTCGGCACCGAAACACCCGCTGATGTAGAAGGCGTCATCGAAGGCGACCAACGTCTACTGCTAGACCGGGAAATTTGCGTCGCAAGAGGGATCGCTCGACTGCATGAAGGGAAAACTGAACTGTTGCTGACAAACTTCAGCCGAGAGTTCAAGCACATCAACAAGTGCACGACGATCGCGTACATCGAGGAAATTCTGGAAACCAGTAACGCTTTTGTCCTCTCGGATTCCGCCGCATCTACCCCGACGACCATGGTTCCCGAACCAGACCACGACATTAATCTAAGTCTCCCCGTGATTAAGCAACAGCAGCTGAGATGTCTGCTCCGACGATACAAAGGCTGCTTTTCGACGTCATTGAGGATTCGACAAACACCAGTCGCCAAGCATCACCTAATCACCGAGGAGTGCCCTCGACCACTCCGCCAGAGCCCTTACCGAGTTTCGCCGCGAGAACGTAAAGCTATAAGAGAACAAGTCGAGGAAATGCTGCGCGACTACATCATCCAGCCGTCGAAGAGCCCGTGGGCATCCCCTGTTGTCCTGGTGAATAAAAAGGACGGAACCCTGCGTTGCTGCGTTGATTATCGTCGTCTGAACAAGATCACAAAGAAGGACGTATACCCCCTCCCACGGATAGACGACGCATTGTATCGGCTCTGCAACGCTAAATACTTCTCGTCGATGGAGCTGAAGTCAGGCTATTGACAAATATAAGTCGACAAAAGAGATCGCGAAAAGACCCCCTTCATAACCCCGGACGGCTACTACGAGTTCATGGTTATGCCATTTGAACTGAGCTCGGCGCCTGCAACGTTCCAACGCGTGATCGACACGGTTTCAGCAGGATTGAAGTGGCAGACCTGTCTCGTTTACTTGGATGACGTCGTTGTCTTCGCCGGAAATTTCGACGATCACTTTAGGCGGCTTGCAACAGTACTAGAGGCCATCAAGTCATCAGGGCTCACTCTGAAGCCAGAAAAGTGCCGCTTCACTTACGATGAACTTCTATTCCTAGGCCACGTCATCAGCAAGTCTGGAATCCGCCCCCACCCGCAGAAGACAGCTGCCATTGCAAAGTTCCCGCAGCCCATCGACAAGAAGGCAGTGCGTAGATTTCTTGGCATGTGTGCCTACTACAGGCGATTTGTCAAGGACTTTTCACGCATCGCAGAGCCGCTGACAAAGCTAACTAAACGTGACGTCGAGTTCAAGTGGGAAAAGCCGCAGGCCGACGCATTTCAAGAACTCAAACGACGCATGCTGTCGCCGCCCGTACTTGCGCACTTCGACGAGCACAACGATACCAAAATACACACTGACGCCAGTAGCCTAGGCCTCGGTGCCGTCCTAGTCCAGAGAAAAGATGAACATGAACACGGGATAGCTTACGCTAGCCGGTCGTTGTCAAAAGCGGAAGGCAATTATTCTACAACCGAAAAGGAAAGCCTCGCAATCGTTTGGGCTACAGCGAAATTTCGGCCTTACCTCCATGGCAGGCCATTCAAAGTGGTCAGCGACCATCACTTGTTGTGTTGGCTAGCTAACTTAAAGGACCTTCAGGACGGCTACCACGGTGGAGCCCCAGACTACAGGAATACGACATCACTGTAACCTACAAGTCCGGACGAAAACACTCAGATGCTGATTGCCTATCACGCGCCCCCATTGACCCACCGCCGCAAGATGACAAGGATGACGACGCCTTCCTTGGCATAATAAGTGCGGAAGACTTCGCCGAACAACAACGAGGGGACCGGGAGCTAAAAGCCCTAGTCGAGTATTTGGAAGGCCACACCGACGTTGTCCCTGGGGCATTTAAGCGTGGATTATTTTCGTTCAGGCTTCAAAACAACCTACTCTTGAAAAAGAACTTCTCACCAGTCCGCGCCAACTACCTTCTTGTTGTTCCGTCGGCGCTGCGTCCAGAAGTACTGCACGCCCTACATGACGATCCGACCGCTGGGCACCTCGGTTTCTCCCGGACGCTATCGAGGATACAAGAAAGGTATTACTGTCCGCACCTAACCGCCGATGTCGCCCGTTGCGTCAAGACATGCCGAGACTGTCAGCGACGCAGGACACAACCGACCAGGCCAGCGGGATTACTACAGCCGATCAAGCCTCCTTACCGACCTTTTCAGCAGATCGGGATGGACTTGTTAGGACCGTTTCTGACATCAACATCCGGAAATAAGTGGATCGTCGTGGCAACGGACTATCTCACGCGCTTCGCTGAAACTAAAGCTCTACCGAAAGGCAGCGCAGCCTACTTGGCGAAATATTTCGTCGAGAGACATGGTGCTCCAGAAGTCCTCATCACCGACAGAGGAACGGCTTTTACAGCAGAGCTCACGCAAGCCATTCTGCAATACAGCCAGACAAGTCACAGGAGGACAACTGCCTACCATCCGCAGACGAATGGTCTCATGGAACGGCTGAATAAGACCCTCGCCGACATGCTAGCAATGTACGTCGACGTCGAGCACAAGACGTGGGATGCCGCCCTGCAGTACGTAGCATTCGCTTACAACACGGCGGTGCAAGAAACAACACAGATCACGCCATTTAAGCTGGTTTACGGCAGGAACCCGATGACGACGCTCGACGCCATGCTGCCGCACGTCACTGACGAGGAAAATCTTGACGTCGCTACATATCTCCAGCGCGCCGAAGAAGCCCGACAGCTCGCCCGCCTGCGAGTCGAGAACACGCAGAGGACCGACAGCCGACACTACAATCTCCGACGACGCTTCACCGAGTACCAGCCCGGTGACCGTGTTTGGGTTTAGACCCCTATACGCCGACGAGTACTGAGCGAGAAGCTTTTGCGTCGCTATTTCGGACCGTACAAGATCATCCGACGTATTGGCGCACTGGCTTATGAGGTCGTGCCAGACGGCATTTCGCTTTCACAGCGGCGCCGCTCATGACCTGAAATAGTCCACGTTGTGCGACTCAAGCCGTGCTACCAGCGTTAATGAACTTTGGGGCTTCCCTTAACTGACCTTTGGACTTTGATTCTTTTCGTTGTATTGTTGCTTAGGTTTAATAACTTTTTCAGAGGGGGATATTGACACGTGTACTTATCTTTATCGGGCAACCACGTTTCTCCGCCTAACAAATGTAATCGCACAGCGCGCATGTATCCCAAGTTTCTGGAAAGTTATCGCTGCTTCTATCCATTGTGTGTTGTCGCCGAACCTTATGTTATCTGATTTCATCCCCTGACGCGAATGGCTTAGAACTTTGTGGAAGGCACGCGGGTCCGAACGATTAGTCTGGAACATTCGGAAACTGCTCTATAAAAGCTGACGCGCTTGACCCGCTGATCAGATTTCCGACAATCGCCGACCGTGTTCGCCGCTATCGTTGTGCTATAAGTGTAGCCTGTTTTTGTGGGCACAGGTTCGGCCAATAAAAGCTAGTTTTGTATTCCACCGTATTGCAGCTTTCTTCACCGTCACTACCACGTGACAATATATATATGGTAAAAGAAAAGCATGGTGAAAGAAACTGATGAACGATGTATGCGCATAGAAGCCAATCAAACTAGCATGGCGCAGGCAATCGCTGAGCTAAAGACAGCGCAGTAGTCGTTTTCTGGTGCAATTGTGGAAATAAAGGAGTGCCTAGATGCAGTCGAAGAGCAAACTGCTGTGTTTGAAAACTGGGAGCAAGAAGCACCTCGGGTCGCACTTTTTGTGCAGGTTTTCATGATTGTTTGAACCAGATTGTTGTGCGCTTCCCTGGTGTACCACTTTTTATTCTAGATGACTAACTTTCCCACGATCAGATGGTCCCAGTTGTGTCCCTTTTCAGAACCAACATGCGGGGACGCGGTCACATTTCTTAACACATGTACTATTTTTCACCTATCGCAAATTGTTTACCTACCGACGCGTGTAGCACCCACTACTTCGTCGTTACTCGATCTCGGCCTTACATCTGCTCCTGACATGGGGTCGCTCGTTACTCATGTGCCTGGATTAAGTGATCATGACGTGCTTTATTTTACATTGTCTATTCCATGTACACATGCACAAAAACGGCTCAAACAAATAAGAAACTACAACGGTGGCAATTACGGTGCTAATAACATTGAACCTTCCTCCTTCCTTGAATACTATATTTCAACCTGCAATGAGCGGGCAGTCGAAGAACGTTGGAATTTTTTTAGAACAAAAGTAGTTGACCTAACTAACAAATGTATTCCTTTACGAGCTATTTACGACAACAATGACGCTCCCTGGTACAGCAGATATATCAAGCGGTTATCGAACAAAAAAAGCAGGATGTTTCGTAGTGTGAAAAAATCGCCTAGCTCGGAGAGATGGGCTATATACAAAGCCGCTTCTACGGCATATTCAGAGGCACGGAAAACGGTGAAATTTGCCTTATTCCATTCAATGCTTCCGTCCATACTCAAAACTAATCCTAAACGCTTTTACAATACAATGAAAAGCAGACAACAACGACGTATCTCTCGATAACAATGGTGAACCAGTTTCGAAGCATCGTTGCGCCTCAATCTTTAATGAAACCTTCACAAACCTGTTCTGGGACCCAATATTCACTCTCGGTTCCTAACCGAGAGCACATCATCCAGTGGATCCCATCATGCATGACCCAGCCGGCATTCATGCTATTATTAACAGACTTAAACGATCATGTTCATCTGGCCGTGATGGCATCATCATCATCATCATCATCAACATCATCATCATCATCATAATCAGCCTGGATACGCCCGCTGCAGGGCAAAGGCCTCTCCCATACTTCTCCAACAACCCCGGTCATGTACTAATTGTGGCCATGCCATGCCTGCAAACTTCTTAATTGCCATGCCTGCAAACCTAACTTTCTGCCGTCCCCTGCTACGCTTCCCTTCCCTTGGGATCCAGTCCGCAACCCTTAAAGGGAAGCTGAAACGGTTTTCAATTTCCATGAATTGCTGGGATTGGGAAGAACAGACCTAATAATTTACGGTTCCGAATTTTTTTTTCGTTTTGTTAATATAAGGGGCGGAAATCGCTTTCTAAATCACCCGCGCGGACACGCCCCGATCGCTTCCCGGAGCGCCGAGTGAGATTGTTGCCAGAGGAGAGAACCGGCGAGATCCACGTCATGGGCGGAGACCGAGCCAACCGAGCTGCGGACCGGTGTGCTGGCATGTGCTGGGATGCCTCTTTCCGTCCTGCGCTTTACTGAACGACGCTACGAGAGATCTGCCGCCGCCGCCGCCGCCGCCACTCACGTTTGTTTTGCGATTTTCGTAAACTGTTCTTTCCTTCTGTGCTGCGTGAGTGCCTACAGCCAAGGGCGCCCAACATGCCCTCGTTCTGTGCAGCATTCGGCTGCGCGAACACAGGCGGGCGAGACGATGTGGTGTTTCACAAATTTCCGAAGGAAAAGAAGCTTGCAGAGCAGTGGGTACGTGCGGTGAGGAGAGATAAGTTCGTGCCGACGAAATCAACTGTGCTGTGCTCGGACCATTTCCGCGACAGTGACTATCATCGGAGCTTGACAACGATGCGGGCAATCGGTATTCCAGTTAAATCGGCGCGACTGAAGCCCGGCGTTGTTCCGTCTATATTCTCCTACAAGAGAAACACCTCGCCACCTCCAAAAGCGGCCTTCGCCAAGAGGAGTGTCTTAATGTGCACACGGGCAATTTTTTACCAGATGATCACCTTAGTGTCGAACAAACGGTCTACGACGAAGCGAGGTGGAGGCACAGCCGGGAATATGCACCTACGTGCAAAGTGCTTGCCGTTTTCATCCTGTTTTGCCTCTCCTCTTTGTCACGGAGCACTGTACTACAGCTGTTTGTTCGGCGCTGTTCTGATACGGTGAAATAACTGGCCGGGGGTACGCTTGCGCATTCAGTGATATTTGTTATTCGTCCTACCTCGCGGTGCCCGCAGATTTAGCTGTTCAGCATTCGTGTTCAAATCGCACGACATGAGGCGTTACGGTAATATTTTCATGCTCGCGTTAGAGTAGTTGAACTCGGCGTGTAAAAACTTCGCTCCGTAGATTTATACTTATACGGCTGCTAACACGTTCTTTTAAAAAAATTTCTTTTCGGTATTTTTTAATTGCAGCCCGTCGCGGCAGCTTCACGTGCATGCTCGCGCGAGCAAACGCCGCTGGCACGCTGCGAAGCATAGACGGAAACGCGCGCAGTAATAAATTTTGGTGACCGGACTTCGAGCGTAGCTTC
Organism: Dermacentor variabilis; assembly: GCF_050947875.1. Taxonomy (NCBI): domain Eukaryota; kingdom Metazoa; phylum Arthropoda; class Arachnida; order Ixodida; family Ixodidae; genus Dermacentor; species Dermacentor variabilis. The sequence goes on along the minus strand of NC_134575.1, from coordinate 124,781,077 downwards.
CACAGCGTTGCACCAGAGGTATCAAATGGAGTGTAGGCTTGCCTAGTGACATTCGACGTACGGTTCAGTTATCGTGTTTATCACACGGCGGTGCTAAAACTGCCTAATATCTTTATGTCAACACTAGCTTGGAGCACGCATACCGATTCTTGATCGAGCCACACTCGCAAAGTCGTCGAACCATAGTATGAATATTGCACATATAATACCTCTGGTCATCTCTGGATGTGTATGATAAGCAACTTCCATGACTACCTCACAGCACTGCATGTGCGCGCTTTGAAACGCGGCACTTGTGTTCGCGATTGTGTATCAACGCTGAAAAAACCACGAGACTTTAGACAATCAGCGGCAAGGTGCTTGACATCGCGGAATTGCACCCGTGTTTAGAATCTAATGAGAAGTTAGTGCTTCGGCATTCTTCCAGCAGCATGTTCCCAGTGACACTTTAGCGCATTTTTTCTCCCGTCATTGCAACGTGCAGATACATGAAAAAAAAAAAACATACGTACCAGCTAAGATTTCCAGCGCGCGAGAAGCTGCACACATCGCTCTCGCTGTTGGCACACTCAACATCGTCGTTGCCGCCGTTGCCGCTATCGTTTTCCGCATCGGCTGTGGGTTCAAACATGTACGGGGAAAATACAAGCTGTCGGAGACAGCGAGAACGTTCCATCTTACAACTCAGCTATGAAGCCAGAACAGCAGAACCGCGTGCTACCAGCGAGAAAGGAATGGTGCTACGCTCTGAAACGGAGACATGCGGCTGCGCCGACCGGCGACTACCGCCAACGACGTCACAGCGGCCCCGACCAATCACGGGCAACAGCGGCGTTCGCGCGATGCCCTGAGGCACTGGTGCGCGTTTTCTTGGAAAAACAGCCGCTTGCGTTTGTTTCCGCCCTTCTTGAACCAGATATTCGTGTTCAGGGGACTCAAAACTGTAGAATGCCGCAGAGAACTCATTTTTTTCGAAAAGTGTTTCAGCTTCCCTTTAATGACCATCGATTATCTTCCCTCCTCATTACATGTCCTGCCCATGCCCATTTCTTTTTCTTTATTTAAACTAAGATGTCATTAACTCGCGTTTGTTCCCTCACCCAATCTGCTCTTTTCTTATCCCTTAACGTTACACCTATCATTCTTCTTTCCATAGCTCGTTGCGTCGTCCTCAATTTGAGTAGAACCCTTTTCGTAAGCCTCCAGGTTTCTGCCCCGTAGGAGAGTACTGGTAAGACAAGCTATTATATACTTTTCTCTTGAGGGATAATGGCAACCTGCTGTTCATGATCAGAGAATGCCTGCCAAACGCACCCCAGCCCATTCTTACTCTTCTGATTATTTCCGTGTCATCATCCGGATCCGCCGTCACTACCTGCCCTAAGTAGATGTATTCCCTTACGACTTCCAGTGCCTCGCTGCCTATTGTAAATTGCTGTTCTCTTCCGAGACTGTTAAGCATTACATTAGTTCTCTGCAGATTAATTTTTAGACCCACTCTTCTGCTTTGCCTCTCCAGGTCAGTGAGCATGCATTGCAATTGGTCGCCTGAGTTACTAAGCAAGGCAATGTCATCAGCGAATCGCAACTTACTAAGGTATTCTCCATTAACTTTTATCCCCAATTCTTCCCAATCCAGGTCTCTCAATACCTCCTGTAAACACGCTGTGAATAGCATTGGAGGTATCGTATCTCCCTGCATGACGCCTTTCTTTATTGGGATTTTGTTGCTTGCTTTATGGAGAACTACGGTGGCTGTGGAGCCGCTATAGATATCTTTCAGTATTTTTACATACGGCTCGTCTACAACCTGATTCCGTAATGCCTCTATGACTGCTGAGGTTTCGACAGAATCAAACGCTTTCTCGTAATCAATGAAAGCTATAAATAAGGGTTAGTTATATTCCGCACATTTCTCTATCACCTGATTGATAGAGTGAATATGATCTATTGTTGAGTAGCCTTTACAGAATCCTGCCTGGTCCTTTGGTTGACAGAAGTCTAAGGTGTTCCTGATTCTATTTGCGATTACCTTAGTAAATAGTTTGTAGGCAACGGACAGTATGCTGATCGGTCTATAATTTTTAAAGTCTTTGGCGTCGCCTTTCTTATGGATTAGGATTATGTTAGCATTCTTCCAAGATTCCGGTACACTCGAGGTCATGAGGCATTGCGTATACAGGGTGGCCAGTTTCTCTAGAACAATCTGTCCACCATCCTTCAACAAATCTGTTGTTACCTGATCCTCCCCAGCTGCCTTCCCCCTTTGCATATCTCCCAAGGCTTTCTTTACTTCTTCCGGCGTTACCTTTGGGATTTCGAATTTCTCTGGACTAATTTCTCTTCCATTATCGTCGAGGGTGCCACTGGAACTGTATAAATCTCTATAGAAATCCTCAGCCACTTGAACTATTTCATCCATATTAGTAATGATATTGCCGGCTTTGTCCCTTAACGCACACATCTGATTCTTGCCAATTCCTAGTTTCTTCTTCAATGTTTTTAGGCTTCCTCCGATCCTGAGAGCATGTTCAATTCGCCGGGATGGCATCAACGCTAAATTCTTGCAAAACACTAATGAGTACAGTAATATAATGCTAAATTGCATTTTCACCAAATCGCTCATCGATAGATGCTTGCCCAAGGATTGGAAAGTAGCCAAGGTCGTGCCCCTCTACGAGTCTGGCGACGCACACAACCCAAGTAATTATCGTGCGATATCACTAACATCTGTTCCCTGCAAAATATTAGGACATGTCGTCTTTACTCACTTAGTTAATTTCTCGGAGTCGAATAACTTTTTTCATCCATTCCAGCATGGTTCTCGTAAACATTTTTCTTGCGAAACACAGCTACTTACATTAATAATGACCTTCACGCATTCCTTGACGCCCGCCTTATCACTGATCGTATATACTTGGATTTTCCGAAGGCCTTTGATAGTGTAAAGTATGAGGTACTTATGGTAAAACTAACCAGCCTAAACGTTGACCGTTTATTACAACACTGGATACGCGACTTTCTTTCTAACCGCACTCAGTTCGTCTCGGTGAATGGAACCGATTGTCTAGAGGCACCTGCTTCCTCCGGAGTGCCACAGGGCTCAGTTTTAGGCCCATTACCATTTTCGATTTATATTAATGATTTGCCTACAAGCATCGCTTCTTCAGTCGGTCTTTTTGCTGATGATTGTGTTGTCTACCGCACCATTTCTAATTATACTGACACAATAATCCTTCAAAGTGACCTAAATAATATTTCTGCTTGGTGTGAAATGTGGGAAATGAAGCTTAACATTCTTAATTATAAATCAATGAGAGTATCGCGTAATACTATGCCTTGCCCGAACTACCTTCTTCAAAGCACTGCGCTTGAATCCGTAACTACTTATAAATACCTTGGTGTACATATTACTAATGACCTTTCATAGAAGTAACACATCGAGCACGTAACATCAAAGGCCAATCGCATGCTTGGTTACCTGAGAAGAAACTTCTCTCTCGCACCTTCATCACTGAAGCGACAGTTATATATCACTTATGTCCGATCTAATCTCGAGTATGCCTCGTCCATCTGGGACCCTGGCCTTGCAACTCTTACCAATAACTTAGAGGCAATGCAGAATGGCTCAGCACGTTTTATCCTAAGTAACTGCCATCGAACTTCCAGCGTAACTAACATGACATCGATACTTAATCGGCCCCCGCTTGCATATAGACGAAAACTATCTCGACCTGCATTGTTTCATAAGATCTATCATCATAATCATGCTCTAAGGAGCCGACTGATTAAACCACCTAATTTTGTTTCATCTCGTCTTGATCACCACCACAAAGTCCATGTCCCTCACCAAAACACTGCAACATACTCGCACTCTTTCCTGCCCAAAACCAGCCTCGACTGGAACCATCTTCCCGCCTCATTAGTTAGCATTACCAACTGTGACCATTTTCGTGAAGGTCTTTCCTGCGCAATTTAACGCATTCCAACATTTTTGTTTCTGTAAACTTTCTCTGTATCGGTTGGAAACTTCATCTTCTAGTGTTTTAATCGGCTGCAATAGTATTTTCTTGCCGTAATTATTGTACAAGCCTAGTATGACAGTGTGAATTTTCGTTGTTATTAGAAATTACATTCGTTCCCATTTTTTGAAATTTCAATTGTGTATGTGCAAATAACTGTATGTAGGTTGAATGATTGGCTCCTCCCCTCTATACTGCTTGTATGCCGTCAGGGTACAATATATATATATATATATATATATATATATATATATATATATATATATATATATATATATATATATATATATATATATATATATACGTAGAGAGAGAGAGAGAGAGAGAGAGAGAGAGAGATGTACTGCGGCCGCATTTCGATGGGGGAGTAATGCGGAAACGCTCTAGTAATTACATTTGTGTGCCTGTTAGAGATACAAAAGCGGACACAAATTAGTGTGATTTCCCCCTCTTGGCGTGTCTCAATTAGATCGTATTTCTACCATGTGAAACGGCACAAAACTATAACTCAGCACTTCGTCTTCTGTTTTACACATCAATGAGGAGTAGCTGGTCCAGTGGGCAGTTTGTGTTCCCTTCCAGCAGATAGTACAAGGACAGCATTACTACCAAACGCGGGCCGTCCTTGTAGAACTGTTGCTAACATATTCGCACCTCGCCGCTCCAAGGATGCATAGCAAAAAATGTAAAATTCAGTGATAAACTGGTCTATCGTAAACGTCAACAGACAAAGCGTTAACAATGAAGATCAAGGTGCATGAAACGCACGCCATTTGCTGTAGTGCATGCAACGCAGGAAATTATGCCTTCAAGCCTCCAGGAATACGGAAAGAAATTTGGCTTAGCTCTCCAAAGCGCTGGCCATGGCGGCAGCCTTAGCGCCGGAAGACACGACGGAGAACACGTACTGTCCGAACAGCTGTCAAAACATTTTGGTGGTATCGACTCCGCGGGAAGAAAACGCGAGAGCTTACGCCAAGGTACGAAAGATCCATACGAGGGATGGACCCTTCGAAGTGGCGGCCTACACCGCAGCAGGAGAAGATACATGCAAGGGTGTTGTTTGCGGTATCGACCTGGACATTAGTGACGCGGAACGGAAAATCGTTTTCGTCAATCACCGAAATCCGGGCCTCGTCGAGGTACATCGGATCAAGCAAACTACAACGGTGGGGGTACTTTTTGAAGGACAAAGAGTGCCTAACCACGTTATTTGGGGTAACGTACTCATGCCCTGTAATCTCTACCGACGACAGATAGATGTGTGCTACGGCTGTGGTGAAATCGGACATAAATCCGACGTGTGTCCCAATCCGGCAAGTGCTAGAAAGTGTAGGGGCTGTGGAATCACTTCCCCACCTGAAGATCATCATTGTGATCCCAAGTGCGCTATTTGCGGTGGCGCACACCCATCTGGGGACCGAAAATGCAGTCGAAGATTCCAGATGCCTTATATTGTGAGGCAAAGGCGTCGAAGGCGCCAACGACAGCAAGCATGCTATACACAGGTGGTCGACGACATTGAAGACAGCGACAATTCTCAGCGCAAAGGGGTCATGCAAGAAAATGACGCCAACTTGCGCTCTCGGACGAGAGGACGCTCCAGCTCACAAGGGTGCTCCCGCTCCAGGGGGCGTTCTCGATCCAGTTGACAACCCAGCTCTGGAGAATCTTCTGGTGTCGACCCGCAACCCCGAGGACCTGGGGCAAGATGGAGGCCCTGTTCACAGTTGACCCCAAGAGCAACCTCGGCCGATCGAGTCAAGAACGCAGGCCTTGGGAAACCAGGACCACCGACAAGGGCAAGGTCTAGTACTAATGGTAGGGCACAGCCAGAATGTGAGTGAAATCCCCGAATATTGGCATTAGAATCAGAAAATCGGAAATTAAGGCAAGAACTGTCTGAGCTCAGGGAGGCCTTCAAATCATTTAAAGAAGGGTCCGAAACACCCCGTAGTCAGATGGAGGCAACGGCTCCAAAACCTTTGGCTGGCAAACTTAAACGTAAAGCCCCCCACCCTGTTCCCATTAGCGAAACAGAGGAGGAAGATTTAGAAACCTCCTAGGCAGAGGAGATGGGAGAGAGTGAGGCACCCCCCAAACATAAAAAAGTCAGAATAGCCGCAAGGTTAGCAACAATAGAAAGGGCTCTGGCGAAAATCATGGAGCTCATCAATAATCTAGATGCTCGAGTGGGTCAACTAAAAAGGCCCAAAGTTAAGGCAAAGACAAGCGCAGCGGCTGCATCGGCAGTCCACGGAGGCACAAACGGTAGCCCGAGCGCGGACTCTATGGGTTCGGGTAGTCAACAAATGGTATCACAATGGCTTCAAACGACAAAAATAACATTAAAATGTGGCAGTAGAATTGTGCGAGTTTCCGAAGGCGCAAGGCTCCCCTGCATCAGCTCATTAGATCGGCCAAAGTTAAGCCGCACGTTATTCTCTTACAGGAAACATTAGCTAAGGAGGATATCTCTCTACCGAGTTACAACTCCGAAACCTTGACCATTCGAGGGGGTCGGGGAATAGCGACTTTGGTTCGAATGGGTACCTCCTATAAAACTCACGAGCTTCCGAAGTACAAGGTTGGTCTAGAAGCACAAATGATAGAACTCATCCTGAAGAACAAAAAAAAACAGCTAACGTGTATATAGCTAACGTTTATAGCTTTCCGCAAGATAGGAAAAGGGGTTTTAAGACCCTCTTGGGCCGCATTTCCAGTAAGGCAGATACAACCCCACTCGCAGTGGCTGGGGACTTCAACGCTCCCAACAAAAATGGGGCTATGGTCATCAGAGCGTCAAGGGTACTAATTTATCAACCACGGCAAGTGAACTAAAATTTGCTCTTATTACAGATGCTAACTTCCCCACTAGAACTGGTACCTCCACTACCAGAGATATAAGCCCGGATCTAACATTCCTTCGGAGAATTGAAGGCTCATGGGACAATCTGCAGGATAATTTAGGAAGTGGTCATTTCAAATTGAAGCCATCTTACAGACGCAACCCCCACCACTAAGGAAATATGAGTACGTGGACTGGGATCTCTTTCGTAAGTTGCGTAAGGAAACCAGCATAGATAATGAATCTTATGAGGAGCTTTTAGATCAACTAAGGGCAACGAATAAGAAAGCTACTAAAGCAGTCTCAACAGAAATCGAAGTCCTAAATATGGACTCCAAGCTAGCTCGCATGCTGGAAGCGAAAAATTCCCCTTCTAACCATATGGAAGAGTCACAGACGTAATAGAAGACTTCGAGCCAAGATTGCCCAAGTTAATCGTGATACCGAAACATACGCGGCTCAACTTTTACGTCAATAAGGGGACGAAACTTGCTCAGAAACAGACGGCAGATTTCGCAGAGGAGGCAAATGGAATCTATTGAAGAGCCTACCTAATGACAAGCTCTCCAGAGGTACTACAAACCTCGCCATAAACAGACTCGTCAATAAACAGATAACTATAGGGCGTACAGCAAGAGAGGTCGCAAACGACCTTGCACACATGTACCTGCCACTTAAAAATGAATATGAAAACAAAGAAAAAATAAGCGAACCTTACTCCGGAATATCGCAACCGGACTTGGACAGTGACTTCACTGCAGCTGAGATAAGACATGTACTCTTTAATTTAAAAAGGAGATCTGCCCCGGGTCCGGAGGGCATCACAAATAAACTTTTGCGAAACCTGGACGATGATGCCATAGACATAATCACGGTCAAAATTAATAGTCACTTGAGATCCGGCACTGTCCCACCGGAATGGAGGGAGGCCAAGGTGACGTTTATACCGAAATCCGGCAAACCACTAACAAAGGAGAACCTCAGGCCCATATCACTTACATCCTGTATTGGCAAAGTAGCCGAACATGCTATTCATAACAGGATAGTAGAGCACATAAAAACCATGAGCTTTTCAGGCACAATCTCATAGGCTTTCGAAAGGCATTATCCACACAGGACGCCATGCTCATGATCAAACGGGCTATTAATGATGACCCTAGCAGGGAGGCAAATTTTCTCCTGGGTCTGGATCTTATCAAAGAATTTGATACGGTTGCACATAAACATACCCTACATGAAATCTCAACCTTGAACCTGGGAAGCAATTTTTACAATTATGTGAGGTCCTTTCTAGCTAATCAGACAGCTCGGGTCAAACTCGGGATAGTCACAGGCGGTTCATACAATTTAGGCAACAATGGCACACCACAAGGTTCAATATTGTCCCCACTCCTCTTTAACATTGCCATGCACAGGCTCTCGGAGGAATTGTCCAAAAATCCCGAGCTTGGGACACGTCATATACGCTGACGATATCACAGTGTGGGTCCCAAGGGGGTCACTCGCAGCACTAGAGCAGACACTACTGGCAGCGGTAGACACCACAGAATCCTTCCTTAAGGGCACCGGACTCAGGCTATCACCTAGTAAATCTGAGCTATTGCTCTTCAAACAGGGGAGACAAGGTGTTAGAAACCTTGTGCCTTTAGAAACTCTGCCAATTAAAATCACATACAACACAGGACGGGTCACACCTAGAGTAGAGAGAATTAAAATTCTGGGTCTTCTCATTGATGCAAGGAGCTGTAATGCTACGGCCCTGAACCGTCTCACAGGTCAGGCCAGCAGCACTTTAAATCTCCTGGGCAGGGTCTCAAATCGAAATGCAGGCCTCAAGGAAGACAATCTCATCAGAGCATATCATGCATTTTTCATCAGTCATGTGAAGTACATTGCATCATGCCCGAACTGGGGGAAAGGAGAGAAGGTTAAGCGAAACGCACTTATACGCTCCGGACTCAAAAGGGCTCTGGGACTCCCGCACGGAACGAGTACCTAACTCCTCAACAAGTTAGGACTTCATAACACTATAGATGAGCTCATTGAGGCCCCTTCAATCTCACAAATTGCAAGACTCTCCAACACTAAGCCAGGGTGGAAAATTCTAGATGAAGTCGGAATACTGCCTCGAGGCGGAGACGTCTCTAAGTTCAAAATATCCAAGGAGGTGGAGACACAATTAGTTGTAGACCCCATACCTAGAAATATTCATCCTGTCCACAACAAGGGCCGAAGGGACGTCACGGCCAAATACATTCTGGGTAAACTGCACCAGCAACACAGCTCAGCTCTTTTTGTCGATGCAACTAGTTATGGATCGGGCAACCGCTACGCTATTGCCGTGGTCGATGAGAGCGGTAAATTAATAAGCGCGGCGTCACTAACAACGAGCTCCATCCATACCGCCGGAGAAGCAAGCATAGCACTTGCAATTACAATGAGGAGAGGCTCCACGATTTTCTCCGATTCCCGTACAGCTATTAAGAATTACTCAGCCGGCTTCGTCTCAATGGAAGCACACAAGTTACTTATATACAGTATTAGTACTCATAATTACGACCAACTGGATAGCTCACACCTAGTCTTGTTTCCGGCTCATGAGGGCCACTCAGTGAGCCCCAATGGCTGCAATCCTAACGAGCAAGCTCACTCTGCTGTGCGAGATCTCACATGCCGCGCATCAGATCAGGAACTGCTCCAGGATGACTGCGGCTCCTACAAAGAGGGTCTTACTGCTTTCCACGAGATCACCTCACACTATAGGGACGGCAGGAGGTTTTTTCCTCCCCCCCATCAGAAGCTTAACCGCGCTCAGGCAGTCACATTAAGAATGATTCAAACTAAATCTTATCCCATACATTTTGTGCATAACAAAATTGACCAGGATTTTCTGCGGAATGTAAAAGTTGTGGACACATTCCGTGTCTATTTGATCATATGTTCTGGCTGTGCCCCAACCAAAAGGCTTCGGATCTGAACAGTGAGGAGGACTGGAGTCGGCGCATATCCAGCGAAGTCCTCCAAGATCAACTCCTAGCCGTCCGGAGAGCTCATGACATCGGGAAAGCCTTTGGCCTACCGGTGCCTACGTGGGCGGAGCCACCAACTTATCCTGGGGGCTTGTGCCCTCGGACACTAGTTTCTCTGGACTAAAATAATGTTCTTGCCATGCCCTGCCAGTTCTCTTTCAGCGAACTTTTTTCGTTGATCACTTAGATGACGTTTCCTCGTAGTATATAATCTAATTCGACTACCTGTAAAATATTTTGAAGGGCGCTTAAGCTTCGCCTTTAATAGTGGAACGCGATAGCATTCAGATATCCCTGACTGCATCTGACGCTTCCTGGCAACTGCAGCTAATGTAACGGCATTGTCTACCGGGAAAAGCTACCTACCATGCTTGCTTAGTCATAAGATCCTGTGTACGCTCCTTGAATTTGTGAGTGTCGGGTCAGTCACATTGGACGGGGTGAAAATGATGTATGACGGTTGTACCCCAACCTAATTATTAACAACAAACTAAGCAGGCGAATGGCAGTAAGCTCTAGCCGAAAGAAATGCTGTCCGTTTTTGGCTCTGCTCTCCGCACTTTATTTGGAACCATTCTGTTTAGCGTTACTTCATTGCAATAATATTTGCTTTACACGTCTTTGGCAGGGAAAGAAAGGTTTTAGCTTATGCTGACGACATAGCAGTGTTCTGTCGCGATGAACAGAGCATTACAGAAGCAGGGAGGGAAACGTAAGCTTTTTGCAGTGATTCCGCTAATGCCATAAGTTGGCTGAAATGTTTAGGTTTTTGGCACGGGAATCGGCAAGATGCACCAGCCGCGAGCCAGTGGAATACTTGACTAGCGAGAGACACACAATAAAAGAGCAAACTAAGAAATGGGGAGACCACCAGTTTTCTATTCCTGCGAGGGCCCAAGTGTGTAATTCGTGTTTAGTTGGTAAAGTGTTCTACGTCCAGCAAGTGCTATGCATGAGCGGATCTTCAATTAAGAAAAATACAGAGGGTGTTCGCCGAATTTATTTAGTGTTTGGTAGGGGAACGCACTAGCAGGAGCAATTTGTTTCACTCATTGCGCAACGGTGGACTTGGTTTAGCGCATTTGTTTTACGAGCAACTTTTGCCAAGAATGGTTTCCTTTAGTGATCAAAGCGATGGGTTTCTGCCATCCAAGTGTGTGGACGTGGCGCTCGGCCCGGTTTTGTTGTATCGCCACACGCAATCAAGCCGATGGCACTAAAGGCTAAAGGGCTAAAGGACTGCGTGAAGTTTTCATTCCGATAAGTCTTCTAAACGCTCGATTCTGCAGAGAATAATGGCTCACAGAAGAATTTATATAAGAATCTTTTGACTTTTTTGTACCTACACCAGTGTATCGTTCGATCTACTACGTAGAGCCTGAACGAGATGTCTTCAAATTAATAAGGAGTATACCTGTACGAGCTAACGCAACATTATTCTTTTTCAAACTGTATTCGGACACACTGCCTCTTAAGCGATGGCTAAGAAGGAGGGGATTAGCCCACAGTCAGATAGCTGTTCTATATGTAAGAATTAAGGAAGAAATTATTGAACATATTTTTCTTCACTGTGATGATGCTCGCTTTATTTGGAGCATCCTGCAAAGAAATTTAGATAAAGAGCTCCTGATAATCCTTTTGCCACGTGATGAACATAACGGTGTGCCGGTGGACATGTTGATGTCCACCGTTCATGCTATTGTGTATGCAATGCGCGTGGCGTACTCGAATAGCTGCACAAAATGCTGATGTTCATGTGAGGACAGCAAAATACTATTTTCTTCAAAGTGTTATTTATACGCTGGAAATGTTGAAACTGCTAAGTGATCCACCAAATTGGCTTTCAGTGTTGCACAGTTTTGCTTCGTCGCAGCCAATTTAACATGACACGTCAGCCTAACGACTAGACGGTCTACACTCCTTTTTTGACATTCTGTTTGTATGTACATGCCAAGCCGGTAATAAAGAAAAAAAAGCCGCGGCTACTTAGTGACTATGGTGTTGCGCTGCTAAGCACGAGGTCGCGGGATCGAATCCCAGGCACAGCGGCCGCATTTCGATAGGGGCGAAAAGTATAAACACCTGTGTACATAGATTGAGGCACACGTTAAAGAAACCAAGGTGGTGCAATGTATTCCGGTTTCCGCCGCTACAGCGTGCGTCATAATTACATCATAGTTGTGGCATGTAACACCACAGAATTTTTACCGGGAAATGCTGGCAGCAAACGCTATGCACGAAGGCGAGCTTTCTTGTAGAAACGCGGCCACTTGCGTGGACACGGAGCTGGGTCAAAAAGCAACACAGCGTTGAGATTTGTGTTATTGTTTCGCAGCTTCATTATTCCTGCATGAGAAAATGTAACATAAGCGGCATGCGCTGTCGGTTATTTGTTAAATGATATTTTTGACTGGGCTGTCACTCTCAAAATTCCGAGGAATGACATTAAGAAGAATGTCTAACAATATATGACTCATATAAGTGATAGGATAATATGGCAATATAACCCGCCTATACTTCATGTCATATAGCAAGGCGTGGCATATTGTCGCAGCCTAGTAGGAGTAGGGAAAGCCGGCGTATGAAAGCACTTTATCCGAGCAGCCAATGCGACGTCGTTGTCGTGTCCGTTTTTCCACTCGCGCGCTAGTTCAGCGTCGTTATCGCCTGGCACATACCCGCGGCGACCATATAGGATGTGGCATTTGACCCCCCCCCCCCCTTTGAAGAAAGAGGCATCGTCCCGATGCACCAACGTCCGAAGGCTGTGCACAGACGTTGGAAAGTTGAGGTCATGATGTAATGTATGGCTTCATACGAAGCACATGCACAACCTCGGGCAGATGCCGCCGGCGTTTGGAGCAATTATGGCTGTCGGGGGCAACTTCATAATAAACATCGCTGATGCGGCGCAGAACTCTGTACGGGCCGAAATATCTTCGCAGGAGCTTTTCAGACAGCTGCCGCCGACGAATCGGAGTCCGGACGCACACCTTGTCACCGACGTTGTACGTGACGGCTATGTGTCGAAGATTGTACTCTCGGGCATCGTATTCCTGTTGTTCTGTGATTCGCAAACGCGCAAGCTGCCCGGCTTCCTCTGCGCGTTGCGTAAACTCCTCGGCACTAGTCTCGTCGTCACCGCACTCGTGCGGCAGCATTGCGTCCAACATTGTTGTCACTTCGCGTCCGTAAACGAGCTTGAAAGGCGTCACGCGTGTTGTCTCTTGGCGAGCCGTGTTATACGCAAATGTAACATATGGGAAAATCTCGTCCCAGTTCTTGTGGTCGACGTCGATGTACATACTCATCATGTCTGCCAGAGTCTTATTCATACGTTCTGTCAGCCCATTGTTTTGGGGATGATAAGCCGTGGTCTTTCGGTGAGTGGTACCACTTAGTCGCCACACGGTATACAGAAGCGCAGCCGTGAAAGGAGATCCTCTGTCTGTTATGACCACTGCGGGAGCGTCATGCCTCAGGACGACGGTTCTGACGGAAAATCGCGCTGCTTCGGCTGCTGTTCCACGTCCGATAGCACCTGTTTCGGCGTATCGAGTAAGAGAATCCGTGACGACGATTATCCATCTATTTCCGGCAGTAGAGTGTGGAAACGGACATAAAAGGTCGATGCCTAGTAGTGCGAACGGAGCTTGCGGTATCTGAAGAGGATGCAGCAGTCCAGTTGGCTTGCCGGGTAGGTCTTTGTGGCGCTGGCAATCCAGGCATGTCTGCGTGTAACGTTTCTCGATTGACGCAAGTCTTGGCCAATAGCATGAATGCATGAAAGTGCTGGGAGTATATTTTTCAAGTACTTTAACTTGGGATGACCATATCCACAAAACTAAAAAAATTGTGCAAAACTGCGGGTATGCTAAACAAATGTAGACATATCATTCCTCAACGTATAAAACTACTAATATATAACTCGTTCGCCCTTTCTCAATATCCTACGCCCACCTAGTGTGGGGCACAGCAACAAAAACGAATCTAAACCGACTGTTCCTAATTCAAAAGAAGTTTATGCGAATAATTGCAAACGTCCCATAAAATTTTCACACGCCGCAACTCTTTAAACAATTTAAGGTTATAAATGTCCATGATTTTTACAATTATCGTTTACTCCAGACATACTGCTCGGCCACAAAAAAGAAGAACTGTTTTTACAGCGAGATTTCAGAGTTAAGAGAAAATATTGCCGTATACACTACGCGTCACCGCAATATTTGGCACATACCCACTCCTCAAAACAACTATGCGAAACAATCAATCGCTTTTACTCTTCCAGCTCTGCTCAATAATCTTGCCAACAAATCTGTAGATGTGTCGCTGGTGTCTAAAAAACAATGAGAGATCAGTTCCTGTGAATTATGATGCATTTATTTATCTATTTTCATATATTTTTGATCATAAATGTCAAGCTTTCTTTTGTATTTTGCAAAATGCTTATGTTCCGTTGTGCAATCATTGTCCGTACATCTGAATGAAAGCAGTCATTTGTATGCAAATTGTTTCTAACTACTGCTGCTGCTGCTATGTAAAGGGGCAGCCACCTCGTCAAGCTACTAATCTCAGTAGCTTTTCGTGTCTACTGCTTCATTGTGTATTTGTTCAAGGAGAATAAAAATTCAATTCAATTCAATTCAACAGTACTTTAGCCTAATTCTTGCCAATGTACGGTATAGCCTAAGTGACCAGCGGTCGGCTCGCCGTGACAGGCATGTAGGACTTCACCGCGAAGAGATGCGGGAATGACGAGCGGGTAGCTTCTGTCACTAGGTGAAAATATCTTTTTATAGAGAACGTCGTGGCGTAAGCAAAACGAAGGCAGCCCTCTCGCGAATAATCCCGGCACGCTGCTTGTTTTTCCCTCTAAGTAATTGGAAAGAGGAACCAGTTCTGCGTCCTCGCGTTTTTGGCGTGAAGCGTCGACAGTATCTTGCACGCCTAGAAAACCCGCGTCATCGTCGTCGTGGACTGCAGTCTCAACAGGAGACCGAGAGGGGCAGTCGGCGTCGGAGTGTTGTTTCCCCGATTTTTACACAAGCGTGTAGTCGAAATCTTGGAGCCGAAGACCCCAGCGCGCAAGCCGACCAGCTGGATCTTTTAAGTTAGTCAGCCAGCAAAGTGCATGATGATCACTGACAACGGTGAAACCCCTACCATTCAAATATGGCCGAAATTTCAGGACGGCCCACACCAGTGCGAGACATTCTTTTTCTGTAGTGGAGTAGTTAGCCTCCGTCCTTGATAGCATCCTGCTGGCGTAAGCAATCACTCTTTCGGTGCCGTCCTGCCGCTATACAAGCACATAACCAAGGCCGACATTACTAGCGTCGGTATGAAGAATCGTGGGACTGTCTTCATCAAAGTGTGCGAGAAAGGGAGGCGCCTGCAGCCGTTGCCGTAGGTCGTGAAATGCACGTTGCTGCTCTTCACCCCACACAAAGGGGACATCTTCTCTGGGAGATGTGTTAATGACCATGCGATCCGCGTAAATTCCGTAGTAAACCGTCGGTTGTACGCGCAAAGGCCCAGAAAACATCGCACGGACTTTTTACCTCATGGCGTTGGGAAATTAGCAATGGCAGATATTTTATCAGGGTCAGGTCGCACACCTTCACGACTAACAACGTGACCGAGAAATTGAAGTTCTTCAAGGCCAAAGTGGCACTTTTCAGGTTTTAAAGTTTGACAAGCTGAGCGTATTGCTTCAATGACCGTCTTTAGTCTCTGTAAGTGTTCTTCGAACGTTACGGAGAAAACAACCACGTCATAGAGGTAGACCAGACAGGTTTGCCATTTGAGGCCTGAGAGTAACTTGTCCATTAGTCGTTGAAACGTTGCTGGCGCACAAAACAAACCGAAGGGGCGCACCTGAAATTCATAAAGTCCGTCGGGCGTCATAAAAGCGGTCTTCTCATGGTCTCTCTCATAAACTTCCATTTGCCAGTAGCTGCTCTTCAAGTCCATCGACGAAAAGTAACGTGCGTTTGGTAGCCTGTCCAGTGAATCGTGGAAACGCGGTAGCAAATAAACGTCTTTCTATGTGATCAGGTTGAGTTTTCGGTAGTCAAAGCAGAAGTGCAGGCTGCCGTCCTTCTGTTTCACCAATACGACAGGCGATGCCCAAGAACTCTTAAATGGCCGAATAACGCCGTCCTCAAGCATCGTCTTCACTTGCGTTTTCAGTCCTCGCGTCCTCGCGAGGACAGTCCTCGCGCTCTTTCGGTGCTACAGGATAATGATTCTGCCCAATTGGTCTGGTGTCGGCTGCGGTGACAATGCGGTGCTTAGTGAGCGGCGTCTGCCTAGCTCGGGACGTGGATGAGAAGCAGCTGTCAAACTCATTGATGAGCTCAAGAAGGCTGATTCGTTGAACGGGCGATAAGGGGGGACTGATATCAACCGCAGGGGCAGGCATAGCCACGGTGAACGTCGCGTGCTCCACTGAGAGGCAGTCCTGTATTGAGGTAAATTCGTCGAAGTAAGCAACAGCCGTCCCTTTAACAATATGTCGACGTTCACTGGTAAAATTCGTCAGCAGGAGTTCAGCACGTCCATCGTGTACGTTAATTACGGCCCTGGCGATGGAAACGGCTTGAGTCAGTACCAGTGCGTCGATGTGTTCAGCGACGCCAGTCCCAGTGTTCAAGTTGTCGCAGATTACAGGCACGAAGGAGCAGCTTCGCGGTGGAAGCGTGACGTCGTCGTCGGCGATACGTAAGCGGGGTAGAAGTTGTCTGAACTCGTAGAAAATGTGACGACGAGGTTACGGACATTAATCACTGCACCATACCCTCTCAATATGTCCATCCCCAATATAAGTTCTTTACAACACTCAAAGAGAATGATGAGGGTGGCGACGAAGGTTGCAGCGGCGATTACTATTCTGGCTGTGCAATTTTCAATCGGCGTCATCGAATGGCCTCCGGCGGTTCTAATGTTGGGTCCGGTCCAAGGCGTCTTCACTTTTCGCAGCCTGTCGGCCAGCTTTTGACTGATTATCGAAAAATGGGAACCAGTATCGACGAGAGCGGCCACTTGGTGGCCGTTAATCCAAACGGCAAGATAGGCGCTGACGTCATCGGTTACAGGAGGTGTGGTTGGAGACTTCGGTCGTCGATTATGGGGGCTTTCAGAAAGCTAGGGGGTTTGCAACCTCACACCCGCAGGTCGCTGCGTCTAGTTTCCCCGGCGCGGGTTAGGGGACCTGCCCCTTGAGGCGTCAGAAAAATCGCGATGTGTCGGTGGGGTGTAGCGAGCTAGAGAAGGGGAACGTGATCGAGACGTCGCTGAACCTTCCGGCCGAAAGTTTGCAGAATTTTCGTCGCAGGTACGGGTAGCTTCAAACACAGGGTAATGGCAGTTGGGAAACCTTGGATACCCAGCTGCGCGGTAGTGGCACGCGCGTTAAACATGTCCTGCTTCGCCACAATAAAAGCATAGCGGCTGGCGGTCAGTGGTGCGCCACAAATCGGTCTTTCGTAGCAGGTTGCCGGCAGGGAATTTGCGGTAATACCGAGGCGCAGTTATCGGATGGCGGCGATAAGGCGTAGCTGGCGGCGGCTGTGACTGTCGAAAATAGGGCGTCGGGATGGTGGTGATGGCTACGTCGCACTGGTTGATGGTGTCAACCAGATGGACGACAGACAGCTTCCGCGTAGGCCAATCGTCGTGGCACCACCTGCCATTCGGGCGACGAAAAGGCCTGAGAACTTCCTCGCGAACGATATCAGCGACAGAAGCCACCGCTGGTGCCACAGGACAAATCCCGAGCTGCCGGATCTCCTCTCGCACAATCTCTCGGATGACCTCACACAGAGAGGTTCCGCCGCTCTCACGTAGAATCGAAGCATTCACCGGCGAGCTCTGGCGATCATATTGGCGGTACCGTTCCTGTAGTGCCCGTTCTATAGCGGTAGCCTCTTTGGTGAATTCATCAACTGTCGTCGGTGAGTTCCTCACGAGTCCGGCAAACAGTTCCTCCTTCACTCCGCGCAAGAGATAGCGGAACTTCTTTTCTTCTGCCATCTCAGGGTCTGCTCTGCGGAAAAGGCGGGCCACGTCAAGGCGTTGCCACGACGGCAAACGTGGCAACGCTCTCGTTTTGTTTTTGAATACGGGATTCGAGTAGGCGCTGCGCGTTGTCTCTTCTGT